>NC_091157.1:22903855-22959117 GCF_040958095.1 Procambarus clarkii | reverse complement strand
GTATCATCAACCCAAACTGAGCTGTTTGCCATACAACAGGCATTCACATATGTGATTGCACAAAACACTCAAAATGCAATCATACACGCAGACTCAAAAGCTGCACTTCAAATACTAAGACAAAAACAGTGAAAAGATAATGTGGAAATAATTACCACCATTTTGTATCTTGGAGCAGTCGCTAAGGCAAAGGACTCAACATAACTTTAAACTGGATCCCATACCATATTGGAATCCCATTAAATGAAAAAGCTGATGAAATTGCTAAATTGGCAACTCGTCATCCAGTGATACATAAAACAATTCAACCCAGCCTAGAGAACATAAAAACATCATCATCAAAAAACTCTCACATCTCAACCAAAGCCTACCTACACAAGCGAATAGCTGAAGATTCGCCATCTGCGACATGGCATCTTCAGGCAACCAAATTAGAACGGTTAAATTTCCCAAAAGTAATCCACAGGGAAATAGCAGTTAGGTTATATAGACTACGTCTAGGTTACAGATGCAACTGGGAGATTGGTGAAACCCGACAGAGAGAGTGCATCTTCTGCGAAACTGTCACAGAAAAGCCATTACTTCACTATCTTCTGGAATGTGAAGCAACCAACGACCTTAGAAGAGCTTTAAGAGTTCCTGAATCATGCAGTGGCCACCCTGAAGCCATCAACACAGCCACTCTCATGGTCAACAAAGGTGTTCAGCAGCTGGACACCCTCATAAAGACTGTGAAGCAGTATCCTCCCCTGCGATAACAGCTTGATGGTTAAATGGAAACTCAGAATACTGAGAAAAAAAAATTGTACCACTTACGGGCTATTCATGCCAGTGCCACCTCTTGGGTAGCTTAATCTTCATCAATCAATCAATCAATCAATGTCTCATAAACAGAGAAGCAAGAGTAAAACTTCATGGCACAGTCTCTGAGTACAAAAGACATGAAAATGGTACACTGCAAGGAGGTATTCTCAGTCATCTTCTCTTCAACTGTTTAATGGAAAGAATAATGAGGTTGAAACTTCCACATCACTGCAGGCTGCTAAACTACGCGGACGACTTTGTCATCATCATAAAAGGAAGGGATGCTGCGCGCCTTGCACCCAAGTGCTTAGACTGCATCTGTAAAGAGGCAAAACAGATTGGGATCAAACTCAACCCCTCAAAGTCAAAGGCCATATCCATAAAAATAGCGAAGCCCAACATCCAACTCACAGTACAGGGTCAACCAATTGAATGGGTCGACACCTATCAGTATCTAGGAATAATCCTAGACACACACATGAATTTTAATGCTAAGGTCACTTACTTGAGAGAGCGAACTGCGGCCCGGACGGCAATCCTCAGGTCGCTAACCTCCCTTTCTTTAGGAGCCAATCTGCAAGTCCTTCGTACATACTATGTACAGGCAGTCGGATCTGTGATCGATTATGCCGCACCTGCACTCACAAATCTATCACACCAACAGTGGAAAAAGCTTGAAGTTGCCCAAAACAATGCTATAAGAGCCGCACTGGGAGCCCCCATGTGGACCAGGCTTGAAACTCACACTGGAGATGGGTTTGCCCTCTCTACAAGAAAGAATATCACAAAGGACAGCTACAATTATCAGTAAGATAATTATTTCTTCTGATCCAATCCCAGTACGGCAGGCCTTGGTGGTTGGACTAGGTTAAAACAACGGAATCTCTTGGGCTGCAAGAGCAGGAAAAGTCCTAAACAGACTACATTTAAAAAGCATGATTCTTGATAGAGAGGGTGATCATCCACACCGTAATTACATTCCTTCCGCACCTTGGGAAGAGCCTACTTTCAAAATAGTAATAGAAAGTCTCCCAATGAAAAAGGTTGTGTATGCCCCGACAATCCTAAGGCGCGTATTAGAAGAGCAAATGTATAGCATAGCAGTAGCAGGAGGTCACCCATATCTTCACAGACGGATCGGTGGACACAGAATATGACAGTGCTGGCGCTGCTCTTTGCACGACCAGCGTACAGGCATATTGGAGACTGGGGGACTAGTATCATCTACCCAAACTGAGCTGTTTGCCATACAACAGGTATTCGCATATGTGATTGCACAAAACACTCAAAATGCGATCATACACACAGACTCAAAAGCTGCACTTCAAATACTAGGACAAAAACAGTGGAAAGATAACGTGGAAATAATTACCACCATTTTGTATCTTGGAGCAGTAGCTAAAGGCAAAGGACTCAACATAACCTTAAACTGGATCCCATCCCATGTTGGAATCCCATTAAATGAAAAAGCTGATGAAATTGCTAAATTGGCAACTCGTCATCCAGTGATACATAAAACAATTCAACCCAGCCTAGAGAACACAGCCACCAGTAACAAGGGAGACATCTCCCGTCACGCAGGGTGCAGTTGCACCTCCACAGATCTCCAGCATCAGCTCTTGATACTGGTAATGGCTCAAAAGTGCCACCACTTACGGGCTGTTCATGCCCGTGCCACCTTTTGGATGGCTTAATCGTCATCTTGGACACATTCATGGGAGACATCTCCCATCACGCAGAGTGCAGTTGCACCTCCACAGATCTCCAGTATCATCTGTTGATACTGGTGATGGCTCAAAAGGGCCACCTCTTACGGGCTATTCATGCCCGAGCCACCTTTTGGGTGGCTTCATCTTCATCTTTGTCATCTGTTTAAAACACGGGAGACATCTCCAGTCACGCTGGGTACAGTCGCACCTCCACAGATCTCCAGTATCATCTATTGATACTGGTGATGGCTCAAAAGGGCCACCACTTACGAGCTATTCATGCCCGTGCCACCTTTTGGGTGGCTTCATCTTCATCTTAACACATTCACAAGGGAGACATCTCGAATCATGCAGGGTGCATTCGCACCTCCACAGATCTCCAGTATCAGCTCTTGATACTGGTAATGGCTTAAAATGGCCACCACCTACGGGCTATTCATGCCCGTGCTACCTTTTGGGCGGCTTAATCTTCATCATCATCATCAGCCTAGAGAACATAAAAAACATCATCACCAAAAAACTCTCATACCTCAACAAAGCCTACCTACACCAGAGAATAGCTGAAGGTTCGCCATCTGCAACATGGTATCTTCAGGCAACCAAATTAGAAATGTTAAATATCCCTAAAGGAATCCACAGGGAAATAGCAGTTAGGTTATATAGACTACGTCTAGGTTACAGATGCAACTGGGAGATTGGTGAAACCCGACAGAGAGAGTGCATCTTCTGCGAAACTGTCACAGAAAAGCCATTACTTCACTATCTTCTGGAATGTGAAGCAACCAACGACCTTAGAAGAGCTTTAAGAGTTCCTGAATCATGCAGTGGCCACCCTGAAGCCATCAACACAGCCACTCTCATGGTCAACAAAGGTGTTCAGCAGCTGGACACCCTCATAAAGACTGTGAAGCAGTATCCTCCCCTGCGATAACAGCTTGATGGTTAAATGGAAACTCAGAATACTGAGAAAAAAAAATTGTACCACTTACGGGCTATTCATGCCAGTGCCACCTCTTGGGTAGCTTAATCTTCATCAATCAATCAATCAATGTCTCATAAACAGAGAAGCAAGAGTAAAACTTCATGGCACAGTCTCTGAGTACAAAAGACATGAAAATGGTACACTGCAAGGAGGTATTCTCAGTCATCTTCTCTTCAACTGTTTAATGGAAAGAATAATGAGGTTGAAACTTCCACATCACTGCAGGCTGCTAAACTACGCGGACGACTTTGTCATCATCATAAAAGGAAGGGATGCTGCGCGCCTTGCACCCAAGTGCTTAGACTGCATCTGTAAAGAGGCAAAACAGATTGGGATCAAACTCAACCCCTCAAAGTCAAAGGCCATATCCATAAAAATAGCGAAGCCCAACATCCAACTCACAGTACAGGGTCAACCAATTGAATGGGTCGACACCTATCAGTATCTAGGAATAATCCTAGACACACACATGAATTTTAATGCTAAGGTCACTTACTTGAGAGAGCGAACTGCGGCCCGGACGGCAATCCTCAGGTCGCTAACCTCCCTTTCTTTAGGAGCCAATCTGCAAGTCCTTCGTACATACTATGTACAGGCAGTCGGATCTGTGATCGATTATGCCGCACCTGCACTCACAAATCTATCACACCAACAGTGGAAAAAGCTTGAAGTTGCCCAAAACAATGCTATAAGAGCCGCACTGGGAGCCCCCATGTGGACCAGGCTTGAAACTCACACTGGAGATGGGTTTGCCCTCTCTACAAGAAAGAATATCACAAAGGACAGCTACAATTATCAGTAAGATAATTATTTCTTCTGATCCAATCCCAGTACGGCAGGCCTTGGTGGTTGGACTAGGTTAAAACAACGGAATCTCTTGGGCTGCAAGAGCAGGAAAAGTCCTAAACAGACTACATTTAAAAAGCATGATTCTTGATAGAGAGGGTGATCATCCACACCGTAATTACATTCCTTCTGCACCTTGGGAAGAGCCTACTTTCAAAATAGTAATAGAAAGTCTCCCAATGAAAAAGGTTGTGTATGCCCCGACAATCCTAAGGCGCGTAATAGAAGAGCAAATGTATAGCATAGCAGTAGCAGGAGGTCACCCACATCTTCACAGACGGATCGGTGGACACAGAATATGACAGTGCTGGCGCTGCTCTTTGCACGACCAGCGTACAGGCATATTGGAGACTGGGGGGACTAGTATCATCTACCCAAACTGAGCTGTTTGCCATACAACAGGTATTCGCATATGTGATTGCACAAAACACTCAAAATGCAATCATACACACAGACTCAAAAGCTGCACTTCAAATACTAGGACAAAAACAGTGGAAAGATAACGTGGAAATAATTACCACCATTTTGTATCTTGGAGCAGTAGCTAAAGGCAAAGGACTCAACATAACCTTAAACTGGATCCCATCCCATGTTGGAATCCCATTAAATGAAAAAGCTGATGAAATTGCTAAATTGGCAACTCGTCATCCAGTGATACATAAAACAATTCAACCCAGCCTAGAGAACACAGCCACCAGTAACAAGGGAGACATCTCCCGTCACGCAGGGTGCAGTTGCACCTCCACAGATCTCCAGCATCAGCTCTTGATACTGGTAATGGCTCAAAAGTGCCACCACTTACGGGCTGTTCATGCCCGTGCCACCTTTTGGATGGCTTAATCGTCATCTTGGACACATTCATGGGAGACATCTCCCATCACGCAGAGTGCAGTTGCACCTCCACAGATCTCCAGTATCATCTATTGATACTGGTGATGGCTCAAAAGGGCCACCTCTTACGGGCTATTCATGCCCGAGCCACCTTTTGGGTGGCTTCATCTTCATCTTTGTCATCTGTTTAAAACACGGGAGACATCTCCAGTCACGCTGGGTACAGTCGCACCTCCACAGATCTCCAGTATCATCTATTGATACTGGTGATGGCTCAAAAGGGCCACCACTTACGAGCTATTCATGCCCGTGCCACCTTTTGGGTGGCTTCATCTTCATCTTAACACATTCACAAGGGAGACATCTCCAATCATGCAGGGTGCATTCGCACCTCCACAGATCTCCAGTATCAGCTCTTGGTACTGGTAATGGCTTAAAATGGCCACCACCTACGGGCTATTCATGCCCGTGCTACCTTTTGGGCGGCTTAATCTTCATCATCATCATCAGCCTAGAGAACATAAAAAACATCATCACCAAAAAACTCTCATACCTCAACAAAGCCTACCTACACCAGAGAATAGCTGAAGGTTCGCCATCTGCAACATGGTATCTTCAGGCAACCAAATTAGAAATGTTAAATATCCCTAAAGGAATCCACAGGGAAATAGCAGTTAGGTTATATAGACTACGTCTAGGTTACAGATGCAACTGGGAGATTGGTGAACCCCGACAGAGAGAGTGCATCTTCTGCCAAACTGTCACAGAAAATCATTACTTCACTATCTTCTGGAATGTGAAGCAACCAACGACCTTAGAAGAGCTTTAAGAGTTCCTGAATCATGCAGTGGCCACCCTGAAGCAATCAACACAGCCACTCTCCTGGTCAACAAAGGTGTCCAGCAGCTGGACCTCCTCATAAAGACTGTGAAGCAGTATCCTCCCCCGCGATAGCAGCTTGATGGTTAAATGCAACCTTAGAATACTGAATAAAAGGAAGGGATGCTGCGCACCTTGCACCCAAATGCTTAGACGGCATTAGTAAAGAGGCAAAACAGATTGGTATCAAACTCAACCCCTCAAAGACAAAAGCCATGCCTATAAAAATAGCGAAGCCCAACATTCAACTCACAGTACAGGGTCAATAAATTGAGTGGGTGGACACCTATTAGTATCTAGGAATAATCCTGGTCACACACATGAATTTTAATGCTGATGTCACTTACTTGAGAGAGCGAACTGCGGCCCTGACGGCAATCCTCAGGCCGCTAACCTCCCTCTCTGGAGGAGCCAATCTGCAAGTCCTTTGCACATACTATGTAGAGGCAGTCAGAGCAGTGATCGACTACGCCGCACCTGAACTCACAAGTCTATCACACCAACAGTGGAAAAAGCTTGAAGTTGCCCAAAATAATGCTATGTGAGCCGTACTGGGAGCCCCCATGTGGACCAGGCTTGAAACTCTAAGACTGGAAACGGATTTGCCCTCTCTACAAGAAAGAATATCACAAAGAACAGCTACAATTATCAGTTAGATAAATATTTCTCCAGAGCCAATCCTAGTACAGCAGTCCTTGGTGGTTGGACTTGGCCAAAACAATAGAAACTGCAAGAGCAACTGCAAACAATGGCTGAAACTGCAAACAATGGCTGCAAGAGCAGGAAATGTCCTAAACATACCCGGGAGGGAACCGGGTTCCCTCCCGGATCCGGGTTTAGGGAGCCGGTCGGCCGAGCGGACAGCACGCTGTACTTGTGATCCTGTGGTCCTGGGTTCGATTCCAGGCGCCGGCGAGAAACAATGGGCAGAGTTTCTTTCACCCTATGCCCCTGTTACCAAGCAGTAAAATAGGTACTTGGGTGTTAGTCAGCTGTCACGGACTGCTTCCCGGGAGTGGAGGCCTGGTCGAGGACCGGGCCGCGGGGACACTAAAAAGCCCCGAAATCATCTCAAGATCTCAAGATAACATGCTACATTTAAAAAACATGATTCTTGATAGAGAGGGTGATCATCCACACCCAAATTACACTTTTTCCGCACTGTGGGAAGAGCCTACTTCCAAAATAGTAATAGAAAGTCTCCCAATGAAAAAGGCTGCCTATGATCCGACAATCCTAAGGCGCATAATAGAAAAGCAAATGTATAGCATTGCAGTAGCAGGAACATAAGAACATAAGAACAAAGGTAACTGCAGAAGGCCTATTGGCCCATACGAGGCAGCTCCTATTCTATAACCACCCAATCCCACTCATATACTTGTCCAACCCGCGCTTGAAACAATCGAGGGACCCCACCTCCACCACGTTACGCAGCAATTGGTTCCACAAATCTACAACCCTGTTACTGAACCAGTATTTACCCAAGTCTTTCCTAAATCTAAACTTATCCAATTTATACCCATTGTTTCGTGTTCTGTCCTGTGTTGATACTTTTAATACCCTATTAATATCCCCCTTGTTATGTCCATTCACCCACTTGTAAACCTCTATCATGTCGCCCCTAACTCTTCGCCTTTCCAGTGAATGCAACTTAAGCTTTGTTAATCTTTCTTCATATGAAAGATTTCTAATTTGGGGAATTAACTTAGTCATCCTACGCTGGACACGTTCAAGTGAATTTATATCCATTCTATAATATGGCGACCAAAACTGAACTGCATAATCTAAATGGGGCCTAACTAGAGCAAGATATAGCTTGAGAACCACACCAGGTGTCTTGTTACTAACGCTGCGATTAATAAATCCAAGTGTCCGATTTGCCTTATTACGCACATTTATGCATTGATCCTTTTGTTTTAAATTCTTACTAATCATAACTCCCAGATCCCTTTCGCAATCCGACTTCGCAATCACAACACCATCTAGCTCGTATCTTGTAACTCTATCATCATTACCTAACCTCAGAACTTTACATTTATCAGCATTAAACTGCATCTGCCAATCCTTTGACCATTTCAAAACCCTATCTAGATCAACTTGAAGTGATAGTGAGTCCTCCTCCGAATTAATTTCCCTACCGATTTTCGTATCATCGGCAAATTTGCAAATGTTGCTACTCAAACCTGAATCTAAATCATTTATATATATTATAAACAACAGAGGTCCCAGGACAGAGCCTTGAGGCACTCCACTTACAACATTTTCCCACTCTGACTTGATTCCATTTATACTAACTCTCTGTTTCCTTTGGTATAGCCATGCCCTAATCCAGCTTAATATAGCACCCCCAATACCATGAGACTCTATCTTTTTAATCAGTCTTTCATGTGGCACTGTATCAAAAGCTTTGCTAAAGTCAAGGTATACAACATCGCAATCCTTACCACTATCAACTGCCTCAACAATGCTAGAATAAAAAGATAACAAATTTGTTAAACATGAACGGCCATTTATAAAACCATAAACATGAACCACCCACATCTTCACAGACGGATCGGTTGACACAGAATATGAGAGTGCTGGCGCTGCTCTTTGCACGGCCAGCGTACAGGCATATTGGAGGCTGGGAGGACTAATATCATCAACTCAAACTGAGCTGTTTGCCATACAACAGGCATTCGCATATGTGATTGCACAAAGCACTCAAAATGCAATCATACACATAGACTCAAAAGCTGCACTTCAAATATTAGAACAAAAACAGTGGAAAGATAACGTGGAAATATTTACCACCATTCTGTATCTTGGAGCAGTCGCTTAAGGCAAAGGACTCAACATAACCTTAAGCTGGATCATATCCCATGTTGGAATCCCATTAAATGAGAAAGCTGATGAAATTGCTAAATTGGCAATTCGTCATCCAGTGATACATAAAACAATTCAACCCAGCCTAGAGAACGTAAAAAACATCATCAACAAAACACTCTCACACCTCAACAAAGCCTATCTACACCAGAGAGTAGCTGAAGGTTCTCCTTCTGCAATACTTCAGCGTATCTCACTGACGTAGGGCGAGTCAAGGTGTTCTTGCACTAAGAGGGTACCGACGCGCACAGAGAAGTAATGCTGATGGGTTGTGGGACACCACCAGTGGGAATCCAGTCTCTAATGACGAGTAGAGAAGGACCAGGATTCTTTGCCCCTCACACTTTTGGGGGTATGTAGCGAGTGATCATACTGGTAGATCGGTTGTAGTGCTCAGAGATAGTGGAGCAGCCCAGTCCCTGATCGTGAGAGACTCATTACTCGAGGGAGTGAGTGTGGATGGGATACAAAGGGCTGTTCTAGTTGGGTTTCCTTCGACACGGTACGTTGCCCCCTTTAGTGCAAGTACACCTAGACTCGCCCTACTTCAGTGGCACATGTGCATTGGCAGTAGTTGATACCCTGCCTATAGCTGGAATAGATGTAGTACTAGCCAACGACTTGGCGACAGGTATGAACTACGATCATCTCAAGATTGTGGACGATCTGGCCGAAGCAGTAGTAAGGCCATCTGGTGATGGCTATCTAAAATTTGCAACTGGCTAAAGATTCCTGCCTTGGTCAGCCAGAACGGTCGTTGTGAGTGACCTCTGGTGAGGTGACCCATCACGACCAGCGCCACCTAGTGTGTACTGCAGAGCACAATGTCAACTCCCCAGTGGGTTAGTAGTATTTCCGAGTTCTCCAGTATCGGCTAGGTCATTGATGACGTTTTTGTGTCCACAGAGGTGACGTCTGGGGGCAGCGTCACTGGAGAGGGCAGTTCATCTTGGGCAGTCCAGGGTCTCCCTACATGGTCCTGGAAACGACCAAGTAAGCCGCCGCCGACGAAGCAGTGTGGTAGCTGTTAGTGCTTTAGTGTTGAAAAGATCCGCTTACCTTCGGGACTGGCTTAGGGGAGAGACTGACGACAGAGAGTTGACTGTTAAGTAGTGCTGCTAGCTACTCGCTAGAGACTGTTGCCAGGGAATCGCTATCCCTGTATTGCTTTGTGACCCCCGCTTATTTGGCTGAGGTATTCTGCCAGCGAGTAGCTAGAGAGCAGTTGTTGGGGTACAGGCACCTCATGACACTGTCAGTGGGCTGGGCCACGTATAGGTGAACTCACCGCTGTTCTTCCCAGTAAGATTAGATACGCTACTGGACAGTGAAGAAATACTGGGGATTGATGAACTCTGCACGTGAGCACGTTTGATATCCTGAGCGAAAGGATTGTACATAGGTGTAGTAATAGCCTATCTGTTCTTTATATATTATTTATGATGACAGTGTACATCTATATACTTAACGGTAGTGGAAAGATATTTAATACACTGACGAAAGGAATAGTGTTTTGTTTATCGACTTTTTTTTATGCATTACATAGCCACTTTCTTGAAAGCGTACTACCGACTTGAGGTCGGATACTACCATTTTGGTTCTACCATCAAAGAACCCGGTTGTGACCCATAGTGGCCGTAACATGGTATCTTCAGGCAACCAAATTAGAAAGGTTAAATATCCCAAAAGGAATCCAAAGGGAAATAGCAGTTAGGTTACCTAGACTAAGTCTAGGTTACAGATGCAACTGGGAGACTGGTGAACCACGACAGAGAGAGTGCATCTTCTGTCAAACTGTCACAGAAAAGCCAATATTTCACTATCTTCTGAAATGTGAAGCAACCAACGACCTTAGAAGAGCTTTAAGAGTCCCTGAATCTTGTAGTGGCCACCCCGAAGCTATTAACACTGCCACTCATCTGGTCAAAAAAGGTGTCCAGCAGCTGGACACTCTCATAAAGACTGTCAAGCAGTATCCTCCCCCGCGACAACAGCTTGACGATTAAATGCAAACTCAGAATACTGGAAAGAATTACTGACCAAAAAATTGTACCACTTACGAGCTATTCATGCCCGTGTCACCTCTTGGGTGGCTTAATCTCAATCAATCAATCTGTAGAAACCGGCAACACAGCACCGCTCCTGTGCCAGGTAAGTCCACTACGGGCTAACCATAGTCCTCTGGTAGGCAAGAAGTTCTCCTAAGGTTTCAAAACTTCATGAAAACCGTTAATTGAAAGTTTCCTCCTAACCTAATCCGAGAAAGCCGGAGGACTCAAAACAGAAAACGGGACAGTAAGTCACATTCGTGAGCCGATTTCATTTCAAATTACGTCCATTTTTGGCCATAGAACGCATGCCAGTGGAAAGCGATGTTTAAATTTTAAATAGACGGGTTGATTGAATATTCCCATGAGAGCTCGATTAAGCTGCCCCTCTCATTTCATATTTCAGTAGAGGTAAAGGTACTAAACAAAAATCGACTTGAGAATGGCCCAGGACGGACCAAAACGTCGTCGTCCCTTCACTTTCTAGTGTTTGGTTTGGGCTACGTTCCTGTCCTTTGCTTAAAATATTTTTAAATTTACATATTTAAGTTATATTTTGAACCGATATCGAAATCCCATCTTACCCATCGGTGGGTTCATGTCTCGCTCCAAGACTGGACCGGCCCCCATCCCCAGGACATTCTAATCTATTACACCCTAAAAAAAAAAAATCTTAAAAATTAAAGTCAGCTTTTCGGAAATCTGACTTTAACTTAATTCTCTCTACTGTTATCTTACAAATTTATTCCAATCTCTGCTAAATCGGATTTTTTGTCACACAGAAGGGTGACAAAATTAGTTTTGTCACACAGAAAGGTGACAATACTAATTTAAAGTATAAAGAGGCTGCCAATAAGATACACAAAATTATTTAAATAACTTCCATTTAAGAGGTGAAGAGTCAGCTATGACTCTAAATGTTAGTCATGATTTAAGGAATTCAATAGTCGGGCACGAGTGACTAAGTATTTAGCTGGTATTCTTTCAGGTACAAAATAAAAACCTGAAAATGTTTGTTTGACCAAAAGGATTATTTAACATGTTGCGATGTAAATTGATGAATGTTTTAAAACAATAGATTGGGTAGACAAATTTATTTAAGCTATGTGGTTGAACTGGTTGAGTTAATTCAGAGTAATTTGGAAATTCTTGGCAATTTGGCCCAGGCAAGATATCAGGGAGGTTACTCGATAATACTTTCTTATAACATTTATTGTACTATTTATACATAAATTATTAGACAAAATACAAGATTTAAGGAATTCAGTAAGTCCACTGGACTTCATACCAGTCAAGTCCATTATTGTGTAGCTTAGAGTTCAGTTTTGGGGACTGATGCTCCAGAGAGATGTACTGATCTCGCATCCAGGAGAATGTCCCACAAGCTTTTCCTTCCGAGGCGAATGATTTCAGAGACAAATGGTTCAGATTTTAATAACTCTCCGATTGCGCGTTCTGTCGCCTTGATGATTTCTGGGATCTGAAACGATATGTTTAGTTCTGTGACACGTTGCAATGATTTGTGGAACTTTGGGCCTGCTGGCCGTAACATGTTGAACTCTGGGTCTGCTGGCATGTGGGACACGGGATCTGCTGGCTGCGATGATATCTGGGACTTTGGACCTGCTTGGTTTGAGAACAATACAGCATCCTGCATGCTCAGACGTCGTGTGTAGGCGAGGATGACATCTACCAGGACCAATAGGACGAGGACCTTCATCCTTGCTGCTTCTGCTGCACAAGACCACAATTGTGTGGTTTCTACAGTTGTTGTTGTTTTAGATTTAGCTACTCAGGACGAAGTGTCCATGTAGCACGGGCTATGTTGGTTTCTACGGCCGTCTCCTGGCCATATATTCCCCGCTCTTCACCTCACGGCCGAGTGAGGCGGAGCGTCATCATCAATGAATTACTGACATGGTTTAGTCGGCACCACTCCTGTGCCAGGTAAGTCCACTACGGGCTCACCATAGCCCGTGCTATTTGCCCGATCCTGTGCCAGGTAAGTTACGGGCTACTTGGAACTTCTTCCGAGAAGCTGAATCTATAACAACAACGATGACATGGTTGTCTCGGGGCGGTAATAAGCATTGGAGGAAGAGGAGCATATGAATACAGAAGGGCGCTGCAGAAGGCCTATCGTTATCTTCGGCCATCTACTGTTTATATCCACCAAAAACATATTTATACATATGTCTCTCTTCTGCTTGAAAGAAGCCCGGATTCTAAGGTCTATAAATGTACCTGATATTTGGCACCGCAGTTCATATTCTGTATTCCCATATTAGTATTACCCAGGTACTTTGCGTATCTAAACTTATCCAAGTCATATGATTCATTGTTTCGTGTTCTAATTTGTGATAATATATTTAACACCTTGCTAATATCTCCTTTGTTAAACGCCTGGGATCTGAATACGCCTTTGTCCATCTGAATACTGCTGTCACTTAACCCTAAATCCTCGCTTTTTGAAAAGAGAGGTTTTTAAATCTCTGGTAATATGAAAGGTTTCTAATTCTTATGATTAACTTTGTCATGGAATAATAATGACCCAAAACAGTTGAACATGGGAGTTAAGCATCTTATTTTAGAGAACTATAAATAAGCGCATTTAAAATGGGGAGCAACAATTTATCACGCTGTCAAGAACAGTTTCCAACAAATTAGAAAGATAAAGGAATTTGTAAGATGTGTATAGCTTGTCAGAAGAAAAGAAAGCGCCTAAGGTTTCTTCCAGATATATCCAACAACGACGGAAGAGGAACGAAATGAACATAAATACCAGGCTTGAGTTTTACTATTTGTTTAATAACATCCACCCTGGCACCTACTAAACTAGTCAACCTGTCCTCTTCCCACCAATATAGACTTGTTCAGCTGAAGGCATATTGTTAAGTTCTCTTTAGTAAATTTAGGTAAAATACTGATTTAAAATACTATTCATCTCTTCGTCATTATCAGGTATTTGACCTGTCTCAGTTTTTAATGGAGCTATCCTTTCCCTTAAACTTTGTCCGTTAAAACTGAAAAAAAACTTTTAGGGTTTGTCTTTGCTTGCCCTGCTATGCGAACTCCATAGTTTCTTTGTGCCCTCCTTATCTCTTGTTAAATATTTCTAACCACTTGGACGAATTCTTGTTCAAGATTGACTTTCACATTCTTAGCTCTTTTGTACTAAGCTCTATTTTTAACTACAAGGTTCTTCACATTTATTGTTTTTCATTTCGAGTCATTATTATTCGATCTAATTAATTTGTTTGGTGGTTTAGGTGCTTCTTTCATAATAATGTGATGCTAGGAATCTTAGCGAAGTATTCAAAATTTGCTTACTGTAGGTGTAGCCTGCACATTTGGTCAACTTGACTGTAAAGCTGCCGCCCAGTTGGGTGGGTGTGGAGCAAGACTAGTAACTGTGTGACTCTCCATATACGTAAAGTGCATTGTATAGAGACTGTTGTGAGCCCAGGATTTTCTAATCTATTTCACCCAAACAATTTCTCAGACCATTCAAATTAGCTTTTCGGAAATCTGGCACTTTAACAAAATTCTCTCTTACACATCTATTCAATTATATGCTAAATCTGATTTCCTTGTGATCACTGTTCTCTTGTTCACTCCTTATTTCGATGTCATTAATTTGTGTCTCCGCGTTAGCTGACACTAAATCTAAAATATTATTTTCCTGCGTTGGTGTTGCTTAAGGAACCAATCATCAATTAATTATGTTTGAGGGTTTGACTTAGATGTTCTAGATATTTCATCCCATAAATTATTTGCTTCCCATCTGTCTAAGTTTGGTGGTTTATAATTAATAATACTGTATTTGTAGTACTAAGTCTGTATTTAACTCATATTATAATATTTGTATCTTTTTCGTTTAATTCTATCCAAATAGTTGCTGTGTATATCTCACTTTCGATTCCCTCTTTGAAACTTCATTTCAAATTTTCCCTAACATAAATGGCTACTCCTCCTCGTCTAATATATGTGTGTAAAATAGTTTAAATCCATTTATTTCTAATTCAGCTTATAGTTCTCTGTTTTCTACATTCATCCATGTTCCGGTAAATGCAATAATATCTATTGTTTCTGTTAAAAAATCTTGAGAATAACATTAAGATGCCCATAGAAATACTATAAATGAGATAATGAAGATGTAATTGAACTTACAGAGTATTGGGGATTCAGTTTCTTAGATCACATGTAACGTCGGCGATTAAGACTAATGAGGTGGGGTAGCTAATAAATTAATCCTCTCACTTCAAAACCTGGCAAGAAATTAACATTTAGTTTAATAATATATAATATTATAATAGGAGTACAGGCCACCAAACTTAAACAGAATGGAAGCAAAGCACCTATGGGATGAAATATTTAGAAAATCTATGACAAACAGCATTTGTGCCATGGGTGACTAATTTTAGTGGAATAAACTGGATTAACAGAACAAGGAATAATGAAGCAGAAAATTTTATAGAATTAATTGATGATTGCTTCCTCAAGCAACACATTCAGGAACCAATGCGGGAACTTTGTCTTAACTAACAAGGAAACACGCATTAATGTGTTTCCAAACACATTATTTATTTTTCCCTGTTAGTTCCCTAACTAACTCCTTATTTGCTAGTGATCACTGTTCCCTAACTCACTCCTTATTTCGATGTCATTTGTTTATGAACTTCGACCTGCATGAAGCGAGTCCGTTGTTGTACCGTTCAGCCCGAGTGGTCCTCGTTATCTATGAATGCCACTATATTGGATTTGCAATATTTATGTGGTCGGCATTGGACTCATGGTGCCCCCAACAACCATTCGTTTCCAACTCCCCTTCATGGTGTTGGAATTTTCCAGGGACTCGAGGAAGTTTCCGGAGCTTTTCCTCGTAACTCGTACCTTCAAGTTCTGGGACTGGTGGCACACCTCTGAGTCTTTGTGTCTGTGTGTGTGTGTACTCACCAAGCTGTGCTTATGAGGGTGTTGAGCTTCGGCTGTTTAGTCTCTTCTCTTAACTGTTGTACAGATTACTGAGGCTTCTGGGCTCTTAACATATGTACATTTGAAACTGTGTATGGAGTCTGCCTCCATTGATTGATTGATGAAGATTAAGCCACCCAAGAGGTGGCACGGGCATGAATAGCCCGTAAGTGGTAAGAATTTTTTTTTCAGTATTCTGAGGTTGCATTTAACCATCAAGCTGTTATCGCGGGGGAGGACACTGCTTCACAGTCTTTATGAGGAGGTCCAGCTGCTGGACACCTTTGTTGACCAGGAGAGTGGCTGTGTTGATTGCTTCAGGGTGGCCACTGCATGACTCAGGAACTCTTAAAGCTCTTCTAAGGTCGTTGGTTGCTTCACATTCCAGAAGATAGTGAAGTAATGACTTTTCTGTGACAGTTTGGCAGAAGATGCACTCTCTCTGTCGGGGTTCACCAATCTCCCAGCTGCATCTGTAACCTAGACGTAGTCTATATAACCTAACTGCTATTTCCCTGTGGATTCCTTTAGGGATATTTAACCTTTCTAATTTGGTTGCCTGAAGATACCATGTTGCAGATGGCGAACCTTCAGCTATTCTCTGGTGTAGGTAGGCTTTGTTGAGGTATGAGAGTTTTTTGGTGATGATGTTTTTTATGTTCTCTAGGCTGATGATGATGATTATGATGATGATGAAGATTAAGCCACCCAAAAGGTAGCACGGGCATGAATAGCCCGTAGGTGGTGGCCATTTTAAGCCATTACCCGTATCAAGAGCTGATACAGGAGATCTGTGGAGGTGCGAATGCACCCTGCATGATTGGAGATGTCTCCCTTGTGAATGTGTTAATATGAAGATGAAGACACCTAAAAGGTGGCACGGGCATGAATAGCTCGTAAGTGGTGGCCCTTTTGAGCCATCACCAGTATCAATAGATGATACTGGAGATCTGTGGAGGTGCGACTGCACCCAGCGTGACGGGAGATGTCTCCGGTGTTTTAAACAGATGACGAAGATGAAGATGAAGCCACCCAAAAGGTGGCTCGGGCATGAATAGCCCGTAAGAGGTGGCCCTTTTGAGCCATCACCAGTATCAATAGATGATACTGGAGATCTGTGGAGGTGCAACTGCACTCTGCGTGACGGGAGATGTCTCCCATGAATGTGTCCAAGATGACGAATAAGCTATCCAAAAGGTGGCACGGGCATGAATAGCCCGTAAGTGATAGCCCTTTTGAGCCATTACCAGTATCAAGAGCTGATGCTGGAGATCTGTGGAGGTGCAACTGCACCCCTGCGTGACGGGAGATGTCTCCCGTGTTACTGGTGGCTGTGTTCTCTAGGCTAGAGAGAGAGAGAGAGAGAAGATTAAGCCACCCAAAAGGTGGCTTGGGCATGAATAGCCCATAAGTGGTGGCCCTTTTGAGCCATTTCCAGTATCAATAGATGATACTGGAGATCTGTGGAGGTGCGACTGCACCCTGCGTGACGGGAGATGTCTCCCGTGTCTCTAGGCTGGGTTGAATTGTTTTATGTATCACTGGATGACGAGTTGCCAATTTAGCAATTTCATCAGCCTTTTCATTTAATGGGATTCCAATATGGGATGGGATTCAGTTTAAAGTTATGTTGATTCCTTTGCCTTTAGCGACTGCTCCAAGATACAAAATAGTGGTAATTATTTCCACATTATCTTTCCACTGTTTTTGTCCTAGTATTTGAAGTGGAGCTTTTGATTCTGTGTGTATGATTGCATTTTGAGTGTTTTGTGCAATCACATAAGTGAATGCCTGTTGTATGGCAAACAGCTCAGTTTGGGTTGATGATACTAGTCCTCCCAATCTCCAATATACCTGTACGCTGGTCGTGCAAAGAGCAGCGCCAGCACTCTCATATTCTGTGTCCACCGATCCGTCTGTGAAGATGTGGGTGGCTCCTGCTACTGCTATGCTATACATTTGCTCTTCTATTATGCGCCTTAGGATTGTCGGATCATAGGCAGCCTTTTTCATTGGGAGACTTTCTATTACTATTTTGAAAGTAGGCTCTTCCCACGGCACGGAAGGAGTGTAATTTGGGTGTGGATGATCACCCTCTCAATCAAGAATCATGTTTTTTAAATGTAGTCTCTTTAGGACTTTTCCTGCTCTTGCAACCCAAGAGTTTCCATTGTTTTGGCCTAGTCCAACCACCAAGCCCTGCCATACTGGGATTGGATCAGAAGAAATAATTATCTTACTTTTGATAATTGTAGCTGTCCTTTGTGATATTCTTTCTTGTAGAGAGGGCAAACCCGTCTCCAGTCTTAGAGTTTCAAGCCTGGTCCACATGGGGGCTCCCAGTGCAGCTCTCATAGCATTGTTCTGGGCAACTTCAAGCTTTTTCCACTGTTGGTGTGATAGATTTGTGAGTGCAGGTGCGGCATAATCGATCACTGATCTGACTGCCTGTACATAGTATGTGCGAAGGACTTGCAGATTGGCTCCTCCAGAAAGGGAGGTTAGCGACCTGAGGATTGCCGTCCGGGCCGCAGTTCGCTCTCTCAAGTAAGTGACCTCAGCATTAAAATTCATGTGTGTGTTCAGGATGATTCCTGGATACTGATAGGTGTCGACCCATTCAATTAGTTGACCCTGTACTGTGAGCTGGATGTTGGGCATTGGGCAGTTTAGGCATTTTCCATTCCAGTCTGTTGAGTGCCATTCTGTCAGGCGTCTTGGCTGCACAGCTTTGGAGAGAGATGGGCCTGGGATTAGCTGGATCTTTGGGTTTTGGGATCGGCACTATGTCTGCTCTATTCCAAGCAGAAGGTCTAGTTTGAGAAGTCCAGGCTAAATTAATTAACCTTAGGTATGCAGCGTCTCCCTCTGAGCCGAGGTTTCTAATCATTTTATAGGTTAATTTGTCGGCTCCAGGGGATGTATCCTTGAAGTTTTTCTTAGCCCGATTGAGCTCATCCAGTGTTAAGGGGGCATTAGTGTCAGAGACTTCTTCACATGCTGTAAGGATTCTGTGCCACCTTTCTTCCTCTAGTCTGGTCTGTACTGCTAATACATCTGATGGAAGTTGATTGCTGGCTGCTCTCTCTGCAAACCTGGTTGCCAGTACTTCGGCTTCCTGTTGAGGATCCTTGGGGTGTGAAGCTTTAGGTGTTTTATTCCATTTGGCCCGGTGAATTTGCTGCCACATCTCTCCGAGAGAGGTGTGTTCATTCAGGTGTGAACACCATTCCAGCCACTTTTGTTCTTTTATTTGTCTGGTCTCTCGATGCACATGTTCCTTGACCTCACAAGGTAAGATCCTGTTGCGGTCACTTGGCTGCTTTTTGTATAGCTTTCTTGTTCTGTTGAGTCTATGGTTGAGTTCTTTGACACGGTCGCAATAGTACCAATGATCTTTATGGTGTCCGATGGACTGTTTTTTTCAGTGGGATTGAGTGGTTGGCTGCACTTTGAATCGCTTTGACAAATTCTAGTTCTGCCTGATTAATGTCTTCGGGAAGATCATAGTTTTTTTGCCACTCTGAAATGAGGTTTTGAAATCGGTCCCAGTTTGCTAAAGCAAAGTTCCAGGCTTCAGATGGAGGTGGAGGTGGGGTGGGTAGGTCTAACTGAAGATCAATTTGGAGCCCATAGTGGTCGCTTGTGAGTGTGGGCTCAACTGACCATGTTGCTGCATCTCTTAGGGAGGCTGAAACGAACGTTAGGTCTAATCTACCTCCTTGGATGTGGGTAGGTTCATTCTTGTTTAGGATTTGTATTTCTGGAAGCTGGTCCAGTAGGTGTGTAATGTGTATGCAAGCTTCATTTGTTCTGTTCGAGCCCAGTGCCAATCGATGATGGGCATTAAAATCTCCACAAATGATTGTGTTTGTTGTTGTCGCGTGTCCAAATAACACAGAGAGATCCATTTCGGATAGTGGAGACCTGTACACATTGAACACTTCAAGTTTGTTGTGTCTTAGCTCAATGGTAACTCCCATTACCTCTGTCCCTGCTCCACAATTGGGTGGGCTGGTTATGGACTTGGAGATCCGGTCACATTTTACATAGATTGCACATCCCCTGGATTGCCCATTGATCCATGGAAGGAAGAAGCCTCGATAGCCTGAGATTTTAGGTTCTAATCCGGCTCGAAGCAAGCACTCTTGTAGTATCAGGATGTCTATGCCCTTGGTTGCTGCTATGCATTGCAAGTGTTGCAATATAGTGCGCAGCCCTTGCGCATTCCATTGCAGGATCTTTAGACCTCTAGGTTCTTGGAATTTGCTGATAATTCCGTGGTATCCATGGAGTCTGATGAACACGCCATGGAAGTTGCAATTGGTGTATAGGTTCTTAGTGGACCTGAAATTCACTCATCAATGACGCTTTCTGACGAGCTGGACTCTATCTGTTTTTTATGGGGGTGTCTCCCGCCCTGCTGTCTTGACGGTGTGGATATTACATCTTCGAATTTTTTGAGCTTGTGCTCAATTGTCTTCCGAGTCTCTGTGGTTTGCTTGATTCCATGTGATGACAGCAGACTTTCGATCAACTCAGTGACCAAAGTTTTGAGCATTGGCCAGTGAGCGTCCAGTTCAGTGGGAGCACTATTTAATGTTGTGCAGGTTTTGGGCCAAGTAGCTTTTAAACCCTTCTCGGAGGTAACTTTGACACTGGAATTGCTACTCCTATTGGCCCCAGTGTGCTTGCTGGATGAAATGGGAGGCCGACTGCTTTGAACATGATTCTTGTGTCCTCCATCTTTCTTTTTGTCCTGTACTGTCTTCTCACCCTTCACCATGGCCGATGATGAAGGGCCGTGTGCCCCCTCTTCCTGAATGGGTAGACCCCACGCGGTTTTATTGGGCATGGGAGCTGGTATTCGTTTTGGTGGGGGTTTCCGGCTCCGCTGTAGGCGTGGTGGGGTTCGTTTGAAGCCTTTTGAGCCTTTCAGGGCATTTCAAGTTCCAGGCATTAAGTGCCTTGGAACAATTTGGGCATTTTGCCTGAACAGGGTGGTTTGCTTTGAATTTATCAATACATGTTTTTGTATCATGGGGCTGGCTGCAGACTCCGCACCTCACTGGGCGTTGGCAGCCATCTTTGTGATGCCCAAATCTCTGACATCTGAAGCATCTAAGGGGTTCTGGGGTGTAAGGCCTGTGTTAAAACACGCCTCAGATTCCAAGGTCAAGTTTCTCTGGGATCCGTCCTCTTACTGTGAGAAGGACTTGTCGAGTTTTCTGTTTTGTGGTTCGTACTTGGCATCTCTCTGCTGACACCACATAGTTCAGCTTTTCGAGATGGCCAAGGGCCATATGCAAGGGATAGTGGAGGACAATGATTTTACTTATTTTATCCTCTGGTTTCAGTTCCTCTTATGAGACAGCTTTTGGTCCAGAAGAACAAGTTGCCTCTGACCTCTTTGTCAATGAGGCAGCAGAGAATAGCTGGAGCGCTAGCCAGTTCAAAGGCTTTTTCGAGATCCAGGAATATCAGCATTCCTGGTCTGTCATTCAAGTGGGCTAACAGAATTGTAATACATTCCACTGTGCCAACCCCTCTTCTATAGGGATACATATCATGGTGCAGTTTAGGCATTTTCCAGTCTATTGAGTGCCATTCTGTCAGCCGTCGTGGCTGCACAGCTTTGGAGAGAGATGGGTCTGGGATTACCTGGATCTTTGGGTTTTGGGATCGGCACTATGTCTGCTCTATTTCAAGCAGGTCTAGTTTGAGAAGTCCAGGCTAAATTAATTAACCTTAGGTATGCAGCGTCTCCCTCTGGGCTGAGGTTTCTAATCATTTTATAGGTTATTTTGTCGTCTCCAGGGGATGTATCCTTTTAGTTTTTCTTGGCCCGATTGAGCTCATCCAGTGTGAAGGGGGCATTAATGTCAGAGACTTCTTCACATGCTGTAAGGATTTTGTGCCACCTTTCTTCCTCTAGTTCGGTCTGTACTGCTAATACATCTGGTGGAAGTTGGTTGCTGGCTGCTCTATCTGCAAACCTGGTTACCAGTACTTCGGCTTCCTGTTGAGGATCCTTGGGGTGTGGAGCATTAGGTGTTTTATTCCCTTTGCTGCCACATCTCTCCGAGAGAGGTGTGTTCATTCAGGTATGAACACCATTCCAGCCACTTTTGTTCTTTTATTTGTCTGGTCTCTCGATGCACATGTTCCTTGACCTCACAAAGTATGATCCTGTTGCGGTCACTTGGCTGCTTTTTGTATAGCTTTCTTGTTCTGTTGAGTCTATGGTTGAGTTCTTTGACACGTTCGCAATAGTACCGATGATCTTTATGGTGTCCGGTGGACTGTTTTTTCAGTGGGATTGAGTGGTTGGCTGCACTTTGAATCGCTTTGACAAATTCTTGTTCTGCCTGATTAATGTCTTCGGGAAGATCATAGTTTCTATGCCACTCTGAAATGAGGTTTTGAAATCGATCCCAGTTTGCTAAAGCAATGTTCCAGGCTTCAGATGGAGGCGGAGGTGGGGTGGGTAGGTCTAACTGAAGATCAATTTGGACCCCATAATGGTCGCTTGTGAGTGTGGGCTCAACTGACCATGTTGCTCCATCTCTTAGGGAAGCTGAAACGAAGGTTAGGTCTAATCTGCCTCCTTGGATGTGGGTAGGTTCATTCTTGTTTAGGATTTGTATTTCTGGAAACTGGTCTAGTAGATGTGTAATGTGAATGCCGGCTTCATTTGTTGTGTTCGAGCCCAGTGCCAATCGATGATGGGCATTAAAATCGCCACAAATGATTGTGTTTGTTGTTGTCGCGTGTCCAAATAACACAGAGAGATCCATTTCGGCATGTGGAGACCTGTACACATTAAACACTTAAAGTTTGTCGTGTCTTAGGTCAATGGATACTCCCATTACCTCTGGCCCTGCTCCACAATTGGGTGGGCTGGTTATGGACTTGGAGATCAGGTCACATTTTACATAGATTGCAGATCCCTTGGATTGCCCATTAATCCATGGAAGGAAGAAGTCTCGATAGCCTGAGATTTTAGGTTCTAATCCGGCTCGAAGAATGCTCTCCTGTAGTATCAGGATGTCTATGCCCTTGGTTGCTGCTGTGCATTGCAAGTGTTGCAATATAGTGCGCAGCCCTTGCGCATTCCATTGCAGGATCTTTAGACCTCTAGGTTCTTGGAATTTGCTGATAATTCCGTGGTATCCATGGAGTCTGATGAACACGCCATAGAAGTTGTAATTGGTGTATAGGTTCTTAGTGGACCTGAAATTCACTCATCAATGACGCTTTCTGACGAGCTGGACTCTATCTGTTTTTTATGGGGGTGTCTCCCGCCCTGCTGTCTTGACGGTGTGGATATTACATCTTCGAATTTTTTGAGCTTTTGCTCAATTGTCTTCCGAGTCTCTGTGGTTTGCTTGATTCCATGTGATGACAGCAGACTTTCGATCAACTCAGTGACCAAAGTTTTGAGCATTGGCCAGAGAGCGTCCAGTTCAGTGGGAGCACTATTTAATGTTGTGCAGGTTTGGGGCCAAGTAGCTTTTAAACCCTTCTCGGTGGTAACTTTGACACTGGAATTGCTACTCCTATTGGCCCCAGTGTGCTTGCTGGATGAAATGGGAGGCCGACTGCTTTGAACATGATTCTTGTGTCCTCCATCTTTCTTTTTGTCCTGTACTGTCTTCTCGCCCTTCACCATGGCCGAAGATGAAGGGCCGTGTGCCCCCTCTTCCTGAATGGGTAGACCCCACGCGGTTTTAGTGGGCATGGGAGCTGGTATTCGTTTTGGTGGGGCTCCGCTGTAGGCGTGGTGGGGTTCGTTTGAAGCCTTTTGAGCCTTTCAGGACATTTCAAGTTCCAGGCATTAAGTGCCTTGGAACAATTTGGGCATTTTGCCTGAACAGGGTGGTTTGCCTTGAATTTATCAATACATGTTTTTGTATCATGGGGCTGGCTGCAGACTCCGCACCTCACTGGGCGTTGGCAGCCATCTTTGTGATGCCCAAATCTCTGACATCTGAAGCATCTTAGGGGTTCTGGGGTGTAAGGCCTGTGTTAAAACACGCCTCAGATTCCAAGGTCAAGTTTCTCTGGGATCCGTCCTCTTACTGTGAGAAGGACTTGTCGAGTTTCCTGTTTTGTGGTTCGTACTTGGCATCTCTCTGCTGACACCACATAGTTCAGCTTTTCGAGATGGCCAAGGGCCATATGCAAGGGATAGTGGAGGACAATGATTTTACTTATTTTATCCTCTGGTTTCAGTTCCTCTTATGAGACAGCTTTTGGTCCAGGAGAGCAAGTTGCCTCTGACCTCTTTGTCAATGAGGCAGCAGAGAATAGCTGGAGCGCTAGCCAGTTCAAAGGCTTTTTCGAGATCCAGGAATATCAGCATTCCTGGTCTGTCATTCAAGTGGGCTAACAGAATTGTAATACATTCCAATGTGCCAACCCCTCTTCTATAGGGATACATATCATGGTGCAGTTTAGGCATTTTCCAGTCTATTGAGTGCCATTCTGTCAGCCGTCGTGGCTGCACAGCTTTGGAGAGAGATGGGCCTGGGATTACCTGGATCTTTGGGTTTTGGGATCGGCACTATGTCTGCTCTATTTCAAGCAGGTCTAGTTTGAGAAGACCAGGCTAAATTAATTAACCTTAGGTATGCAGCGTCTCCCTCTGGGCTGAGGTTTCTAATCATTTTATAGGTTATTTTGTCGTCTCCAGGGGATGTATCCTTTTAGTTTTTCTTGGCCCGATTGAGCTCATCCAGTGTGAAGGGGGGCATTAATGTCTGAGACTTCTTCACATGCTGTAAGGATTTTGTGCCACCTTTCTTCCTCTAGTCCGGTCTGTACTGCTAATACATCTGGTGGAAGTTGGTTGCTGGCTGCTCTCTCTGCAAACCTGGTTGCCAGTACTTCGGCTTCCTGTTGAGGATCCTTGGGGTGTGGAGCATTAGGTGTTTTATTCCCTTTGCTGCCACATCTCTCCGAGAGAGGTGTGTTCATTCAGGTGTGAACACCATTCCAGCCACTTTTGTTCTTTTATTTGTCTGGTCTCTCGGTGCACATGTTCCTTGACCTCACAAAGTATGATCCTGTTGCGGTCACTTGGCTGCTTTTTGTATAGCTTTCTTGTTCTGTTGAGTTCTTTGACACGTTCGCAATAGTACCAATGATCTTTATGGTGTTCGGTGGACTGTTTTTTTCAGTGGGATTGAGTGGTTGGCTGCACTTTGAATCGCTTTGACAAATTCTTGTTCTGCCTGATTAATGTCTTCGGGAAGATCATAGTTTCTATGCCACTCTGAAATGAGGTTTTGAAATCGATCCCAGTTTGCTAAAGCAATGTTCCAGGCTTCAGATGGAGGCGGAGGTGGGGTGGGTAGGTCTAACTGAAGATCAATTTGGACCCCATAATGGTCGCTTGTGAGTGTGGGCTCAACTGACCATGTTGCTCCATCTCTTAGGGAAGCTGAAACGAAGGTTAGGTCTAATCTGCCTCCTTGGATGCGGGTAGGTTCATTCTTGTTTAGGATTTGTATTTTTGGAAACTGGTCTGGTATATGTGTAATGTGAATGCCGGCTTCATTTGTTGTGTTCGAGCCCAGTGCCAATCGATGATGGGCATTAAAATCGCCACAAATGATTATGTTTGTTGTTGTCGCGTGTCCAATTAACACAGAGAGATCCATTTCGGCATGTGGAGACCTGTACACATTAAACACTTAAAGTTTGTCGTGTCTTAGGTCAATGGATACTCCCATTACCTCTGGCCCTGCTCCACAATTGGGTGGGCTGGTTATGGACTTGGAGATCAGGTCACATTTTACATAGATTGCAGATCCCTTGGATTGCCCATTAATCCATGGAAGGAAGAAGCCTCGATAGCCTGAGATTTTAGGTTCTAATCCGGCTCGAAGCAAGCTCTCCTGTAGTATCAGGATGTCTATGCCCTTGGTTGCTGCTATGCATTGCAAGTGTTGCAATTTAGTGTGCAGTCCTTGCGCATTCTATTGCAGGATTTTTAGACCTCTAGGTTCTTGGAATTTGCTGATATTTCCGTGGTATCCATGGAGTCTGATGAACACGCCATGGAAGTTGAAATTGGTGTATAGGTTCTTAGTGGACCTGAAATTGACTCATCAATGTCGCTTTCCGACGAGCTGGACTCTATCTGTTTTTTATGGGAGTGTCTCCTGCTCTGCTGTCTTGACGGTGTGGATATTACATCTTCGATTTTTTTGAGCTTGTGCTCAATTGTCTTCCGAGTTTCTGTGGTTTGCTTGATTCCATGTGATGACAGCAGACTTTCGATCAACTCAGTGACCAAAGTTTTGAGCATTGGCCAGAGAGCGTCCAGTTCAGTGGGAGCACTATTTAATGTTGTGCAGGTTTTGGGCCTAGTAGCTTTTAAACCCTTCTCGGTGGTAACTTTGACACTGGAATTGCTACTCCTATTGGCCCCAGTGTGCTTGCTGGATGAAATGGGAGGCCGACTGCTTTGAACATGATTCTTGTGTCCTCCATCTTTCTTTTTGTCCTGTACTGTCTTCTCACCCTTCACCATGGCCGATGATGAAGGGCCGTGTGCCCCCTCTTCCTGAATGGTAGACCCCACGCGGTTTTAGTGGGCATGGGAGCTGGTATTCGTTTTGGTGGGGGTTTCCGGCTCCGCTGTAGGCGTGGTGGGGTTCGTTTGAAGCCTTTTGAGCCTTTCAGGGCATTTCAAGTTCCAGGCATTAAGTGCCTTGGAACAATTTGGGCATTTTGCCTGAACAGGGTGGTTTGCCTTGAATTTATCAATACATGTTTTTGTATCATGGGGCTGGCTGCAGACTCCGCACCTCACTGGGCGTTGGCAGCCATCTTTGTGATGCCCAAATCTCTGACATCTGAAGCATCTTAGGGGTTCTGGGGTGTAAGGCCTGTGTTGGAACACGCCTCAGATTCCAAGGTCAAGTTTCTCTGGGATCCGTCCTCTTACTGTGAGAAGGACTTGTCGAGTTTCCTGTTTTGTGGTTCGTACTTGGCATCTCTCTGCTGACACCACATAGTTCAGCTTTTCGAGATGGCCAAGGGCCATATGCAAGGGATAGTGGAGGACAATGATTTTACTTATTTTATCCTCTGGTTTCAGTTCCTCTTATGAGACAGTTTTTGGTCCAGGAGAGCAAGTTGCCTCTGACCTCTTTGTCAATGAGGCAGCAGAGAATAGCTGGGGCGCTAGCCAGTTCAAAGGCTTTTTCGAGATCCAGGAATATCAGCATTCCTGGTCTGTCATTCAAGTGGGCTAACAGAGTTGTAATACATTCCACTGTGCCAACCCCTCTTCTATAGGCATATATATCATGGTGCAGTTTAGGCATTTTCCAATCCAATCTATTGAGTGCCATTCCGTCAGCCGTCTTGGCTGCACAGCTTTAGAGAGAGATGGGTCTGGGATTAGCTGGATCTTTGGGTTTTGGGATCGGCACTATGTCTGCTCTATTTCAAGCAGAAGGTCTAGTTTGAGAAGTCCAGGCTAAATTAATTAACCTTAGGTATGCAGCGTCTCCCTCTGGGCCAAGGTTTCTAATCATTTTATAGGTTATTTTGTCGTCTCCAGGGGATGTATCCTTGGAGTTTTTCTTGGCCCGATTGAGCTCATCCAGTGTGAAGGGGACATTAGTGTCTGAGACTTCTTCACATGCTGTAAGGATTTTGTGCCACCTTTCTTCCTCTAGTCCGGTCTGTACTGCTAATACATCTGGTGGAAGTTGGTTGCTGGCTGCTCTCTCTGCAAACCTGGTTGCCAGTACTTCGGCTTCCTGTTGAGGATCCTTGGGGTGTGGAGCTTTAGGTGTTTTATTCCCTTTGCTGCCACATCTCTCCGAGAGAGGTGTGGTCATTCAGGTGTGAACACCATTCCAGCCACTTTTGTTCTTTTATTTGTCTGGTCTCTCGATGCACATGTTCCTTGACCTCACAAAGTATGATCCTGTTGCGGTCACTTGGCTGCTTTTTGTATAGCTTTCTTGTTCTGTTGAGTCTATGGTTGAGTTCTTTGACACGTTCGCAATAGTACCAATGATCTTTATGGTGTCCGGTGGACTGTTTTTTCAGTGGGATTGAGTGGTTGGCTGCACTTTGAATCGCTTTGACAAATTCTTGTTCTGCCTGATTAATGTCTTCGGGAAGATCATAGTTTCTATGCCAGTCTGAAATGAGGTTTTGAAATCGATCCCAGTTTGCTAAAGCAAAGTTCCAGGCTTCAGATAGAGGCGGAGGTGGGGTGGGTAGGTCTAACTGAAGATCAATTTGGACCTCATAATGGTCGCTTGTGAGTGTGGGCTCAAATGACCATGTTGCTCCATCTCTTAGGGAAGCTGAAACGAAGGTTAGGTCTAATCTGCCTCCTTGGATGTGGGTAGGTTCATTCTTGTTTAGGATTTGTATTTCTGGAAACTGGTCTAGTAGATGTGTAATGTGAATGCCGGCTTCATTTGTTGTGTTCGAGCCCAGTGCCAGTCGATGATGGGCATTAAAATCGCCACAAATGATTGTGTTTGTTGTTGTCGAGTGTCCAAATAACACAGAGAGATCCATTTCGGCATGTGGAGTCCTGTACACTTTAAACACTTGAAGTTTGTCGTGTCTTAGTTAAATGGATACTTCCATTACCTCTGGCCCTGCTCCACAATTGGGTGGGCTGGTTATGGACTTGGAGATCAGGTCACATTTTACATAGATTGCACATCCCCTGGATTGCCCATTGATCCATGGAAGGAAGAAGCCTCGATAGCCTGAGATTTTAGGTTCTAATCGGGCTCGAAGCAAGCACTCCTGTAGTATCAGGATGTCTATGCCCTTGGTTGCTGCTATGCATTGCAAGTGTTGCAATTTAGTGTGCAGTCCTTGCGCATTCCATTGCAGGATCTTTAGACCTCTAGGTTCTTGGAATTTGCTGATATTTCCGTGGTATCCATAGAGTCTGATGAACACGCCATGGAAGTTGCAATTGGTGTATAGGTTCTTAGTGGACCTGAAATTGACTCATCAATGTCGCTTTTTGATGAGCTGGACTATATCTGTTTTTTATGGGGGTGTCTCCTGCCCTGCTTTCTTGAAGGTGAGGATATTACATCTTCGAATTTCTTGAGCTTGTGCTCAATTGTCTTCCGAGTCTCTGTGGTTTGCTTGATTCCATGTGATGACAGCAGACTTTCAATCAACTCGGTGACCAAAGTTTTGAGCATTGGCCAGAGAGCGTCCAGTTCTGTGGGAGCACTATTTAATGCTGTGCAGGTTTGGGGCCTTGTAGCTTTTAGATCCTTCTCGGTGGTAACTTTGACAATGGAATTGCTACTCCTATTGGCTCCAGTGTGCTTTCTGAATGAAATGGGAGGGCGACTGCTTTGAACATGATTTTTGTGTCCTCCATCTTTCTTTTTGTCCTGTACAGAGGTCTTCTCACCCTTCACCAAGGCCGATGGTGAAGGGTCGTGTGCCCCCTCTTCTTGAATGTGTAGACCCCACGCGGTTTTAGTGGGTAGGGGAGCTGGTGTTAGTTTTGGTGGGGGATTCGGCTCCGCTGTAGGCGTTGTGGGGTTCGTTTGAAGCCTTTTGAGCCTTTCAGGGCATTTCAAGTTCCAGGCGTGATGTGCCTTGGAGCAATTTGGGCACTTTGCCTGAACAGGGTGGTTTGCCTTGTGTTTTATCAATACATGTTTTTGTGTCATGTGGTTGGCTGCAGACGCAGCCAACCACACGCCCCAGATTCCAAGGTCAAGTTTGTCTGGGATCCGTCGTCTTACTGTGAGAAGGACTTGTCGGGTTTCCTGTTTTGTGGTTCTTACTTGGCATCTCTCTGCTGACACCACATAGTTCAGCTTTTCGAGATGGTCAAGGGCCATATGGTAGGGATAGTGGAGGAAAATGATTTTTCTTATTTTATCCTCTGGTTTCAGTTCTTCACATTTTGTGTAATTATTCAGAATCGTAGCGGCCGACTCGTCTTTAGGCCTCAGAATGTTTTCTCCTCTGAGATTTGGTTTTGCTCTGATCTGGAGCTGGGGGTACTCTCTTTCGAAGTCCACTATAGTGGCGTAGGAAGACTTACCTTCGGTGTGGTGCACCTTGAAGATTGGCAGCGTAGATTTAGTCTGAGGAGCTGGAAGAGCTGGAGAAGCTGGAGTGATTAAAGGGCGATGGGTCGTCATGGAGTGGCTTGTCCTGTTTGCCTTATTCACGTGATGCCACTCGCCGTCACTTTCAGAACTTGTATCCAGTATAGATGGTCTTTTCCTACACTGAGCAGCATTGTTGGATCGATTATAATTCAATTGGAATTCCATGATGAAATTCAAATGATCACTTGTGGAGTGGTCTGGTGAGTGAAGGTGAATGAACCTACTGGAGACAAAGTCAGCGAGGAGTTGGCTCACTGGGTGAACTATGAACTGTCTGTGTGTCTGCCTCCACCACATCACTTCCTAATGCATTCCCACTGTTAACTACTCTGACACATAAACGTTCTTTCTAATATCTTTATGGCTCATCTGGGTACTCAGTTTTCACTTGTGTCCCCTTGTGTTAAATAAATTGTCTTTATCTACCCTATCAATATCTCTAAGCATCTTGTATGTGGTGAACATATCTCTCCCAACTCTTCTTTCTTCCAACGACGTTGAGATTTAAATTTAGGTGCGACTGCACCCTGCGTGACAGGAGATGTCTCCCGTGTGATCTGGTTAGGCCCCATTTAGATTATGTAGTTCAGATTGGGTAACCGTCTATAGAATGGATATAAATTGGTAAAAACGCGTCCAGCATAGTTAATCTTCCAAATTAGAAGCCTGCTAATCCCCCAGATTAGAAGACTGTCGTATGAAGATTGACAATGCTTAAATTACATTCGACAGAAAGGTGAAGAATTATGTAAAATAATGGATGGTTTAAAACAATAGTTTCGGTAGACAAATTTATTGTAGTCAATGTGGATGGACTGGTTGAAGAAATTCAGAGTAATTTGGTTCAGGCAAGATATCGGGGGGATTACACGATAATACTTTCTAATGGCTTATATTTTACTAATTGACATAAATTACATAAATTACATAAATTAATAGACAAAATACAAATTTAAGGAATTCAATAAGTCCGCGACACTTTATACCAATAAAGTCTATTATCGTGTAGCTTAGAGTTCAGTTTTGGGGACTGATGCCCTCGCATCCAAAACAATGTCCCACAAGACATTCCTTCCAAGGCGAATGACTTTCTTTGCAAATGATTCAGATTTTAATAACTCTCCGACTGCGAGTTCCGTTGATTTGATGAATTCTGGGACAAGTTGCGACATGTTGGGCTTGGGGTCTGCTAGCTGCGACGGTACGAGGGGCTCTGGGTCTGCTGGCTACGACGATATCTGGAACATGTTGGACTCTGGGTGTGCAGGCTGCAAGGCCATCTTGGACTCAGGGTCTGCTAGCTGCAAGGACATTTTGGACTCTGGGTGGGGGGTGTGGGCTGGGTGTGAGAACAATACAGCATCGCGCATGCTCAGCTGTCGTGTGAAAGCGGAGCTGACAGCCACCAGGACCAATAGGACGAGGACCTTCATCCTTGCTGCTTCTGCTGAAGACATAATTGTGTGGTTGCTACAGCCGTTTCCTGGCCATATATTTCCCGCTCGTCACCTCACGGTTGAGTGAGGCGGAGCGTCATCAATGAATTACTGACATGGTTACACATAGAAAATCACAGAACCGTGATGCATCAGTGAACAATGATGCGTGATGCATTATTGAATCCCTTGTTCACTGACATGGTTGTCTTGGGACGATAATAGGCATTGGAGGAGGAGGAACATATGAAACATTAGGAAGCTGAAGAAGGCCTATCATTATCTTCAGCGCAGCTACTGTTTATATCCACCAAAACTCATTTATACACGTCTCTCCTCTGTTTGAAAGAACCCCGTAATCTAAGGTCTGTAATTGTACCTGATATATGGTATTGCAGTTCATATTCTGTATTTCCATACTAGTATTACCAAGATACTTTGCGTATCTAAACTTATCCAATTCATATGATTCATTGCTTCGTGTTGTATTATCATTTTATGTTTTATTTTGTGTCTATATTCTGACGGTATATTGGTGGAGGTTCTCAGCTAGCACTATATTCTCAGCACCTGTTTATTCATTCTTTTGTCTTTATTTTATTTGTAGAGTAACATCACCCTTGTTTTAATTTTTATGTCATATTTTTTGACTTGTTTATTTGCACTGTACATAGCCAAGGGATTGTCTTATTCATAATTTTTAAAAGTTAATAAATTTTCATTTTTCATACTATGTGTTTTGCGTGTTTTCCCTCACTTTACCACAGACAACAGCCAAGCAGTCGATCTTTTTTTTCTAAAATGTGATAGGCATTGACACCAGCCATTAGGAGGACTGCCTAACACCTACACTTTCTCGTCACATTTTTATGGGGGCCTGCCCAAGGCGCTTCACACAGGTACCAGAACCTCAATTTGTGGTAAGTGTACTTGGCTTTGATACAGTTGCTTTTCAATATTTTCATTACTTTTAATATTTATATGGTGCTGTGTATTTTGTGTTTTCTGAGGGTAGCATATTGTGAGTGTTCGATAACTGTGGATTACGTGGTGACTGAAGGCCTCAGTCATTCTCTTTATTGGTCATCCCTCCCTCAGTGTTATTACTCGTGTATTCCACCTTTTGTCCCTAGGATATTTCTCACATTCTGGCAGATCATTATTTTGGTACCCTAGTACTTTGATTTGTCTTCGGGTCAAAGCACCCTATTCAGATTCAGATGTTTATTCAGGTAAGGTATATACATACAAGTGATGTTACATTAAAGGATTGATATATAGATAGAGCTAGTACATACAATGCCTAAAGCCACTATTACGCAATGCGTTTCGGGCAAAAATCTTCTGCAATCCGACCAAAGGAGGATACAGAGGGAAATAGTTCCTCTAGCACGGACTACGCTGTTGAGTTGGGACCTCAACAGCAGTTCTCGTTACCAGTTGACACTCGCAACCCTATACGTCGGTCAGAGATGATGGTATTTACTTAGGTAGGGAATTAGCTTTCTTTTTCAGAGCACAAAGATCGCTAATTCTGTAAGTATCATATTTCATTTAGTAGGAAAACCCTTGCTTCTGTCTTAGAGACTCGGCAAGGTATCCCTACATTCTTGGACTACCTTATTCTCTTTTGAAAAAATTAAATGTTTAATTTGTTTTAGAAACTATCGGTTTCATTTATTTAGTAGGATTTTCTTGCCCTTATTCTCTTACACTGAGTATCGGGTAAAAGATTTCCTGCGCTTTTGGTTGACTAATCATTTACCATACTAAAATAACGTTAATTGTTAACGATTAAAGTTCCACAGGATAGTTACCAGTTGCCACGTCATCCTGTTACTGACACTTACCATATCGCAAGTATATTCGTTGTACATTTATTTGCTATTTTTCACAATGTTTCGTCTCCCAGCTTTTCGTAATGATCCAGCAGGTGAAATAGGGAACTTAAGTCGTGCCAAAAGGGCCGAATTACAAATTCTTGCACACGAGTATCGCCTAGATGTTCCCCCATGGAGCCAACAAATATTACTTGCATAATTTTATCTTGGATTACCTCTTAGACGAATGAATGATACTGTGAAACTCACGAAAACTGTTCTATTGCAGATAAACATGCTCTGGCAGCTATGAAACTGAAGCTCGAACTAGCCAACATAGAGTGGGAACAACAAAAAGCTCTCCAGATAAGGGAACGCGAGATGGCCCTAAAGAAAGAGGCGGCCCTAAGGAAAGAACAAGAACGTAAGGCGGCCATTAAGAAAGAACAAGAACGTGACGCGGTCCTGGCAAAAGAAGCTCTACAACTAAAGGAACGCGAGATGGCCCTAAAGAAAGAAGAGGCGGCCTTACACCAAGAACGTGAGCGAGTGCAGCTTGAAGCAAGACAACGTCACCTGGAGATGCAACGCGAGCATAAGAAGCAAGCTGATATGGCTCTAGCATGTCGGCAACAAGAACTCGCGTTGGAAACTTCACACCACACTCAGTGCCAACAAGCTACAGCTAGTCTTCCCGTAAGTTTCAATGTCTCCCATGCAAGTAAGTTAATGCCACCATTCGTTGAGTCAGAGATCGTTGTATTTTTCACCACTTTTGAGACCCTAGCCAAAAAATTAATTGTCCTGCAGATCAATGGTCTACCCTTCTAAGAGTGCATCTCACAGGTAGAGCTGCGGTTACTCTCATTACCTTAGCGTCTGAGAATGACTACCAGACCCTGAAGCAAGCAGTTTTGAACGCCTACTTTCTCTCCACCGAAAGCTACAGACGAATATTCCGTGATTATCTAAAGGCAATTACCACCACCTTTTTAGAATTTGCCAATACAAACAAAAGATATTTCATGAAATGGCTGGAAGCAGCACATGTCTCTACATTTTCAGAACTCGTCAACCTCATTTTAGCTGAAGAATTCTTTAGACGTGTTCCCCCTTCCATCCGTTTAGATTTAGTCGAGAAAGAAGAAACCGACTACATCAGATGTGCGAAGTCAGCTGACACCTACAGCCTCATCCATCGGCTAACACCAAATCCACCTTCCAGTAAGAAGTCTTGGTATAGTTATGATAAAGTGAGTACCGATCAAGCGAGCTCTCAATTGTATTGTAAGTATTGCAAACTCTATGGACATACTATGGATAAATGTGGAAAAGCTCAATACAAAGTCAATGAAACTCCTAAACCCAAACCGACTCCTCCTAAGTCCGGTAAGCCTGTGATGAATGTTGGTGTTAATGATCTTTCTCTCTTCAGCAAACACCTATATCCTGGAACTGTCTCTGAAAGCAGTATAGATTCGGAAGGACGTTTCAAATTAAAGATCTTGAAGGACACAGCGGCTCTTCAATCAATAATATTGAAATCGGCTGTGCCTAACGTCACCTACACCGGGGAAATCGTCCTTATCACTAACCTCACTGCTACCACTCCGTATCCACTCGCCAGAGTCCACCTGGATTGTCCTTTCGTGACCTGTGAAGTCCAAGTCGCCATCAGGAAAAAGTCTTTTTCCCATGTCTGGAGTGCAACTTCTCCTGGGCAATGCCTTGGCAGAAAATCTGCAACCTTCCAACCTGATCATCATGTCATACATGTCAGATGGCAGGTAAACCTAACATCTCTATTCCCAAGGCTCCATTGACTCCTATCCAGGTGCCTGCGGAACCTTTCCACAGACTCATCATAGACTGTGTTGGTCCTTTACCCCAGACCAGTTCTGGCAACGCCTATATACTAACTATCCTGTGTCCTACCACCAGATTCCCCATAGCAGTTCCAGTAAAGAACATTACTGCTGCTACTGTGGTGAAACAACTATTGAAGATCTTCACCCAGTATGGATTTCCAAGTGAGGTTCAAAGTGACTGTGGCACCAACTTCACCAGTGATTTCTTTGTTACGGACCCTGATCCAGCGTCCAATCTCTAAACAGTGACGGCCGCGTCATCTGTGGGTCAGCTCCCGAAACCCCCTCCAAACCGACGACGTGTACTAGCTACGAGGGCCAGTTTCCAGCCCCGTTCAGCGCCCAACACCGCCGCCGCTGACCTCTGGTGAGGTGGTGCTCAGACTACAACGCCATCTATGGAGTGGATATGTCCGGCGTTTGTGTCTGAGCCTGTAAGTATGGTGTTTTAGTGTCCCTGTTATTGATGACGTGTCTGCTTACAGAGCCGACCTGGGACCACTGTGATGGAAGTGGAGTCAGTCTACCCGAGGCAGCCAGTCTCCATACAGTGAAGTTTGCTGCAGCTTTTGTGACGTCGTCCCCCCGGAAGAACACTGTGGTGTGTTAGCCTGCCATTGGAGTGGCAGTTAAAGGATTTACCCGGGACCGACGGTTGGAGACGATAATCCACTGGGGTATTGAGGACAGGAGGGTGATTGGTGATATCACACGAGACTCCTGTCTAGGGCGTACCCCTTTTATCGTTCGTGGAGTGGCCGTACCAGCCTTGGTGGCTCAGTACCTGCCAGCAGACCTGCTGGACGTGTGGTTGACGGCCTCCACGACGGTGCCCCCAGTGGACCTGTGTTGTGGCTGACCTGTGGCCAGGGTAGACTCGGCGTTCTCAGAGGACACGTCTTGAGGCCACGAAGAAAGCACCGCGGACTCAGCACCTAGCTTCAAGGATCCATAGTCTCCAGCAGAAGACTACAGTGGTGATCCCCTTTGTAAAGTGTTAATACCCCTCCCCCTTGTGTACGTTTTATTTCTATATATTTAAATGGTGATGGTGAAAATTATATTATATTAAGTTCTTACCTTTCTTTCCCTACTCCCTTTAAGTTACTTGCGTCACGGATCGCATCCCTTGATAGCCTCTACTGGCTTGGGGCCGGAAATATATCTTCCTCTAACTACATCAGAGTAAGAACCCCGTTGCGTCCCGAGAGGGCCGTAACATAATTGGCATCCCCAGCGGGATCCGTCCCCTTGTTAAGTATGTTTGACAGGGGTGGTGAAGTGGCGTAATCCCTGTATATAATTCCCCCTGTGTGACGATTGTGACGTTATACGTCCTGTGCGGTGCTCAGTGACTAAGTGCAATATTAACTAGTGCGGTGCTCAGTGATTTAGTGCAATATTGTAGAGCGAAGTGTTCGCTTGGACTCAGTGCAATATTGGGTAGTGCGGTGCCCGGAGTGATTACGTGCAATATTGGCAAGTGCAGTGTTTGGTGCAATATTGGCGTAGAACAGTGCTCGGTGTGTTAAGTGCTAACGTGTAAGCAGTGTGTTAAGTGCAAAGTGTTCCATCTGTGACAATGGCAGACAAAGCTACCATCGATGATCTGGACGATGTTCAGGCTTTTCTGAACAGAGTGGACTGTCTTGCCAGATTAAAGTATCTGAGCAAACCGGAACTTGTACTAGTGAGCGCCTACCTGGAGATCAAGATCCGTGCCAGTGATTCCCGTGTGGAGATCTTGTCCAAGGTTCACCGGCACCTGAAGGCAGAAGAGAAACAGGAAGGCGAGACTCCTAGTACAAGGGAAGGTGAGGAAATAGCTTCCACAGAAAAGGAAGATAAGGGCAGTGACATTGACAGTGATGCAGGTGAGCTTAATATCAGCTTCCTAACAGTCAAAATGCGTGCCCTAGAGATCAATCGCGAGATAGAGTGGAAGAAGTTAGAAGTAGAACGAGAATTAAAAGATAAAGAAGTGGAGATGAAAAATAAAGAAATGGAGATGAAAGAAAAAGAATTGGCGATGAGGCGTTTAGAATTAGAAAGAGAAGAAAGAAGAGAAGAGCGAGAAAGAGAAGAGAAACGAGAGAGAGAAGCACGAGAAAGAGAAGAGAGACGAGAGAGAGAAGAACGAGAAAGAGAAGAAAAAGACAGACAGAGACAACATGAACTAGAAGTATTACGACTAGGCGCTGGACAGAGACAAACTGGAGTAAGCGGTTTCGATCCGGTAAGGAATATCAAAATGGTCCCCAAATTCAACGAGAGAAGTTTCGAAGTTCTTCGCAGCCTTCGAGAAAGTCGCTGCCTCTTTGGAGTGGCCAAGGGAGAATTGGGCCATCATGATACAGTCAGTCTTGACTGGGAAGGCCCAAATCGCCTACTCTACGTTATCCCTTGACGACTCCGGCGATTACGATATGGTGAAGAAAGTGGTGCTCATGGCGTACCAATTGGTACCTGAGGCATATAGGCAAAAGTTCAGAAACCTGAAGAAGACCTCAGAGCACACTTTCACCGAATTCGCCACCATCAAGGAGCGACTTTTTCAAGAATGGTGTGCCTCTCGGAAGGTGGAGACCAAGGAAGACCTCGAGCAGCTGATTCTGCTCGAGGACTTCAAGGATTGTTTGTCTGGAGACCTGAAGACGTACCTAGAGGAACAGCAGGTAGAGACCTTGAGTGCGGCAGCCACCATGGCGGAAGAGTATATCCTGACTCATAGGCCATCTGCTAGGTACGTCCCGAAGACCTATTCAAGGTATCCAGCCAAACATAAACCGGAAGATAGAACTGCCCCTCGTAGTACCGCCAAGTCAACCTCGGATAGTCCTCGGAGGTTTAGTCCGAAGAGGGATGTATTGTGTTGGACCTGCGGTAAGAGAGGACATATTGCTGCGAAGTGTCGTAGCAGTTCAGGTAATAATCCCCGTAGGGAAGTCATGCTGATGAACAGTATAGTACCACCGACATCCACCCAAGAGAAGAGGAAAGGATTGTTCGCCCCATATACCTCCCAAGGATATGTAGCCAGTGGCCTTGCAAGTACGCCTGTGGTAATACTTGGAGACAGTGGAGCGGCCCAGTCTCTAATTCTGGAAACGTCATTACCCGAAGGTATATCGGCGGATGAGATGCAGAAGGTAATCCTGGGTGGATTCCCTTCAACCTTGTACGTTGCCCCATTGGTACAAGTACATCTAGACTCTCAGCACTTCAAAGGTGAGTGTCGGTTGGCCGTGGTGAATAGTCTTCCCATAGAGGGAATTGACGTAATATTAGCCAATGACTTAGCCCTAGGATTGTTACCCAACTGTCCCCTGGTAGTGGATGTTCCAGGACGTGAAGAGACCAGTCCCATCGCAGCAGTGCAAACCAGGTCTCAGGCGCACCTCCATGCACCACTAGATCTAAACACTTTGTTTGACTCTCCTCCTATCCCGCAGGTTACAAGTAGCCATACACCTGTCCCACCAGTCCAGATGCCGGTTCCCGAACGCTGGACTCGAGCCCAGCTGATAGAGGAACAGAAGGACCCTCAGGTACGGAAGTTGGCCGACACCGTAGACTCTCCTACGAAAGGAGGGGATCTATATGTGTGGTCAAGTGGTGTACTGTGTCGCCGGCATCCTCCGAAATACCCCCAGTCAAGGGCGGTAGGTGATCAGATAGTCGTCCCAGCCGTGTTCAGATCTAAGCTGTTAGAAACAGCCCATGCTAATAGATTTGCTGGACATGGTGGGATCTCTAAGACTTTCCACCGCCTAGCCAAAGGTTTCTACTGGCCGCATATGAAGGAGGAAGTACGTCATTTCTGCAAGACCTGCCATGCCTGCCAAGTGGCCGGAAAAGCAAACCAGCCTGTCCCCAAAGCCCCTTTATACCCCATTCCATCAATAGGTGAGCCCTTCGAACACCTCATCTTGGATATAGTAGGCCCTCTTCCACCTGCTACCTCAGGGGTGAAGTATTTGCTAACAATACTAGATCGGGTTAGTAGGTACCCAGAAGCGATCCCCCTTAAAACCATCACAGCTAAGGTTTTGGTGAAACAACTGCTCTGGTTCATCTCGCGATACGGTCTTCCCAAGACCATTCAGACGGACCAGGGGTCTAATTTCATGTCCCATTTGTTTCGCCAACAGATCGCCGACCTGGGAATTCGACAGGTTACCTCTAGTGCCTACCATCCCGAGTCTCAAGGAGCTTTGGAACGTTTTCACCAGACGTTGAAGGGCATGCTTCGGAAGTTTTGCTACGACAGGCAGAGTAAGTGGGTTGAAGAACTGCCCTACCTCCTATTTGCGGTAAGATCAGTACCCAATGAATCCATAGGAATCTCTCCATTCGAGATGATCTTTGGTCACTCAGTAAGAGGTCCCTTAGAGGTGGCACGAGACCATTGGCTGAACGCAGAAACCAACGAGGATATTGTGGACTGGTTGTCTACAAATAAAGGACGGCTGTTCTCAGCCTGGGAGATGGCTACTAGGACCTTAGAAAGTACACAAAGAACGATCAAGAGCAGGTATGATAGGAGGACCAAGCAAAGGGAGTTCCAAGTAGGAGATCTGGTTTTGGTATGTACTCCTACAATAACTGGAAGTTTGAGCGCCAGATTCGTAGGTCCCTACCCGGTTGTAAAGAAGGTTACTAACCTCAATTACCTTCTGAGTACTCCAGACCGTCGTAAGAAAGAGACTCTGGTTCATGTTAATATGATCAAGAGATACGAGGGGCGGGATACACTCCCCGTAACCTTAGTGACCACTAATGACGACATTGAGGAGGAAGAGGAGGTGTTGACTAACTCAGACATTCTGTTAAACTTGCAGGCAAAGTTGACACACGTAGCCGAAGGACATCAATCATCATTGCTGCGGATGATCCGGCAATACAAGCCTATCTTCGACGATGTTCCAGGGTTAACCTCTGTCATGAGGCATGATGTCGAGCTGGAGGAAGGCGTCCGGCCTATAAAGCAACACCCGTACCGTCTCAACCCACTGAAGAAACGGGTGGTGAAAGAGGAGGAAGATTACATGCTGAAACACCATCTGATAGCCCCGAGCTCGAGCCCATGGTCATCCCCGATACTACTAGTGCCCAAACCTGGTAAGAAATACCGTCTTTGTATTGATTATCGCCAGGTGAATAAGGTCACTGTAGCAGATACCTACCCTCTCCCCAGAGTAGAGGAATGTCTGGATGCCATAGGTAGAGCCCGGTACCTGACAAAATTTGACCTGTTCAAAGGCTATTGGCAAGTTCCCCTCACGGAAAAAGCCAAACCCATATCAGCATTTGTGACTCCCGACGGGCTGTTTGAATGTCAGGTGATGCCATTCGGGATGAAAAACGCAGCCTCCACTTTCCAGAGACTGATGGGTACGGTGTTGCGTGACGTGGAAAATACCTTAGTCTACATCGATGATGTATTAATATATGATGTAGATTGGCAGGATCATCTGCGTCACATAGAGGATTTCTTCAAGGCCATGCTCCAGTCAGGATTGGTGGTCAACCTGCATAAATCTGAGTTTGCCAGAACCTCTGTCATCTTCCTAGGTCATAAGGTTGGAGGAGGATGGATTGCGCCGAAGGCCAGCAAGATCGAGGCAATAGTCCAGTATCCTACGCCAGCTACCAGGAAGGACATCTTGCGTTTCCTTGGTATGGCTGGGTTTTATCGTAAGTTTGTCCCTAATTTTTCCTCCATCGCCGCCCCCTTGACCAATCTGCTGAAGAAAGGGGTAAAGTTAATATGGAATGAGAATTGCCAGAAGGCATTAGAGAGTCTCAAAGCAATTCTGATCTCTGCTCCAATCCTCAGGTCCCCGAGCTTTGAGGATAGATTCATCCTGACGGTCGACGCCTCTGACTATGGCCTGGGCTCCGTTTTATCCCAGACGGACGAGAAGGGGGTGGAACATCCGGTGGCCTATCATTCTAAGAAGTTCACCCCCAGCCAGCTGAATTACTCGGTCATAGAAAAGGAAACGTTGGCCTTAATTAATTCCGTCCAGCACTTCGAGGTATATTTAACAAGCAATGGCCATCCTATATTAGTACGGACCGACCATAACCCTCTGAAGTTCCTGGCTCAATTTAAGCAAAAGAACCTCAGGCTCACCAGATGGAGTCTACATTTGCAGCAATATCCCCTCCAGATTGAACACATCAAAGGGGTGGACAACGTGGTAGCTGATGCATTATCTCGCATCTAAATCCACGTACTAATTTGGTTTGTCTTCTCTTTTTATAGGAACCCAAACCAAATTCTTTTGGTGGGGAGGTGTTACGGACCCTGATCCAGCGTCCAATCTCTAAACAGTGACGGCCGCGCCATCTGTGGGTCAGCTCCCGAAACCCCCTCCAAACCGACGACGTGTACTAGCTACGAGGGCCAGTTTCCAGCCCCGTTCAGCGCCCAACACCGCCGCCGCTGACCTCTGGTGAGGTGGTGCTCAGACTACAACGCCATCTATGGAGTGGATATGTCCGGCGTTTGTGTCTGAGCCTGTAAGTATGGTGTTTTAGTGTCCCTGTTATTGATGACGTGTCTGCTTACAGAGCCGACCTGGGACCACTGTGATGGAAGTGGAGTCAGTCTACCCGAGGCAGCCAGTCTCCATACAGTGAAGTTTGCTGCAGCTTTTGTGACGTCGTCCCCCCGGAAGAACACTGTGGTGTGTTAGCCTGCCATTGGAGTGGCAGTTAAAGGATTTACCCGGGACCGACGGTTGGAGACGATAATCCACTGGGGTATTGAGGACAGGAGGGTGATTGGTGATATCACACGAGACTCCTGTCTAGGGCGTACCCCTTTTATCGTTCGTGGAGTGGCCGTACCAGCCTTGGTGGCTCGGTACCTGCCAGCAGACCTGCTGGACGTGTGGTTGACGGCCTCCACGACGGTGCCCCCAGTGGACCTGTGTTGTGGCTGACCTGTGGCCAGGGTAGACTCGGCGTTCTCAGAGGACACGTCTTGAGGCCACGAAGAAAGCACCGCGGACTCAGCACCTAGCTTCAAGGATCCATAGTCTCCAGCAGAAGACTACAGTGGTGATCCCCTTTGTAAAGTGTTAATACCCCTCCCCCTTGTGTACGTTTTATTTCTATATATTTAAATGGTGATGGTGAAAATTATATTATATTAAGTTCTTACCTTTCTTTCCCTACTCCCTTTAAGTTACTTGCGTCACGGATCGCATCCCTTGATAGCCTCTACTGGCTTGGGGCCGGAAATATATCTTCCTCTAACTACATCAGAGTAAGAACCCCGTTGCGTCCCGAGAGGGCCGTAACATTCTTCAAGAAGACACTGCAAGAGTTCAACATCACACAGGTATTGTCCAAGCCCTATCATCCTGCTTCACAGGGTTCTCTTGAACGTAGTCATCAGACCATTAAAGCACTCTTAAAGAAATTTTGCAATGAAACATTGAAGGACTGGGATAAACAACTTGACCTCATCATGTGCATTTTCAGAAGTCCCCCTAATGAGTCTCTAAGAGTATCTCCTTATGAGATGCTCTACGGACGTAAGTGCCGTACTCCTCTCAAAGCTTTTAAAGACTCTCTGCGTAATGCCACCTACAGTGACCCTCAGAATGTGCCCCAGTTTCTTCCAAACTTAAAGCACATTCTAGAGAGAGTACGTAAAGTTGCTAATGACAATCAATTGAAAGATCAGGAGAGGATGGAGACCCATTTTGACCAATGCAGCAAAATAAGGAAATTTAAACCAGGAGACTTCGTGTTGGCATATTTTCCTATCCCAGGTTCTCCATTGCAAAATAAGTTTTCAGGACCCTACCGCATCAAGGAGTGCAGAAACAACCACAACTACGTTCTTGAGACTCTAGATAGGCGGCGGAAGACCCAATTGTGCCACGTCAACCTCCTGAAGCAGTATCAAGGTACTCCCCCCCCCCCCCCCCCCACTGTGTTGGTATCATTATCCACATTAAAAGGTCCATACCTCCACAGTGAGACCTTCCCCTGCTTCTCCTCCCGAAAGCACTAACACCGAGTCAGTGCCTTCCAACTCAGAAATCCTAACTGATCTTCATACCTATTTGCAGGACAGTAATAGTGCTCCTCTCATCAGAATCTTCAAGGAACATCAGAAGTTGTTCAGCGATGATCCACAGAAGTGTAATGAGTTTCAGCACGACATCCAGCTACTCCCGGACACCCGGCTGATTCGTCAACCTTTCTACCGAATCAGCCCGAGCAAAAAGGAAGTTATGCGTGCTGAAGTACAATACCTTCTGGATCATGGGCTGGCCACCCCTTGTGAGTCCCCTTGGGTCTCACCCTATATCTTGGTGCCGAAACCGCACGGTAAAGTGAGGCTGTGTATCGACTACAGGATATTGAATCTTGTGACTGTCAAGGATGCTTACCCATTACCTAGAATAGATGACATCCTTGACGCCATTGGTAATGCTCGGTATTTATCCAAACTAGTTATTCAAGGGATACTACCAAGTGTGTTTGACGGAGCGAGCTAAGGAAATATCTGCCTTCACCACTCCTTTTGGCCTTTACAGATATGAACGCCTTCCATATGGACTATGTAATGCCCCGGCCACCTTCCAGCGAGCTGTCAACTGCGTCATCCATGGCTTAGATCACACCTACGCCTACTTGGATGATATCGTTGTGGCAACTAACACCTGGAACGAACATCTGCTCCAGCTGCAACGATTGTTCACCAAGCTCCTGACAGCCGGCCTCGCCATCAACTTGGGCAAGTCCACCTTTGGTAAAGTGCGTTATCTTGGTCATGTGATGGTGAGTGGCAGCCTAGCTCCGTTAAACATACGCACTAAAGCCATCCAGCATTACCCACAGTCTACCACCAGGAAGCAGCTCCTGCGCTTCCTTGGTCTTGCCTCCTACTACCGTAGGTTTGTGAAGAATTTTAGTACGGTCGCGACACAATTGATCACTTTAACCAGCTCCAAGCAACGGTATCATTGGACCATTCAGCAAAGCACTGCTTTTGAACAACTTAAATCTCTGCTCTGTTCTAATCCCATTCTCGCTTCGCCAGGTATCACGAAGCCTTTCATCCTCCATGTCGACGCCAGTGGTACCGGCATCGGGGGCGTCCTGATGCAACAACGAGGCTAGGAGGTTCTACCTGTTAGCTACTACAGCTAAAAGTTAAAACCTCACCAGAAGAACTACAGCACTATCGAAAAGGAACTTCTCCCCATCGTCCTGAACTTACAGCACTTTGCATCGTACCTACAAGGTGCTCGGTGTACCACCATCTACTCGGACGACAATCTCCTATGCTTCTTGCAGCAAGCCCAATTCACTAATCAACGACTTCTACGATGGGCTTTGTATCTGCAGAATTTCAACCTGGAGATCTTCTACATCAAGGGTTCTGACAACATCGTAAGCAGACGCCCTCTTCAGAGTCTGAGGTAGAGGCAGCTACACATACCACTCCACCATCAGAAGAAGTAACTTGACCCGTTAGAGTAGGCTTCAGGGGAGAGTTGTGACGGTAATCTCTTTCAAGAGAGATTGAGCCTGCTCTTCCCTATGTAAAGTTACTTATATATATATACAACACTAAGATGCTACCTTAAAGATACGTCTACCAGTAGCACAAAACGTTTTGACCAGGAGGCAAACGTACCCTCAACTCCCCCCACTCCTCACTCCCTCCATGCCTGCTCACCACCATCGTCAACCAGCAAACTACCATTCCAGCCTGCCTGCTTCTGATTGGTGACCCGCCGACTGCACACCTGCACCTTAGCGCCCTCTACCAAGTCGATGTCTGGGCCTGAACCAGTCATTGAAGTTAGCACATATCCTGAGCTTGAGAGCACATATCCTTGTGCTCTCAAGCTGTGAACAACCAACTGATATACGCTCTGTTTATTGGTGGAGGTTCTCAGCTAGCACTATATTTTCAGCACCTGTTTATTCATTCTTTTGTCTTTATTTTAGTTGTAGAGTAATGTCACCCTTGTTCGTAATTTTTTATATATTTTTTTACTTGTTTGTTTGCACTATACATAGCCAAGGAATTGTCATATTCATAATTTTTAAAAGTTAATTAAAGTTTCATTGTTCATACTATGTGTTTTGCGTGTCTTTCCTTACTTTACCACAGACGACAGCCAAGCAGTCGATCTTTTTTTTTTCTAAAATGTGATAGGCATTGACAACAGCCATTAGGAGGAATACCGAACACCTACACTTGTACACTTTCCCGTCACAATATATTTAACACTTTGCTAATATCTCCTTTGTTTTATGCTGTTGTCCATCTGAATACTTAGAACATAAGAACAAAGGTAACGGTAGAAGGCCTATTGGCCCATACGAGGCAGCTCCGATTTATAACCACCCAATCCCACTCATATAAATGTCCAACCCTCGCTTGAAACATTTAATGGACCCCACCTCCACCATGTTACGCGGTAATGGGTTCCACAAATCAATAACCCTATTACCGAACCAGTATTTACCCAAGTCTTTCCTAAATCTAAACTTATCCAATTTATACCCATTGTTTCGTGTTCTATCTTGTGTTGATACTTTTAAGACTCTATTAATATTCCCCTTGTTATGTCCATTAGGATTCAAAGAGTCCATTATCGTGTAGCTGAGTTCAGCTTTGGGGAGTGATGCCCCAACCTCACATAGAAGATAATGTCCCACAAGACTTTCCTTCCAAGGCAAATGATTTCATAGATAAATGGATTAGACTCTAATAACTCTCTGGTTGCGCGTTTCGTCGCCTTCTGGTATCTGCAACGATATGTTGCAACGATTTGTGGGACTCGGAGTCCAACATGTCTGGGGACTGATGCCCCAGAGGGGAGGCACTGACCTCGCATCTAGGACAATGTCCCACAAGACTTTCCTTTCCAGGTGAATGATTTCAGAGACAAATGGTTCAGACTTTAATAACTCTTCGATTGCGCGTTTCGTCGCCTTGAGGATTTCTGGGATCTGCAACAATATGATGAGTTCTGTGAAACGTTGCAATGATTTGTAGAACTCTGGGTCTGCTCGCTACAACGACATAAGGGGCTCGGGGTCTGCTGGGTGTGAGAACAATACAGCATTCTGCATGCCCAGACGTCGTGTGAAGGCGAAGCTGACAGCCACCAGGACCAATAGAACGAGGACCTTCATCCTTGAGAATGGTCCAGGACGGACTGAAACGTCGTCACTACACTTTCTAGTGTGTGGTTTGGTCAACACCTGCATCCTTGCTGCTTCTGCTGAAGACACAATTGTGTGGTTTCTACCGGGATTAGTTTACATTCTGGAAAGACTTGTGTAAATTTGTTGACCAAACTCCACACTAGAAATTGAAGGGACAACAACGTTTCGGTCCGTCCTGGACCATTCTCAAGTCGATTGTGTTCTCACAATCAACAATTTCACAATCAACTTGAGAATGGTCCAAGACGGACCGAAACGTCGTCGTTCCTTCACTTTCTAGTGTGTGGTTTGGTCAACATATTTCAACCACGTTATTGTGACTACTCGTCTGCACTTGGGTATATATTGGTTTGGTAAAGGTTGTGGATATTTAGAGCAAATTACTGGATGACATAATAGAGGTGGGATCCGTTGAGTGTTTCAAGCGTAGGTTAGACAAATATATATGAATGAGTTATAAATTAGACATATATAAATAATGAGGATATAAATAGGAGTAGCCTATTTATAGTGGGTCATTAGGCCCTTTGCAGTTTCCTTAATTCTTATATTCTAGTATTTTAATTTCTCTCATAGCTTAATTTCTCTCATTTCTCTCTCTCATAGGTAATTGCTTATTAGGCAATAAAGTATATTTTTGCAGTCCATACTGTACTTTGTAACATTAGAAAAAAGAGTTCTCATATATCTATAATGCAGGAAAATAATATTTTAGACTTAAATTAACTAACAGGTAAACACAAATTAATGTGTTTCCAAACACATAAATGTGTATTTCCCTGTTAGTTCCCTAACTTATTCTTTATTTCCTTGTGATCACTGTTCCCTAACTCATTCCTTATTTCGATGTCATTTGTTTATGAACTTCGATCTGCAAGAAGCGAGTCTGTCGTTCTACCGTTCAGCCAAAGTGGTCCCCGTTATCAATAAATGATACTGTACTCGATTTGCAATATTTATGTGGTCGGCAGTGGACTCATAGTGACCCAAACAACTATTCGTTTCCAACTTCCTTTCTTGGCAGGGGCCGTTGGAATCTTCCAGGGACGTGAGGAAGTTCTCGTAGCCCATACTCCTCAGCTTGGGTACTCGCTCGCTCGTTAGCATGAGCACACTCTGGAGACATTTAAATGTAATCACCGGCCTTCCCATCAGATAATGTGGTCTGCGGAACGGTGGTTGGGTCGTTAGCTAGCTACGGCGAGTACGAACAACCACTAGCTTGTTAAAACCCCATTCTGGAGATCGTTTGGGTAGTTAGGTGGTGACACACGACTCTCATTGGAAACAGAAACAATGTACTTGGTCTTGAAGTCGGGTTTTCGAGGTCCGTGAGTCAGGTTAGTGTAGTTCTTGTCAAATTTTGAAGATCAACTGCGGCGAAAATATTTAGGCTTTATAAAGCACTACTTCTGAAATTTTGCGTTTCTTCATGTTGTAACACTACGTTTTCCGTAAACAGTCTAATTTGGATATAATGGTCAATTGCCTCTTGTGAATGTGCTATTTATGTAAAGCAAGAACAAAACTGGCGTCATTATTAACCCGTGGGACCTCATATCTCATCTTTGTGACCTCTATGTATGATATCTTTGACCCCCATATGTGATCCCCTGTTTTATATTTGAATACATATTAACTTGTCAAGGGGTTCACTGCCCCTGTCAGTCATAGGTTTGAATATATGTGATTGTGTGCTCCTGGCTGTCTGGGTTCGAATCCTTCTGGGGTGTGGACTTTTCTTACTAATTATAACTCCCAGTTCCCTTTCGCAATCTCAACACCATCTAGCTCCTATCTTGTAACTCTATCATCATTACCTAGCCTCAAAACCTTACATTTCTCAGCATTAAACTGCATTTGCCCATTTTTTTACCATTTCATAACCCTATTTAGATCGTCTTGAAGTGATAGTAAGTCTCTTTCCATGTTTATTTCTCTCCCGGTTTTCGTATCATCGACAAATTTGCAAATATTGCTGACACTCCACCTAAAACATTTTCCCATAAGTCATTCTCTGACTAAACTCCCTTTATACTATTTGTTTCCTTTGGTATAGCCATGCTCCTAATCAAACTTAATATAGTATCAAATATATATTTGATGCTATATTAAGCATCAAAATATAATCAAAATATAGCACCCCCAATACAATGAGCCTCTATCTTTTTAATTAATCTTTCATGTGGTACTGTAACAAAAGCTTTGCTAAAGTCAAGGTACACAGCATCATGTTTCGGTGCCCTCTCCTATTTCTTTCGTTTGCCTGCTTTAAGAGTCATATCAGCTCTCCCTACTGATTCTCTGAGATACAGGGAGTCTGTTGGTATATGTAGCGACCAGACCAGCCGCCAGATAAGAGAGAAATTTACATAATAAGTCTGTAGGTAAAGGGGAAAGTGGCGCCCTGATATAAATGAAAGAGTACCCCCTACCTGCAGATCCGCCGTTTTGTAGAAAACGCTAGCCGTGTGCAGATTGGGTGGCGTGGGTCATTGGCGACCAATCAGAGCCCCCCATAACGTCACCGAGTGCCCAGGGTGGCGCCAACGTCAGAGTTAACCTGACTGTGGAGGTGAGAGGATGCACCTCTGTCAGCTCTCGAGGATTTGAGGCTCTACAAACCTTATTCAGTGGATTAAACTAGCCATCGCAGCCCAACCTGTCCTCTTAAAAAGAACGTCAACAGTTGCCTTTTGACTCTACGGCTGTTTTTGGACGTTATTTTATCTTAAACTACGTCTATTTTCGCTTCCATGGACTATCTCTTGTTATACAATGAAATACCACACTCTTATTATTCTATAACTCACTGACTATGCTCTGATATATGTTATTCAAGTAAAAATACATATATTTTTGCCTTAATTAGGCCATAATCCAGAAAATTCAAGCCCATCGATCTTTATATTTAGGAAAACATCTAATAAATTTGGAAATGAATTTTTCGTTCGCCGACAGTTTCCTGTTACTATTTAGTCTTTTATGCTTTAATGTCGCTGGTCATTGTGACTTTCCCAGGATTTATATATGTTTTGTAGTAGCATTTAGTCACACTACAGTAATTTAACTAATGGGAAACCTTTATAGTCGTCGTAAATTAGTAATAATCATTTATCAAATAATAAATTAGCAAACATGTACAACTTCTTATGTTACGACTTTTTGGGTAGGCCGTTCTGTTTGTTTACAACCCCAATGTTTCAAAAAACACAATACTTTTAATATATAAGTAACTAAGTATGCTCTAATACATGGTCCTCAATGAAAATTATGTTTTTTTTTTGTTAATTTGTCCATAATGAATAAGATTCGTTATTGTTGATCTTTATATTAAGAAAAACATCTAAGAAATTTGGTATTGAATTTTCGTTCAAATAAAGTTTCCAGTTACTATTTCCTAGTTATCCTTAAATGTAGGTGGTCATTATTTTACTGTTATGTATATAGAAATTTAGCATTATGCATTTATAATACAGAACAATTTGGTCGTTCCACTGCCTCATAATTATATAAAATACATTGTGGCAAATACTTGATAATTAAAATTATAGTTTTTTGACAACTATAAAAAATCCTGTTGAAATCATGCCGTTTTGAGTTGTCATACGCTTCTTAGTAAATAATATTGTGTAATGTATGGCACAATTTATCACTGTATTTACAAACTGTTTAGGTATTAATGTATTTATTTTTTTTAATGTGTAATATGTTACTTAATCCTGCACTTCTTTTGCAACACTTATATCAGTTATAAATAATTGTCGCGAAACGGCGTATGAAAAAATAAATTTCCCCAAATGAAATTAGTGTATCGGCGATCGAGCGGCCATATTTAAAAGTGTATACTCTTGTCACTGTTCTGACATTAGTTTTCGATGTACGTATTTCATTTTTGTATCAATGTGTTCGCAATAGAATGTTCTAGGAGAACATAAGTATAAAATGTCACATAAGGATGTGTTCGACCGGCAACATATATAAAAACTACGTCGATTATACTCTTCGTGTCAATAATACAATTGTTTTACCACGCTGATTCAATGCCATACTGTTTTCTCAAATAAGCTCTTCGGCTATTAGAGAAAACGTAAATTTCATGGCGAACATTTGTAAACTATCCCCAAGTAGATCTGATCGAAATTGGAATTTATACAAATATTTATTCTCGTGTTGCCCGCCAGTGTCACCCTTGAGTAACCAGAAACGGATATAAAAACTAGTCTAACTCATCCTAATCCTTGCACAAGCCCTCCAGAATTTCTTTATTGAAGATCAGCAAATAATTATTGTACAGCTCATATTATACAGTTTAAGAATGAGATTTCCTTGTTCTAAAGGAATGAAAAAGACACTGCCTTAATCTCAGTCGATTAAGGCAGTGTCTGGGATGCTCCCGGTGCCCGTGCCTGGTGCTCGTGCACCAGGCACGGGCGATAGTGTACGTTTAATTGTTCTTTTAGTGTAAATAACGGAATAAAATGTAAGACATAGTCTGCAGATCTTTTTCCAGATGTCTTTTATTTTTTTTTTCCTAAAGAAAACTAAGATATTGCGAATTTTGCTTAACAAGTACATTAATTATTAACTTTTTGTCGTTATTATTGTTATAATTAAAAGAATTACATCTTGTTTTTTGCTTATGTACAAAACATAGTCTAATAACCACAGTTCGTTGCCCCTAAATCAACACAACATAACCAGTTTACTCATGTCATCGCCCCTAAATCAACAAAAACAACCAGTGTATTATTGTAAATAATTATATCTTAGGATTTCTTAGCAATGGTAAGACATTTTTAAGACTCTAACCTTCGTAAGAAGGTATGCTCGTATACGAACTGAACGACCGGGCTTCACAACAAAAACATGGCCACATGAGTTGGATTATTCCGGTAATATTGAACTACTGTTCATTGTTATTAGTTTAACAATACTGTTAGGGAATGTCATAAGAGTAGTCAGAGGGCAACAAAAGATACCCAGCTTCTGGGTACGGGATCTTTGCCCGAAACGCTATGCATGCTAGTGGCTTTACAATAATAATAATAATTTATTTAGGAAAAATATATACATAGATGCAGAGTTACAGTACAAACATTCTGTTTGATTTATAGATAGAGGTAGTACATACAATACCTAAAGCCACTAGTACGCATAGCGTTTCGGGCAAGATTGTAAAATCATCATTATTCCTATTTTCTCTCTTAACCCCCAGTGTACCTTCTCGTATATTAATAAATAAATAACCAGGGTTTTTTATGCGGTTGTGCTGAAAGCCTGACGTAAAATAAATCATTGTGTCGGAGAACAGGAAGCTACAAATTAGGCTATATTGAGGTTCCCCCCTCCCCCATTTCCCCCCAATTGCAGGTCTGTCTAATTACCACAAGCTACACAAGCTTCACAAAGCTTCCTGGCAATACGTTAGTAATGAATAAATATGATATGTTAGGCTGACCTAACCTAACCTAACCTAATCAAACCTAACCAAATCTAACCTAACCAAATCTAACCTAACCAAATCTAACCTAACCTAACCTAACCAAACCAAACCTAACCTAACCTAACCTAATCGATGCTTGGATTGTCGACTTGATTTGGTGTCACCATTGCTTTATTTTCGTCTAATTTCTTTATAAAAAGATACTTTTTCAGATTAAAATTATGTTTTTTCGTGTTGTACATTCAGTACCAACATTATAATGCGTAAATATATCTTATTTATTCATTACTAACATATTGCCAGGAAGCTATGTGAAGCTTGTGTAGCTTGTAATTAGACAGACCGCCAATTACTGGTTGAGTAAATCAGCCTAGCCTACTTCTTCCTAGCATAACCTAGCCAACACTAGCCAAGCCTAGTCTACCCTTGCCTAGCCTAGCAAACAGCCCTTGAACCCCCTACTGTTAAGACTCTGCTCTCTGATTGTACCTATGACACCTATTATTAATTTCCTTCTGTATCTTTAGCTCCAGTATGTTGTTATATTATGCTGTGCAAATTTGGGACCTGGCCCTCTAGTATCTTACATATATGTATTATTTGATACCATTCTTGTCTCCTGTCCAGAGAGTACATTTTGAGAGCTTTGAGACGGTCTCAATTATTTAGATGTTTTATCATTTATATGTTTGCTGTTTATGGTCTCTTTATTTCCTCTAATTCAGAGATTTCTCCTGTTCAGAAAGGGGGAGTCAGTACCGAGCAATACTCAAGATGGGACAGCCCCAGTTATTTGAATAGTATTAGCATTACTGTGGGTGGGGTCTTTGATTTTTAACATTCTCATAAACCATTACATTATTTTTCTGGCCGCCACTATATTTGCTCGGTTATGTTCACAAAGTGTGAGGTCGTCAGACGTCGTAATTCTCAGATCTCTTGCATGTTTTTTCCTTCATAGAGTAGGTCTGATTGTGTCCTGTGTTCCTTGTTTCATTTAATTTCCTCGTTTCTACCATACTTCAGCACCTGTAACTTATCACTGTTAAAATCATGTTATTTCTGTTTTTTCAATGTCTCCAACAGTGCCAATTTACTTGTGTCTTCTGTATCATCTGTAATGTTTCATTGTTCAAATTTCAGTTATATTTTGCTTGTATTTTCACATGTATTAATTTTATTTTTATCACAGTTTAATTACTGAAAAAATGCCAAGAAGTTAATATGTAAACAAAAAGTGCTTATGAGATTTGCATGTCACAACTCTCATATGCAGTTTTTGGATGGTGGTGCAAGTATGCATCCTACCTTGTTCTTGTAGTTTTATATAATTAATCTAAACTGATACTATTTTATGCCTGGTTTTAAATAGTTTTGTACCTTTTGGGTAAATTTTACAGCAGCCCAACATCAATTTCAATCGGTGATATTGTTTCTCATGCAGTCGAATATCTGAGAGCTCATTGCAACAATGGATTCCAAAAATCCAAGTAAGTTTCATTATACAGTAATTAGGATTAGGTTTCCTTTATCGCGGTACTAGATTTTAATCATATTGCATACTTTATGATAGCCCAAATTATCATAATTTTCAGGACAGAAAAGTGTATGAAGCAGTCTTTCATGCTACATTTATCCATTTAGCTAAGAGTATAATTAGCAAATGATTCACAAAATATTAATTACACAATTTGATAATTGTCCCAGACAGACGTAAAGATCATTGCATCTTCGTTTTCTGATGTGTTGTTTTGTCATCCAAAGATTGTACATTATTACCTAAAATTCCAATTTAGAATATTTATTAAGTATTACTTAGTTTGCTTTCATCTAGAGTATGCACCTCCTCTCTTGGATTGCCTACCCTCCATCCTTCACCAGACATTAAATATCTTTGCTTATACTAAGTATTTAAAGTGCAATCAATACCTGCTTGATGGGGTTCTGGGAGTTCTTTTACTCAGCAAGACTGGCAGTAGGCCAGGCTTGACTTGTGAGAGTTGGGTCCACCAGGCTGTTGCTTGGAGTGGCGCACATACCCACCACAGCCTGGTTGGTCCGGCACTCCTTTGAGAAAACTATCTAGTTTTCTCTTGAAGAAGTCCACGGTTGTTCCGGCAATATTTCTTATGCTCGCTAGGAGTATGTTGAAAAACCGCAGACCTCTGATGTTTATTCAGTACTCTCTGATTGTGTCTATGGCACCCCTGCTCTTCACTGGTTATATTCTGCATTTTCTTCCATATTGTTTACTTCAGTATGTTGTTATTTTACTGTGTAGATTTGGAACCTGGGCCTCCAGTATTTTCCATGTGTATATTATTTGGTATCTCTCTTGTCTCCTTTCTAGTGAGTACATTTGGAGAGCTTTGAGACGATCCCAATAATTTAGGTGCTTTATCGAGTCTATGCATGCTGTATATGTTCTCTGTATTCCCTCTATTTCAGCAATCTTCACCTGCTCTGAAGGGGAAAGTGAGTACTGAGCAGTACTCAAGACGGGACAACACAAGTGACTTGAAGAGTACAACCATTGTGATGGGATTCCTGGATTTGAAAGTTCTCGTAATCCATCCTCTCATTTTTCTTGCTGCCACAATATTTGCTTGATTATGCTCCCTAAACTTTAGTTCGTCAGACATTATTATTCCCAAGTCCTTTACATGTTACTTTCCTACTATGGACAAATTTGATTGTGTCTTGTACCCTGTATTATGTTTAAGGTTCTCATTTTTACCATATCTGAGTACCTGGAATTTGTCGCTTTTAAACATCATGTTATTTTCTGCTGCCCAGTCGTAAACTTTATTAATACTGTATCTACTTGTAGTTTTTCAATATCTTCAGCAGAGGTCATTTTTAAGCTGATTTTTGTGTCATCTGCCAAGGATGATCCAACGCTGTGCCTTGTATATGAGTCTATATCTGATATGAGAATATCAGATATAGAAGGGAAAGCAATGGTGCAAGGACTGTATCTTGAGGTACAGAGCTTTTAACTGTTCTTGGACTCGATTTTATATGGTTGACTGTTACTCTTTGTGTTCTGTTTGACAGAAAACTGAGTATCCAGCATCCTATTTTACCAGTTATTCCAATTGACCTCATTTTGTGTGCTATCACTTCATGGTCAAATTTGTCGAATGCGTTTGTGAAATCCGTGTACTGTATACCACATCTGCATTCCCTTTTTCTTCTAATGCCTCAGTGATTTTGTCGTAATGGTCAAGTAGCTGTGGGAGGCATGATCTTCCCGTTGTAAATCCATGTTCGCCTGGATTGTGGAGATCATTTGTTTCCATGAAAGTAGTGACCTGACTCCTGATCAATATCTCAAATACTTTTATTATGTGGGACGTTAGTGCAACTGGTCTATAATTCTTTGCCAGTGCTTTG
>NC_091157.1:22633855-22898855 GCF_040958095.1 Procambarus clarkii | reverse complement strand
ATATATATATATATATATATATATATATATATATATATATATATATATATATATATATATATATATATATATATATATGTCGTACCTAGTAGCCAGAACTCACTTCTCAGCCTACTATGCAAGGCCCGATTTGCCTAATAAGCCAAGTTTTCATGAATTAATGTTTTTTCGTCTACCTAACCTACCTAACCTAACCAAACCTAGCTTTTTTTGGCTACCTAACCTAACCTTACCTATATATATAGGTTAGGTTAGGTTAGGTAGGGTTGGTTAGGTTCGGTCATATATCTACGTTAATTTTAACTCCAATAAAAAAAAATTGACCTCATACATAGTGAAAAGGGTAGCTTTATCATTTCATAAGAAAAAAATTATAGTAAATATATTAATTCAGGAAAACTTGGCTTATTAGGCAAATCGGGCCTTGAATAGTAGGCTGAGAAGTGAGTTCTGGCTACTAGGTACGACATATATATATATATATATATATATATATATATATATGTCGTACCTAATAGCCAGAACGTACTTATCAGCCTACTATTCAAGGCCCGATTTGCCTAATAAGCCAAGTTTTCATGAATTAATGTTTTTTCGACTACCTAACCTACCTAACCTAACCTAACCTAACTTTTTCTGCTACCTAACCGAACCTAACCTATGAAGATAGGTTAGGTTAGGTTAGGTAGGGTTGGTTAGGTTCGGTCATATATCTACGTTAATTTTAACTCCATTAAAATAAAATTGACCTCATACATAATGAAATGGGTAGCTTTATCATTTCGTAAGAAAAAAACTAGAGAAAACATATTAATTCATGAAAACTTGGCTTATTAGGCAAATCGGGCCTTGCATTGTAGGCTGATAAGTGCGTTCTGGCTACTAGGTACGACATATATATATATATATATATATATATATATATATATATATATATATATGTGGTACCTAATAGCCAGAACTCACTTCTTGGCCTACTATGCAGGACCCTCATCGCAGTAGGCCAAGTTTGCAGGGCTCTTGATTATTAAGACTAGTAGACGATGGTGTCTATTTAGCCTATTTGGCATGATATATATATATATATATATATATATATATATATATATATATATATATATATATATATATATATATATATATATATATATATATATATATATATATATATGCGAACAAGCCAGAATGGCAGAATTTGTTCGCATTTGTGTTCCTCACGTGTGCCCCTAAGAATGAGGTGATTTGGTAAAATGCTATGCCCAAGATAACTATCCGAGTGCCGGCGATGGGGTGGTTCAAATAGCCTCGGCTATCACCTCATTATGTCCGGTCGTGATGGTCAAGTGGATTAAGGCGTCTTGTACATACCAGTTGCGTTGCTTCTGGGAGTATGGGTTCGAGTCACTTCTGGGGTGTGAGTTTTCAGTTATATATATATATATATATATATATATATATATATATATATATATATATATATATATATATATTCTACTATACTAGGCCCGATTTACATAATAAGTCACGTTTTCATGTCTAGTAGCCAGAACGCACTTCTCAGCCTACTAACGAAGGTTGCATTGTAGTGGGGACATATTAGGGCATTACCTCTGTTTCAGAAAAGTTGTTCAATATCAACCAATATTTTTTTAACTAGTTGTATAGTAAAGAGGAAGACAAAAAATACACAACTTTTATTATTCAACTAATTTTATACTAACTATTTTATAATTGGTCCGAAATATAGTTCCTCAAGGTGACATCATCTTCAAGATAGTAATATCATGCTGAGGTATACCAGTAAGACTGCCCAGAGACTCGGCATTGTGGTTGATGGCCGTCACTGCCATGCTGAACTCAACCATTGAACGACTTACAGATCTATCTTTGGGGATGCTATTCCAAACTCGGTTGTGTAGAGACTCATTTGGCTTTCCCTTCAGACACTTTTTCATGTTTTCCTCCGAGATAAGATCATCGTAGAACTTGAAGTAGATCTTTTGGATTTCAAATTCGTCCTCATTCGATTGTGGGATATTCATGGTCTTGTGTGTTCGTGGGATCTTTTTATTTGCAAGATCGTGTTGGTAAAAACACCAAGAATTTTTGCCTTCAGGACAGAAATGGTGTAATGGATTTTCATCTGTGGACGTTTCATGGAACAGTCCGGATAGGCAGGCCTTCCTCATTTTTCTCCAGTCTGTGTTGATGTTGTCCCTGATGGCTCGTTTGAAGTGAACCATCAACTTCCCAAAGGTCTCGTAACTTAGCTTTCCATTACCTTCGGCCTCCCCTTTTGACTCCAAATGGATGATCTGTGTAACAAGTCTCTCGACTAAGTAATTTTCACACTCAGTCTTTTCCACCTTAACGTCTCCATATGGTCCAGCACCCTAGTTCATTCCACAAACTTTATTGTAGGTAGAGGAGGCGTTACTGTTATCCACCAAAGTTGTATACCTGAGTTTGATGTTTTGTGATCGACCCCACATCAACAATGCAGCATCCTCTTCCATATTTTTGGGACTGCTGTAGTAGTTCTTATCACAATGTGGTAGATGTTTATCCATCTCATCATCAAACTGAGCCTCGTTTATTTCCGAATTCCGTTTCCTACGCTTGAGCATTTGGCACTGAATGCAGTTTTTTTTACAGAACACATTGAAGTCCACAACCATGCCTGTTAACATTTCCACTAGGAAAGCAGTGCTAATTTGTGAATAAGGGCTCCTAGATCCGCTAAAGGACACATCAATGTTAAGGAAGCCATCAATGGGGTCTATATTTAACTGTTTTTATATTGGTCAAATATTATACGGCGAGTGTTTTCTTGCACTTCTTGCCATCTCATATTAATTACATTTCTTATATGATTTTCACACCTTCTATACACCAGTGGTGACACAAATTCCATTCCATTTATGGCACACATACTCTTGTAGAACATGTATCCTTGGCCATTTAGCATGTTGAAGTACACTAATGTCTTCAGAATCTCGTAATTTCCCATCAACTCTCGTGAAACTGTATGATTACATATGCTACAGCTTTCCATCACTTGCACATCATGTTCATCAACCCTGACTATATGACGTAGTGTATTATGCAGGCAATAATGGCATAATTTTACATAATTATTATCTAAGTACTTTTCAAGTTCCTTATCTGTCACCATTAGCACTGTCTCACGTGCTGTTACTTCTTCACTGTTTTCTTCTGTGTCCTGTCTAAATAATTTCAATCGTTTTGTGGCACTGCTCTCGGTATCTTTACGTCTTTACGTCTTGGTACTTCCAAGAGCCAGAAGCGCCAAGGGTGATCTCCTAGTGAAGTGTAAGCACTCTACCGAGTTGTGGGTTAGGTTGTCCGTAGAGAAGGATCGACGACGACAACACCAACCAACCCACAGTCTATAATACACACCACTACACACAGTGAGGGGCCACACCACCAAACACAGTGAGGGACCCACCACCACACACAGTGAGGGCCACACCACCACACACAGTGAGGGCCACACCACCACACAGTGAGGGCCACACCACCACACACAGTGAGGGCCACACCATCACACAGTGAGGGCCACACCACCACACACAGTGAGGGCCACACCACAACACAGTGAGGGCCACACCATCACACACAGTGAGGGCCACACCATCTCACACAGTGAGAGCCACACCACACACACAGTGAGGGCCACACCACAACACAGTGAGAGCCACACCACTACACACAGTGAGGGGCCACACCACCACACACAGTGAGGGCCACACTACCACACACAGTGAGGGCCACACCACCACACACAGTGAGGGCCACACCACCACACAGTGAGGGCCACACCACCACACACAGTGAGGGCCACACCACCACACAGTGAGGGCCACACCACCACACACAGTGAGGGCCACACCACCACACACAGTGAGGGCCACACCACCACACACAGTGAGGGCCACACCACCACACACAGTGAGGGCCACACCACCACACACAGTGAGGGCCACACCACCACACACAGTGAGGGCCACACCACCACACACAGTGAGGGCCACACCACCACACACAGTGAGGGCCACACCACCACACACAGTGAGGGCCACACCACCACACGCAGTGAGGGCCACACCACAACAAACAGTGAGAGCCACACCACCACACACAGTGAGGGCCACACCACCACACACAGTGAGGGCCACACCACCACACACAGTGAGGGCCACACCACCACACACAGAGAGGGCCACACTACCACACACAGTGAGGGCCACACCACCACACACAGTGAGGGCCACACCACCACACACAGTGAGGGCCACACCACCACACACAGTGAGGGCCACACCACCACACACAGTGAGGGCCACACCACCACACACAGTGAGGGCCACACCACCACACGCAGTGAGGGCCACACCACAACAAACAGTGAGGGCCACACCACCACACACAGTGAGGGCCACACCACCACACACAGTGAGGGCCACACCACCACACACAGTGAGGGCCACACCACCACACACAGAGAGGGCCACACCACCACACACAGTGAGGGCCACACCACCACACACAGTGAGGGCCACACCACCACACACAGTAAGGGCCACACCACCACACACAGTAAGGGCCACACCACCACACACAGTGAGGGCCACACCACCACACACAGTGAGGGCCACACCACCACACACAGTGAGGGCCACACCCCCACTCACTATGAGGGCCACACCTCCACAAACAGTGAGGGCCACACCACAACACACAGTGAGGGCCACACCACCACACACAGTGAGGGCTACACCACCACACACAGTGAAGGCCACACCACCACACACAGAGAAGGCCACACCACCACACACAGTGAGGGCCACACCACCACACACAATGAAGGCCCCACCATCACACACAGTGAGGGCCACACCACCACACACAGTGAGAGCCACACCACCACAGACAGTGAGGGGCCACACCACCACACACGGTGAGGGCCACACCACCACACACACAGTGAGGGCCACACCACCACACACAGTGAGGGCCACACCACCACACACAGTGCGGGCCACACTACCACACACAGTGAGGGGCCACACCACCACCCACAGTAAGGGCCACACCACCACCCACAGTGAGGGCCACACCACCCACTCACAGTGAAGGCCACACCCCCACACAAAGTGAGGGCCACACCACCACACACAGTGAGGGCCACACCACCACACACACAGTGAAGGCCACACCACCATACACAGTGAGGGCCACACCACCACACACAGTGCGGGCCAAACCAAAACCCACAGTGAGGGCCACACCCCATCTCACAGTGAGGGCCACACCACTACACACAGTGAAGGCCACACCACCACACAGTGAGGGCCACACCACCACACACAGTGAGGGCCACACCCCCACTCGCAGTGAGGGCCACACCACTACACACAATGAGGGCCACATCACCACAAACAGTGAGGGCCACACCACCACACACAGTGAGAGCCACACCCTCATTCACAGTGAGGGCCACACCACTACACACAATGAGGGCCACACCACCACACACAGTGAGGGCCACACCATCACACACAGTGAGAGCCACACCACCACACAGTGAGGGCCACACCACTACACAGTGAGGGGCCACACCACCACACAGTGAGGGCCACACCACCACACAGTGAGGGACACACCACCACACACAGTGAGGGGGCACACCATCACACACAGTGAGGGCCACACCACCACACAGTGAGGGCCACACCACCACACAGTGAGGGCCACCCCACCACACACAGTGAGGGCCACACCACCACACACAGTGAGGGCCACACCACCACACACAGTGAGGGCCACACCACCACACACAGTGAGGGCCACACCACCACACACAGTGAGGGCCACACCACCACACACAGTGAGGGCCACACCACCACACACGGTGAGGGCCACACCACCACACACAGTGAGGGCCACACCACTACACACAATGAGGGCCACACCACCACACACAGTGAGGGCCAAACCACCACACACAGTGAGGGCCACACCACTACAAACAATACAGGGTACATATCCGGGGAACATATCTTGTGCGATCCGGTACTTAACCACCCGATTAAATTCTGGAGTCACCTGCACAGACTCCACAACCGGCACTTAGATAGCATACCCATGCAGGCCGTGACTGACAGACAGATGCCTTCACCTACTTTATCAACCTGTATAGTCGAACTGTATTTTCTCAAATTTATAAATATATTCATACCTTTGCATTTGGATTATTGCTAGGTGTAGGATAGGTTAGGTTTTGTGTCGTGGCTGTGTTGGAAATTTGAAGTGTTTACAACACACGAGTGAAAACATATAGCGACGTATGATTCAAATATAGGGAGAGGGCGATGATTTGTTAGAAATTAGTTCGAAGGCATTTTTCATTCATTAAATTTGGTACTAAGTTGAATATCCTTAGCTGGTTGTTTGGGGCCCTGGTGTTGTTTAGCCATATTAACTATTATGTTTGGTTATATAATCAGCACCACCTGTCCCTCAAGTTATAGAACACCACCTGTCCCTCAAGTTATAGAACACCACCTGTCCCTCAAGTTATATAACACCCCCTGTCCCTCAAGTTATAGAACACCACCTGTCCCTCAAGTTATAGAACACCACCTGTCCCTCAAGTTATAGAACACCCTGTCCCTCAATGTATAGAACTCACCTGTCCCTCAAGTTATAGACCACCACCTGTCGCTCAAGTTACAGAACATCGCCTCTCCATCAAGTTATAGAACACCACCTGTCCCTCAAGGTATAGAACACCACCTGTCCCTAAAGCTACAGAACACCACCTGTCCCTCAAGTTATAGAACACCACCTGTCCCTCAAGTTATAGAACACCACCTGTCCCTCAAGTTATAGAACACCACCTGTCCCTCAAATTATAGAACACCCTGTCCCTCAATGTATAGAACTCACCTGTCCCTCAAGTTATAGACCACCACCTGTCCCTCAAGTTATATAACACCACCTGTCCATCAAGTTATAGAACACCACCTGTCCCTCAAGTTATACAACACCACCTGTCCCTCAAGGTATAGAACTCCACCTGTCCCTCAAGGTACAGAACACCACCTGTCTCTCAAGTTACAGAACACCACCTGGCCCCCAAGTTATAGAACACCACCTGTCCCTCAAGGTATAGAACACCACCTGTCCCTCAAGTTATAGAACACCACCTGTCCCTCAAGGTATAGAACTCCACCTGTCCCTCAAGGTACAGAACACCACCTGTCTCTCAAGTTACAGAACACCACCTGTCCCTCAAGGTATGGAACACCACCTGTCCCTCAAGTTATAGAACACCACCTGGCCCCCAAGTTATAGAACACCACCTGTCCCTCAAGGTATAGAACACCACCTGTCCCTCAAGTTATAGAACACCACCTGTCCCTCAAGGTATAGAACTCCACCTGTCCCTCAAGGTACAGAACACCACCTGTCTCTCAAGTTACAGAACACCACCTGTCCCTCATGTTATAGAACACCACCTGTCCTTCAAGTTATAGAACACCACCTGTCCCTCAAGTTACAGAACACCCCCTGTCCCTCAAGTTATAGAACACCACCTGTCCTTCAAGTTATAGAACACCACCTGTCCGTCAAGTTACAGAACACCCCCTGTCCTTCAAGTTATAGAACACCACCTGTCCCTCAAGTTATAGAACACCACCTGTCACTCAAGTTACAGAACATCCCCTGTCCTTCAAGTTATAGAACACCACCTGTCCCTCAAGTTATAGAACACCCCCTGTCCTTCAAGTTATAGAACACCACCTGTCCCTCAAGGTATAGAACACCACCTGTCCCTCAAGTTACAGAACACCACCTGTCCCTCAAGTTATAGAACACCACCTGTCCTTCAAGTTATAGAACACCACCTGTCACTCAGGTTACAGAACACCACCTGTCCTTCAAGGTACTGAACACCACCTGTCCCTCAAGATATAGAACACCACCTGTCCCTCAAGGTACTGAACACCACCTGTCCCTCAAGATATAGAACACCACCTGTCCCTCAAGTTATAGAACACCACCTGTCCTTCAAGTTATAGAACACCACCTGTCCCTCAAGTTACAGAACACCCCCTGTCCTTCAAGTTATAGAACACCACCTGTCCCTCAAGTTATAGAACACCACCTGTCACTCAAGTTACAGAACATCCCCTGTCCTTCAAGTTATAGAACACCACCTGTCCCTCAAGTTATAGAACACCCCCTGTCCTTCAAGTTATAGAACACCACCTGTCCCTCAAGGTATAGAATACCACCTGTCCCTCAAGTTACAGAACACCACCTGTCCCTCAAGTTATAGAACACCACCTGTCCTTCAAGTTATAGAACACCACCTGTCACTCAGGTTACAGAACACCACCTGTCCTTCAAGGTACTGAACACCACCTGTCCCTCAAGATATAGAACACCACCTGTCCCTCAAGGTACTGAACACCACCTGTCCCTCAAGATATAGAACACCACCTGTCCCTCAAGGTATAGAAGAACTAATTTCTGCAGGTCGTCCTCACGAACAAGGGCCAAAATGCTTGTTAATTCAGCCGACAAAACACTAGACGTGACTAACAGTTGGTGATACTCGAGGTTTATCTCAACGGTGTTCTGCTCACGTTTGTGTTCTTGAATCACGTCTTTAAATCCTTCACAAAGTACTATAAACGCCAATCACTGCCGACGGAACCAATAAACACCTTACCTAACGTAGGATTATCTATACACAAAACGCTAATGAATATCAATAAAAATCTACGAGAAAAGAGTCAGTATTCAACACAATACAATGATTAACACTGATGAATGCATCTGATTGTCAGTCGGCCACCGCTTGAACGAGTAAGGTACCTGCGAACTTAGTAGTGTACCTGGAACCTCAGGAGGGTATCTTGAACTTCAGTAAGGTGCTTAGGATATCAGTTAGGTATGTAGGACTTCAGTAAGTTTTCTAAGGCTGCAATAAGGAGCCTTGGACCTCAGTAGCGTACCTGGGACCGCAGCAAGATACCTGGGACCTTAGTAGCGTACCTGAGACCGTAGCGTGGTTCCTGGGACCTCAGAAACGTACCTTGGACCTCGGCAAGGTACCTGGGACCTCAGCAGCGTACCTGGGACCTCAGCAGCGTACCTATGACCGCAGCAAGTACCTGGGACCTCAGAAACGTACCTGGGACCTTCGCAAGGTACCTGGTACCCCCAATAAGGTACCTGGGGGACTGATGCTACTAGGTGGAGGCACCAGGTCAGTAAGGTAACACCGAAGGATGCAGATATCAGGTTTGAACTTGTAAATATGATATCTCCACTTATATGAGAAGAAAGTCAAGGGATGGGCAGGCTTATAGAGAAACCTTTTAGAGACAGAGCTCTATTGAGACTGGACCAGAGCTTTACTGACGCTGGTACAGAGATCTACTAACAGTGAAACAGAGTTCAACTGACACTGGAGCAGAGTAGTCTACAGCCTGCACCATCACCACTAGCACTATCACCACTATCACTGCCAGAACGCCAACTACTATTTCCGCTATTTAAGTATGAGAATGTTCATCATTAGCTCTACAACCTCTTTCCCTCACTATATCACCATCACTATCCATACCTCAACCTGAGCCACCACTGCTATCACCATCACCTGATCCACTCCCCCCCCTTCCCCACCATCTGCACCATCACTACCTCAACTACGGCCATTTCAAGCACCATAACATCCTGCTCCACCACCACTACTACATCCAAAAGTACCACTACCACCATTTTCACCATTATTCCTACTACTACCACCACCTCGTTCTTGCTTGAAACGTTAATTACCTAAAATCAAAGACTCTTTCCTTGGGTCTAGCCTCACCCAAGATGATTTAACCAAGTCCTAAGCATTTTGACCCTTAAAGTCGATCTCAGTTTCCCCTGCTAATAAACTCAAGTGGATGAACCTTTCACTCAGGCCCAACGCACAAACTGTAAAACTCGGATACACGTTTTAAACAGGAAACCAATGGAAGGCCCAATCGTTTTGCAAGAGGAGTAGAGAGATCAGTGACTGAGGACCAGAATTCGGCCATGAAGAGTGTTTCATTAAACATCTTCAGGCACCCAAGACCCACATTCAGGGCTCCTGAGGTGTTCCCGACGAATCCAAGCAGTCAATGACGTCATTAGGCAGCATGAACACACCTGACCTAATGTCAGGTGTGTTATTAGTCACACTAATGACTAGTGTCTCTGATTACCCCGCATTAACCTGAATCAGAATTTCGACACTGTGAGAAGCCTTAAGCACCTGGAGAATCCCCGGAGGGACTCTGGGCTTTTATGGGATCCCTGAGCACTCAGGAGACTCCCCCCCCCCCCTGAGCACTTCCAGGACGCCGTAAGCACTCGGAGCACTCCAGAGAGAGACCTGTGATCCTCATTGGTCTCCTGGAAGTCCTGGAATTCCCCCGAGAGATTTAGATCACTGATTCTTGCAGGATTATTCTCTATTTCAGCCCAACCACTTGGGCTGGACGGTAGAGGGACGGTCTCGCTTCATACAGATCAGCGTTCAATCCCCGACCGTTCAAGTGGTTGGGCACCATCCCTTTCCCTACGCAAATCCCTATCCTGACCTCTACCATGTGCTATACAGTCGTAATGGCTTCGAGGTTTCCCCCTGATAAATCCCTCCCTCCTTCGGTTAAGAGAAAAGTTGTTGCATTAACTATTGAAAAGACCATTTTATACATTTAATATGTATAAAATGTATAATGATAATTTAATATGTATAATACGCGTCTCGCTAAAGGACACATTTTGAGGCAATTTTGTAGCAGAAAAAGTTGTGAATATATTAAATTATGTTTAAGCAGTCGAGGAAGGTGAGTAAGCTTGCTACGGTCGGCTGAGGCAGTTGGTGTGACCTGACACACTTGTCTTGGTCATGTAGATGGTAGAACACACTCAAGTGTAAGCTGGATGTTGATAGTTGGATGAGTATTTGATATGTAGTGCTTCAACTATGTCTAATCTCTTTTTTTGTGTGTATCCGTCAATTACTTTGGTGTTGTTGGTGAGGATATCTCTGGTGATGGTCAGAAAGTGTATATAATAGAGCTTTGTTGTTTGTGCATTGTCAGGTGCCTCTGTTGCTTCGCCCTCTTGCTTATTCCTCGTGCTCACTATTACACTGATGATTGTCCTATTAAATCGTTTTCGTTTTCTCATCGTTTTGTCAAAATTTTGTCGGTGTTTCTTGTGATAATCTCGCTTTTGTCAAGGCTCTTTTTCCAGTGTAGTGAGGTTTATCTCTCTTAGCCTCTCCCAACTGCTCAATCCTTAATTGTTTAGTGAGCAGTCTGAAATTCCTAAAATTCCGGCCTGTGTTTTATGGTGAGGATTGTAGGCTGGGGCGACATAGGCTAGCTAGCGTGGCTCAAACATAGTCCTGAATCACGACTATGATCAGGACTATGTTTTAGGAACCTTGTCAACGTGCCTGAAACCTCCACGAATGTTCGACAGCTTCGTGAGTGCTGATAATTTTATACTGTAAATTTGTTTCCCCTATAATTAGAGGACTGATGTTCTTAGAAGATTGAACAGTTCGCTAATTCCTCGATTTGTTTCCCCTTGTCTTCCTCAGGCAGTCGTCTCCCCTCATCGTGTGAAATGTCATTAAATAATTCTCAGTTTCTTTCCCAATCTCATCACCTCCCAGTCGCTTGGATTAGATTCAAGCAGCTACTTTTCACCACCTCTTAGAGTTATATCAGGTCCTTCTGAAGCATTTCCCAACACTCTTCTGTTATAATTTGTTCCATCAGATTCCCGCCGTTTGAGCAATATTGACATGTTGCATCCTGATTACTCAGTTAATCTTTGATATTTATCAGAAATGGTGCAGGTCTCAGTCGTGCTCCCTGAAGTACTCTGGTTGACTCTCAATTCTGATCTCTTGTGCTAATCTATTTTTGTTTTCTCTTACATTTGAAGGATATGAAGTCCTTTACCCAGTTCAACATAGTCAATATATGTTGACTGGTCGGTAGAGCGACGACATTACTGTCTTTTTTCTTTTTGTTCAGCTTACGAGTGTGACATATAGTGGTTCGAGTGACTGGATATTCTAATATCCCGTCTATATATTCCTACCAAGTGCTATATGGTTATACTTGCTTAGCACTTTCTCCTGATAATTACGCTGCCTTACCTTGACCCACGCCCCTATTCTTCCCCCTTGAGTGCCAGCTGTTTCCTCTTTGACATATTGCTTTAGAAAATATTCTAATCAATAGCAGCAAAAGCCTTCCTCTCCATATTTCAGTCTCACCACAAGTATTTCTTCCGTCCCAGTCTATTTATTCATAGTAGAAATCATCCATGATAGTGAAACAGTGTTATCATTCTGTCAATTATTATTAATACATCTTGAATTATATTTTGCATATCAAGTCCATCACCGGCTCTCTCGTAACATATCTGGGGAAACGTTTGATATAAACCACGTGGATGTGTGTGTGTGTGAGGCCTAATTACCAGCTGGATAATGACCTAATTACCATGCCTACATTGAAGTAGGAGAGAGGAGGGGGTGGGGGGGGGGGGGTTGGAGAGGACAGTAATTGGCGAAATACTCTATTTTCAGTGCCTGCAGACGTTGCGTTTCCCAGGGTTGATTACCGTAACTACCCTGCCGCACCTAGGCTATCCTGGGTAATGCAATTGTTTACTGACGTGAAGTGAAGAGGTGTTGAAGGATTTACGAGGAAATGAAGCAATAAATGATGAATTTTGCAATGAGCCTGATGGTGCTGATAGTGAAGGCGGCTGTGACTACAGTCATTATATTAACATGATGTTTACGGCACTAATGATGGAAATATTGCTCATAAGGTTAAATGATCTAAACTTACACAAGGCTTAAATTTCCTACAGAAAACAATTGAAACTCATCAAAACAGACTCCAATGACAGAAAGTTAGCTAAATTAACAGTGGAACTACCTCCAATTACAGTAAAACTACCTCTTAACCCCAGTAAAACCACTTTTAATCACTGTTAAACGTTTTCTAATGAATTAATCTATGAATTAATCATAGTAAAACTGCTTCTAATAATAATAAAACTACATTTAATCACAGTAAAGCTAACTCTAGTCGCAATGTAAGTACCTCCAATCACAGTACAAAATAAATTCAGAGTTAAACTAGGTAAAAACCCCATTACAGCGCCATCCATCAACCCTCGTCAACCCATTCAATCCCTCTGAGCTAGCCTCCACCCGTACAGTGGACTACCCTCCACACCTCTCGTCTGGACAAAAGCACACACACACACAGTCCTCCCATACCCACCCTAGAAACTCTTACGTACCCATGGCAACCCATACCCCTCCCTGGGAACCCAAAACCACCTCTCACCCACCTGCGGAGCCGTACGGATGGTTGAAGGCGGCGCTGGATGCTGGGTCGAGGTAAATATCTTTGGATGCTGTGGTGGAGTGGCCGGCCCCAGCTGCCCGACAGGTGACCCGGGCCATGTTGTTGTGGAAGTACTCTGGGGCCATCCAGCGGAGGCCCAGAGTGGTCGTCACTCTCCCTCGGTGGTCCTCGAAGTCTGCATACTTCACCACGTTGAGATCTCTCACCTGAGGGGGGAGGTAGGGAGGGAGGGGTGAGGAAGGGATGGGTCAGGGGAGGGACAGGAGGAGAGGATGGGTTCATGAAGGGAGAGAAGGGACGGATGGAAGGTTAAGAGGACAAATGGAATTGAGAGACATAATATTAAAAAGTGTTTAAGCATATGATTTATTCATTTATATATATTATTCACACCTGTTGCAAAAATACACACACACACACACACACACACACACACACACACACACACACACACACACACACACACACACACACACACACACACACACACACATATACACAAACAAACACATACACACACACACACACACACACATATACACAAACAAACACACACACACATCCTGGTGGATAGCGCGCAGGACTCGTAATTCTGTGGCGTGGGTTCGATTCCCGCACTAGGCAGAAACAAATGGGCAAAGTATCTTTCACACTGGCCTCGTAGCCTTGTGGATAGCGCGCGGGACTCGTAATTCTGTGGCGCGGGTTCGATTCCCGCACGAGGCAGAAACAAATGGGCAAAGTTTCTTTCACCCTGAATGCCTCTGTTACCTAGCAGTAAATAGGTACCTGGGACTTAGTCAGCTGTCATAGGCTGCTTCCTGGGGTGTGTGTGTGTGTGGTGTGGAAAAAAAGTAGTTAGTAAACAGTTGATTGACAGTTGAGAGGCGGGCCGAAAGAGCAAAGCTCAACCCCCGCAAACACATCTAGGTGAATACTGAATGCCCCCCTGTTACCTAGCAGTAAATAGGTACCTGGGAGTTAGTCAGCTGTCACGGGCTGCTTCCTGGGGTGTGTGTGTGTGGTGTGGAGCAAAAAAAAATTGGTAAGTAAACAGTTGATTGATAGTTGAGAGGCGGGCCGAAAGAGCAAAGCTCAACCCCCGCAAACACAACTAGGTGAATACAACTATGTGAATACACACACACTCACACACACACACACACACACACACACACACACACACACACACACACACACAAACACACACACACACACACATACACACACACACACTAGGCATAATACTAGGTCCAGCAGCATTATGATTGAAGGATAGGTTAGGTTTGTAGAGAAGATGACTGGGAAATTTGTAGAGAAGAGGGATGTTTGGATAGATGATCTAATCCAGGGGATTAAAAGTGAAATCTTTAATAAGATACAGGACGAGGTTCAGAGACAAAAACGAGAGCTTATGGACTATATTCAAGAAGAAATCAGAAAAAGCAGGGGAGCAAGGGTATGTGAAATAACTAGGCTTGCAACTTAATTTGGCAGGAATAAAGGAAGCATGGCAGGGGACGGGAGAGTAGTGGGGGGATGGAGTAGTGAGTGTGGGAGGGGTGTGGATCAGCCAGGAGGTGGGGAGGGCGACCAGCATGACCCTTCACTGAGAAGATGGTCAATCATAATCCGTGGATTACTTGACTTGTGGTCCCAAGTAAAGCCATCCAAGAAAGGATGGAGATTGAAGATTTTGAGTTACAGGGGATCTTGAGGGATACCAGAACGGAGGTGGCAGGGAATGAAGTGGGAATCCACTCCCGCATTGGGGCTTATAACTACAAGAAACGACCTGTCCTGGTATAGTTCACTAACGAAGAGGCTGTGGATTACATACTTCTGCTTCCATTATCACACCCTCCCCAAGTCAGCCCTCCCTGCCCCTGCTTATCTCCCCACCACCTCCCCTGACCCCTCTGACCCCATTGCATTCAAATCCATCTGCTTCATCCCACATTCCAAGGACCCCCTCATCCCCTCAACCCCTAAAACCCACCCAGCCCTCACCCCTAAAGTGGAAATGGAAGTTTGAAGACCTGGAAAATCGGGTCACCATTGAGAGCTCAAGCTTCATACATGGAACTCTAACAGCAGATGGGAGGAAAATTGGGATCTTGGTAATCTACAATCCCCCACCAAACAGTAGAAGACCCAGGCAGGAGTATGATGACAACAACAAGGCATGTATAGATGAACTGCGGAAGGCAGCAACATTAGCTCACAGAATGAGAGCGAAGCTGCTGGTCATGGGGGACCTAAATCATGGAGAGATAAATTGTGAATCAAGGAATCCCCATGGAGGGGACGAAACGTGGGGAACAAAGTTAGTAGATGTTATAGACAGAAATTTCCTAACACAACATGTTAAGGAAGACACAAGGGAAAGAGGAGGAGATGCACCGAGCCAATTAGACCTCATTTTCACCCAGAACATAGAAGACATCGAGAATTTGGAACATGAAATACCTCTAGGGGCCAGCGACCATTGTCCTTCTTAGTCTTTGACTACATGATGGAATTCAAACTTGTGACCATGGGACAAGAGGTTTGGGAAAGGAGAGTTGACTACAGGAAAGGGGACTATATGAGGATAAGGGAATATCTGGGAGAAGTACAGTGGGAGGAAGAAATTAGAGGAAAGCAGTCCAAGATATGATTGACCTATTCATAAGGAAATGGCAGGAGGCCGAAGAGAGCTTTATACCAACAGTAAAGGGAAAAATTAAGAGGGAATATAAGAACCCATGTTTAATAGACAGTGTCAGGAAGCAAAGATGGCCAGCAGGCGGGAGTGGAGGAAGTACAGATGACAAAGGACAGAGGACAACAGGATCAGATACAACAGAGCTAGGAACGATTACATTAACATAAGACGAACATCGGAAAGGTACTATGAGAACGATTTTGTGATCAAAGCTATAAAGCAACCTAAATTACTACACAGCCATATAAGAAGGAAAATGTCATTGAACGACCAAGTGACAAGACTAAGGAAAACAGAGGGGGCATATACTTAAAGTGAAAAGGAAATCTGCGAGGCACTAAATGCCAGTTTCCTTGGAGTGTTCACAACCGAGCCTGAGCAGCTGCCATTGTGAGAAGAGAGTACCATAGACGGAAGACTATCAGATATAGATATGTCAGCAGAGGAGGTAATGAAAGTTGACAACACTGGATTCAACTAAAGCGGGTGGACCAAATAAAGTATCACCGTGGACACTAAAAGAGGCAGCGCAGGCCCTCAGCGTGCCCCTGGCAATGATCTTTAATGAGTCACTTATGTCGGAAGAATAGGCAAGTTGCTGAAAGAAGGCAAATGTCGTTCCGATTTTCAAGAAAGAGGCATTTAACTATAGACCTGTATCACTGCCAAGCATCCCCTGTAAAATACTTGAAAGAATAATTAGGCTACAACTGGTTGCACACCTGGAGAACGTTAGGTTTGTGAACAAACATCAACATGGGTTCTGGAAAGGGAAATCGTGCCTAACAAACCTTTTGGAATTTTATAATAAAATAACGAGGATAAGTCAGGACAGAGAAGGTTCGGCAGACTGCATATTTCTGGACCGCCAAAAATCCTTTAATACAGTACTGCACATGAGACTGCTGTTCAAGCTCGAGAGGCAGGCGGGGGTGGGAGTAAAGGTCCTAGCATGGATAAGGAACTATCTAACAGGAAGGAGCCAAAGAGTTACGGTAAGGGGCGAGAAGTCGGACTGGCGAACAGTAACAAGTGGAGTACCTCAAGGATCGGTGATGGGAGCAATTCTATTTCTTATATATGTTAACGACATGTTTACAGGCGTAGAGTCCTACATGTCGATGTTTGCTTTTGACACAAAGTTGATGAGAAGAGTTGTGACAGATGAGGATTGCAGGATCCTCCAAGAGGACCTGAACAGGTTGCATAGATGGTCAGAGAAATGACTAATGGAGTTCAACACGAGCAAATGTAATGTTATGGAAATGGGACTTGGAGATTGGAGACCAAAGGGACAGTACACATTGAAGGGGAACTGCCTACCTGTGACGACACGAGAAAGAGACATGGGCGTGGACGTAACACCTAATTTATCTCCTGAAGCACATATAAATAGGATAACGACAGCAGCGTACTCTACACTTACAAAAGTTAAAACATCATTCATAAAGTAAGGAGGCATTTAGGGTGCTTTACACTACCTATGTGAGGGCAGTCTTAGAGTATGCTGCCTCATCATGAGGTCCCCATCTGAAGAAGCATATAAGGAAACTGGAAAAGGTTCAGAAGTTTGCAACAAGACTCGTCCCAGAGTTACGAGGGATGGGGTATGAGGAGCGACTGATGGAACTGTGCCATACGACCCTAGAAAAATGAAGGGAGAAGGGGGACATGATAGCAACGTATAAAATACTCAGGGGGGATTGACAGAGTAGACAAAGAAGAAATTTTCAGAAGGAATACTAACAGAACGAGGGGACATGGGTGGAAAGCTGGAAACTCAGATAAGTCACAGAAATATAAGGAAGTTTTCTTTTAGCGAGAGAGTAGTGGAAAAATGGAATGCACTTAAGGAACAGGTTGCGGAAGCAAGCTCTATTCATAATTTTAAAACTTGGTATGATAGGGAAATGGGACCGGAGTCATTGCTGTAAACAACCAATGCTCGAAAGGCTGGATCCAAGAGTCAATGCTCGATCCTGCAGATACAAATAGGTGAGTACAAATAGGTGAGTACACACACACACACACGGATCACGGAACGGAGAGGTATGAGCTGCGAAGAAAGGCCCAGGGAGCTGAACCTCACATCCCTGGGAAACAGAAGAGTAATGGGAGACATGATAACCACCTACAATATTCTAAAGGGAATTGACAGGGTGGACAAAGTCAAACTCTTTAGCACGGATGGAACACGAACAAGGGGACACAGGTGGAAACGTAGTACCCAGATGAGCCACAGAGACATTAGAAAGATTTTTTTTCAGTGTCAGAGTAGTTAACAAATGGAATGCATTAAGTAGTTATGTCGTGAAGGCTAACTCCATACGCAGTTTCAAACGAAGATATGAGAGAGCCCAATAGGCTCAGGAATCTGTACACCAGCTGATTGACAGTTGAGAGGCGGGACCAAAAAGCCAGAGCTCAACACCCACAAACACAACTAGGTGAATACACTGTATCTGAGGCTCAATACACTGTATCTGAGGCTCAATACACTGTACTTCCATAATACATTTACTCAACAGACTCACACAGGAACTCTCACACTGCATTCACCACAACCATGGTCCGCCAACTCACCACAACCATGGTCCGCCAACTCACCACAACCATGGCCCACCAACTCACCACAACCATGGCCCACCAACTCACCACAACCATGGCCCACCAACTTACCACAACCTTGGCCCGCCAACTCACCACAACCATGGCCCGCCAACTCACCACAATAATGCCCCGCCAACTCACCACAACCATGGCCCGCCAACTCACCACAACCATGGCCCGCCAACTCACCACAACCATGGCCCGCCAACTCACCACAACCATGGCCCGCCAACTCACCACAACCATGGCCCGCCAACTCACCACAACCGTGGCCCACCAACTCACCACAACCATGGCCCACCAACTCACCACAACCATGGCCCGCCAACTCACCACAACCATGGCCCGCCAACTCACCACAACCATGGCCCACCAACTCACCACAACCATGGCCCGCCAACTCACCACAACCTTGGCCCGCCAACTCACCACAACCTTGGCCCGCCAACTCACCACAACCATGGCCCACCAACTCACCACAACCATGGCCCGCCAACTCACCACAACCATGGCCCGCCAACTCACCACAACCATGGCCCACCAACTCACCACAACCATGACCCGCCAACTCACCACAACCATGGCCGCCAACTCACCACAACCATGGCCGCCAACTCACCACAACCATGGCCCACCAACTCACCACAACCATGGCCCGCCAACTCACCACAACCATGGCCCGCCAACTCACCACAACCATGGCCCGCAAACTCACCACAACCATGACCCGCCAACTCACCACAACCATGGCCGCCAACTCACCACAACCATGGCCGCCAACTCACCACAACCATGGCCCGCCAACTCACCACAACCATTGCCGCCAACTCACCACAATCATGGCCCGCCAACTCACCACAACCATGGCCCACCAACTCACCACAACCATGGCCCGCCAACTCACCACAACCATGGCCCGCCAACTCACCACAACCATGGCCCACCAACTCACCACAACCATGGCCCGCCAACTCACCACAACCATGACCCACCAACTCACCACAACCATGGCCGCCAACTCACCACAACCATGGCCCGCTAACTCACCACAACCATGACCCGCCAACTCACCACAACCATGGCCGCCAACTCACCACAACCATGGCCGCCAACTCACCACAACTCACCGGTCTTCCGTTGATCTCCCACATAATGTGAGCTCTGGGCTTGGCGCCTCTAGCCGTACAGTTAATCTGGATAGTTTCACCCGCACGGTAGGTGGGCGGGTCCGGGTCGGCCCAGGAGTGTACCTCCACGGTCCTCGGCGGCACTGGGGATGGATAGGTGAAGGGGATAGGTGGTTAGGAGGTCTTCTGCATGAATGGCTTAAGATTTAAGTGGCACCTATATGGCTCGGTAAGAGAGTTTAAGGCTTGGTGGCTATAGACCAAGGTTTTTAAAGTGCCGTTCTTGATGGTTAAGGTAAGATTACAGTGGCACTCTTCCTGCTTTGGTGGGCGTTAGTGGCACTCTTAGTGGGTAGGTGGGCGCTAACGAGGCCCTATTGGTCTCGTATTTGATTAATTTGCGAAATGAATTTGTTAAAATATGTTAATAAACGGAGAGGCTACGCTCAATAGTTATCATAAAATGTTTGTTGTATTATATTGATTACTGAGCTATAATCATGGGAGATTCCACAACAGGGGGATGAATAACAATGCTAGTTTATTCATTTAGGTGTAACTAGATGTTTACGCCCCCCCCCCCCATACATAATCATACATAAAGGATACAAGGTAAGGATTATGACTTAAAAATCAATCCCGGAATTGAATATCTCTGTGTCTGGGTGTTGTGTGTCTTTGCTGTTGCTCATCTTGTTATTAAGGCGTCAGAGGTTAATTGTTGAACTATTCTGTACCCTTCTACAGCACCCCTTTCAACCCCTCTCGCTTCACACCACTCTCTGCACCCACTGGAACTTTTTTGCCCTGCACTCACACACACCCTTCACTCTACACCCACATTCCCTTTTCTCTACACTTAAACACCCTTCTCACACCCCTTTTTCCAGCTTCGCCTACCACCTCACCATATCCCCTCTCAACTGTATAATCCTCCTCACCCTTCTCTTTCAGTATCAACGTTGTGAAAATGTATAAAAAAATATGTTCTGAACATTATATCGAAGAATATATCCCATATTGACTGACTTCCGCCTTCGCCCCTTCTCCCCCGTGGATTGAGATATGCTGAGCTCTGTAAATATCATCTAAATACTGTAAAACTTGATATATTGAAGCTGTACCCAAGATTCACTATATGGGATGCAATTATAGCTTGAACTTGTAAAGGGATATCTATTGCTTTCTGTGGTTGAGTGTCCCAAAGTGCACTAAGTTTTGTGAACGTTCTCTAATTCTGTCTATGGAGGAAATATAAAAATAATATATGCAATTTAGCATTATTTCTGAATTGTCATTTTAAAGAATGACACTTTAAAAGACACTCCTAAATTACCATTCAGTTAAGAGCTCAATAACCAGCGACACTTCAAGCAGTGAAGCAGGTCTTTAGCTCCGTCCTTAGAAGGCAAAACGAAAGTGCTAACCCTCTAAGTGCTATTGTAACAGCATGGACACGTCAGTAGTTGAAAAACTAATCTATCAATCAGTAAATATATCTCTCTCTATCTCTGTCTCTCTCTCTCTGTCTTTTCTCAGTTTTTCCCTCCCACTCACACTCCAGCTCGTATACCCCACGGGCTCTACCCTCACCTCAGACGCTCATACCTCACTCTATATACCTCTGTAACTCCCATTCATATGCCTGTATTCCCGTTAGCCCCCCCCCCCCTCCCCATTTATGAAATTTCCCTCCCCCTCCTGCAATCTCTGCCACCACACACCTACCACTCACATACTTCCCTCTCCACAACTGCACACATTAATCTCTTTATTTCCATGGGTTTCTGTGTTTCTAATACCAAACATTTATCCTTCTCTGAAATAACAGGGCATTTTCTTTTCTCTCTTTAATACACACTCGACTCTTTCTCTGATGCTCTCCACTCTCTCTATCACACTCAGTTCTCTCTATCACACTTAACTCTCTCTATCTCACTCAACTCTCTAACACACATACACCTCTCTTTGACACTCTTCACTCTCTCTATCACACTCAACAATCTCTCTGATACACTCCACTCTCTCTCTGACACACTCTACTTTCTCTCTGACTTACTCCACTCTCTCTCTCTGACACTACTCTCTGACACACACCAATCTCTCTCCGACACATTCCACTCTCTCACTAACTACTAACACCACTCTCTCTAACAACACACACTCCACGCTCTGTCACACTCCACTCTCCCAACACCCGCTCACACTTTCCTTTGTTTACTACACGTCAATCATCTTCCTCACGCCCTTCTCTCTGCCTTACTCCTCCCCGTCTCCCAGAGCGACATAGACAGAAAGACAGAGACACAGACAGACGGCCGGATCAGTAACACCATTATAAACAGACATACAGACCGACTTCTATAAACACGTAGAAACAGGGAGCCAAGCTTAACGATAGCCATAGCACAGAGTGGCCTGCCCTGAGTGCCAATCTACCAGCTTAAATGAACAATGCCAACTATGTATGTGAGTGCCAAGGTCGGTGCCGAGCCGGAGTCTGGAATTGGCCAGTTCCCAGCCATATAGGGGCTTCTCGTCCCTCGGTCATTTTGCTGTATTGGGTCGTTCTAGCAGGTCACAGACTGAGGCTGCTTGACTGTATTAGGCCATGTTGATATTGATACAGTTTCCTGCTTTTGAGGGGGGGGGGGGGAAGCAGTCAGTTTTTAGCCATTGCATTTTATGTTGCAATGTTTGAGAAGAGGGATATTAAGTTTGGGCCAAGTTGGCCTATTTTGTGACATATTGTCTTAAATTGAGACATTTTGTTCTCAAGATACTGTTCTGGTGTACTAGTGTGACATGAAAGCAGTGCTCCATTGGTTATACTTCAGAGTCCGGCTCAGCTCCAACCCTGGCACGCAGTGGGTTCTTTAGCGCAGTTATGTACGTCCTCGGATTGCAACCGGGCATCCTGAGTTCGATCCCAGACGTGATATAATTTGTTTTCTAAGCACAGCAGTAGTCGAGGTGTGGGAGCGTCCTCCGCAGCCTCACAGTCCGCAGGTCCAACCCATTGTTTTTCGGGCAGATGGGGCTTGTCAGCCTGGTAAGGCAGCTCATGTAGGGGAAGGACACACCCGAATTCAAACCTCTGCTGTCTTGTAGCTAAACCCATGCACCAGGAAAAAGAAAACACACACAGAGCCACCCATGACATTGGGTCTCTCGAAAGCTCTACTGGAAGTGAACTAAGCCCACAAGACAGCTGTGATCAACAATGAATTATGCAGGCTCCAGATGGACGTAGTCGCCCTGCAGGAGACACGTCTGCCCGCGACTGGCAGCGTACGGGAGATGGACTTTACCTTCTTCTTGCAGGGCAAACCACCAGAAGAGGTAAGGGAGCATTGTCTTGGCTTTGCCATCAAGAACAGGTTGTTAGGGTCCATAGTACCGCCCACGGAGGGGTCTGCAAGGATCATTAAACTTAAGCTTCATACAGCAGCAGGAATGGTCAGCCTCATCAACGCTTATGCACCAACACTGACCAACACCGAAGCAAAGAATGAGTTCTATAATGACCTCTGCCTAATTCTTAGAGACGTATCTCAACACGAGCCAGTCTTCCTCCTAGGAGACTTTAATGCAAGAGTTGCTTCTGATCACAGCTCTTGGCCTTCTATCATGGGCCAGTTTGGATTTGGGAAAATGAATTAGAATGGGCCGCTCCTCCTGGAGTTCTGCTGCCGTCATGATCTCTGCGTCACCAATTCCTTCTTCGACACCAAGCCCCAGCATAAGGTTTCCTAGAGACACTCCAGGTCTAAGCATTGGCACCAACTCAACCCATGGGGTAGTGTCAAACCACCAGAAGAGGTATGGGAGCTTGGAGTTGGCTTCACAGTCAAGAACAGGTTGTTAGGGTCCATAGTACAGCGTCTGAGAAGCGGCAAACTGACCCACAGCTTCCAGTGCGCAGATTGTGACACCGACCACTCTCTCTCTCGTTTGCAAGGTAAAGTTCCAACCCAGGAAACTCCACAGAACAAAGGAGGGAAGACCACGCATTAACGTAAACATAACCCATGATCTTTAAAAGGTGGAGGAGTTTACTGCTGCGCTGGTAAATGCCTGTCATGGACTACCCTGCAATAGCGCAAGTGAGAGGTGGTCACAAATCAGGGGGCACTATTTTTTAACATAGCCATGTCCACCTTCGGTAAGAGGCAGAACAAGTCAGCAGACTGGTTTGAGGCCAGTGCAGAGGAACTCGTAGAGGATATAGAGACAAGCTCTCTCAGCCTACAAGAACCTGCCTTCGGAAAGGAACCTACAGGCCCTCCGCACTGCCAGCAGAAGAGTTAAGCAAACTGTAAACTGTTCTAACGATTACTGGCTCCGACTCTGTTCCAGCATCCAGACTGCGGCCACTGTCGGCAACATAAGAGGCATGTACGAAGGGATCAAACAGGCAACAGGCCCTACACAAAACAGAACGGCTTCTCTGAAGTCACACACTGGAGATCATTAAGACCTTGATCGTCAGATATATCACTTGGTGGAACATTACTCTGAACTCTACTCCAGAGAGAACTTTGTCAGCGTAGAGGCCTTGGATTCATTCATTTATCGAGAGTCTGCCTATCATGGAAGAACTTGACTTTGAATCGATTGTGGAAGAAGTTGAAAAAGCATTGGATTCACTTTCCTCAGGGAAGACCCAAGGAGACGACAGGATTCTGCGTGAAGTTCTCAAGTGCGCTCGAGAAACACTTAAAACTGAGCTTCATGAACATCTATGCCAGTGCTGAAGGAAGGGCTCCGTGCCACAAGACATGAACATCATCTCCCTCCTCGGCGTCGTTGGCAAACTCTTCGCCAGGGTCGTTTATGTCAGGCTTCAGATTCTTGCTGGAAGAGTGTACCCCGAGTCACAGTGTGGTTTTCGAGCAGAGAGGTCGACTACTGACATGGTGTTCTCCCTGGGAAAGCTTCAAGAAAAGTGCAGAGAGCAGAGAAAAGCCTTGTACATCTCCTTCATTGACTTTAGAAAGGCCTTTAACCTCGTAAGCAGGGACGGACTCTTCAAGATCTTGGCTAAAATTAGCTGTCCATCCACCCTATGCAGCATGATACAATCGTTCCACAAGGACAATAAGGGCACAGTCGTGTATGATGGCTCAACTTCTGAACCATTCAACATCAGCAATGGTGTTAAACAGGGGTGCGTTCTTGCTCCGGACCTGTTCGGCATCTTCGCGATCCTCGTCAAGCATTCTTTTGGAACAACCACACAGGGTATCTATCTCAGTACAAGATCTGATGGAAAGCTATTCAATCTATCCAGACTCCGAGCAAAGACGAAAGTACAGATGCGAATCCTTAGGGACTTCCTCTTCGCCGACGACAGCGATCACCACACACACACACAGCAAAAGGTCAGCAATAGCTACTCAACCGCTTTGCTACAGCCTGTTACGCATTCGGCCAGACAATCAACCTGAAGGATATATAGATGATGAGACAAGACGTCAATGAGGTATCCTGTATAAACTTCGCAGACTATCGCATTTGGAAAAATGTCAAACTGACAGTGCACACCAAGGCGCAAGTCTACATGGCATGTGTGGTGAGTATACTCTACGGCTCGGAATCCTGGACCCTGCGCTCTCGCCAGGAGAGACGGCTCTATACCTTTCACATGCGGAACCTGAGAAGTATCCTTAACATCACATGGAGAGACCACATCACCAACAACACATTGCTCGAGAGAACAGGAATTCCTTCAATGTTTACTCTACTGAAGCGGAGACGCATGCGATGTCTGGTACATGTCACACGCATGGAAGAAGGCCGTTTACCTAAGGACCTCTTCTATGGAGAACTGGCATCAAGAAAGAGGCCCACCGGATGACCCCAGCTGCATTTCAAAGACGCCTGCAAACGCAACCTCAAGCAGATGAACATCAACATCAACACTTGGGAGGCAGCAGCGGCAGACAGGGAAATTGCCCTCCAGCAATTCGAGGGCAAACTGAGGAGGCAGGCGGAGTATAAGAGACTTCAGAAGAAGTCTCGACCACTGACAGACGCACCCGCTTCGACGTTTATCTGTGCTGCTGCGGCCAGGACTGCCATTCTAGGGTTGGACTTCACAGCCACAGTAGACATTGCATCCAACTAGACACACAGGGCACAACTCTATAACCCCACGGGTTTGACGGATGCCCACCTCACATTGGTTATACGGACATTTTGCCTAATTGTACTTTTAACAAGTTTTGTCGTGTGCACCATTCTTCATGGTTGATTTTTAATATACTGTTCCTTGTGTGTGTTGTGTATCTTCATGGTATCCCCCGAATCCTCAAGGGATCGACGAAATAACTGGGCTTGTTTCTCCACCAGTGTTGGCAAGTGATGTGAGGTGAGGTTTGGTGAGGTGAGCTGAGCTGAGGTGAGGTGAGGTTAGGTGAGGTTAGGTGAGGTTAGGTGAAGTGAGGTGAGTTGAGGTGAGGTGAGGTTAAGTTTGGAACATGTAATGAGTCTCGCCATCTTTCATTCTTTACATGGTTGAATGACTCCATATAACTCTGACCTTTCAAACCTGGTGCTCTAGTTTCAAGTCATTGAAGGGTTCTGCACTGCATGTGGTGAACAGCAGCTTAGGGTCCAGTCAAGCTTCAATCCTTGAAGGTTTGAAACTAAGGCCGCTAGGGATCCAGTACTATGTTGCAGTCCATACTTATCAACCCAGGCTAAATGCTCGTTAATCGTACTGCCAAACCTTTTGTTTACAATTGAAAGCTTGGAATGGGTTTCCAGGCTTGTGTGTCTTGACATTTCCATAGGCATTCCCAGATTTGTATTTCCCAACAACTTTTGGCAGGTAGAGTCCGGATTTCTTGGCGTTCACAGTTTCGATCAATCTGTTTACCTTTGTTTTCAATTCAGCTGTAGTGTCGTTCGTTACCTTTGGAATTTAGTTTGGTCAGAGAGTATGAGGTTCATTTTCGCCAGATATTCGTCTTTTTCATGAATGACGTATATTGGTGACTTGTCACATCTCCTGACGACTATATCCTTGTTCTCTCGAAGGCTCTTAGCTGCCGCTTTGAGCTCAGGGGACAGTATGGCACTTCTGTAGTTGCCTCGAATCTTTTCTCATAAATTGGATAAGTGAACATATGAATGGAAGTAGCTGCAGAAGGTCTATTGGCCCATACTTCCTCTTGCTGCTTTCATATTGGTTCGGGGTCTTGAAGTAGGTAGAATTTTTCTACCTACTTTCTACATACCTATATAGTTGCATAGAGTCCTGGTAACCATTCAGGCTTGTTCGCAATTGTGTTCCTCACGTGTGCCCCAAAGAATGGGGTGATTTGATAAAATGCCATGCCCAAGATTACCAACCGAGTGCCGGCGGGGGTGGTTCAAATAGCTTCGGCTATCACCTTCTTTTGTCAGGTCGTGTTGGTCGAATGGTTGAGGCGTCCTGTACGCCAGCAGAGTGTTCCTGGCACTATGGGTTCGAGTCACTTCTTGGGTGTGAGTTTTCAGTTGTATATAGTCCTGGGGACCATTCAGGTCTGTTTGCATATATATATATATGTATTTGTATATATATATATATACATATATATATATATATATATATATATATATATATATATATATATATATATATATATATATATATATATATATGTCGTACCTAGTAGCCAGAACGCACTTCTCGGCCTACTATTCAAGGCCCAATTTGCCTAATAAGCCAAGTTTTCATGAATTAATTGGTTTTCGACTACCTAACCTATCTAACCTAACCTGACCTAACTTTTTCGGCTACCTAACCTAACCTTACCTATAAAGATAGGTTAGGTTAGGTTAGGTAGGGTTGGTTAGGTTCGGTCATATATCTACGTTAATTTTAACTCCAATAAAAAAAATTTACCTCATACATAATCAAATGGGTAGCTTTATCATTTCATAAGAAAAAAATTAGAGAAAATATATTAATTCATGAAAACTTGGCTTATTAGGCAAATCGGGCCTTGCATAGTAGGCCGAGAAGTGCGTTCTGGCTACTAGGTACGACATATATATATATATATATATATATATATATATATATATATATATATATATATGTCGTACCTAGTAGCCAGAACTCACTTCTCAGCCTACTATGCAAGGCCCGATTTGCCTAATAAGCCAAGTTTTCATGAATTAATTGTTTTTCGACTACCTAACCTACCTAACCTAACCTAACCTAACTTTTTCCGCTACCTAACCTAACCTAACCTATAAAGATAGGTTAGGTTAGGTTAGGTAGGGTTGGTTAGGTTCGGTCATATATCTACGTTAATTTTAACTCCAATAAAAAAAAATTCACCTCATTCGTAATGAAATGGGTAGCTTTATCATTTCATAAGAAAACAATTAGAGAAAATATATTAATTCAGGAAAACTTTGCTTATTAGGCAAATCGGGCCTTGCATAGTAGGCATAGAAGTGAGTTCTGGCTACTAGGTACGACATATATATATATATATATATATATATATATATATATATATATATATGTCGTACCTAGTAGCCAGAACGCACTTCTCAGCCTACTATGCAAGGCCCGATTTGCCTAATAAGCCAAGTTTTCATGAATTAATTGTTTTTCGACTACCTAACCTAACTTAACCTAACTTTTTCGGCTACCTAACCTAACCTAACCTATAAACAGGCGATGAGTCATAATAACGTGGCTGAAGTATGTTGACCAGACCACACACTAGAAGTTGAAGGGACGACGACGTTTCGGTCCGTCCTGGACCATTCTCAAGTCGATTGTGACTTGAAAATGACTCCAGGACTCCATTCTCAAGACTCACAATCGACTTGAGAATGGTCCAGGACGAACCGAAACGTCGTCGTCCCTTCAACTTCTAGTGTGTGGTCTGGTCAACTAACCTATAAAGATAGGTTAGGTTAGGTAGGGGTGGTTAGGTTCGGTCATATATCTACGTTAATTTTAACTCCAATAAAAAAAAATTGACCTCATTCATAATGAAATGGGTAGTTTTATCATTTCATAAGAAAAAAATTAGAGAAAATATATTATTTCAGGATAACTTGGCTTATTAGGCAAATCGGGCCTTGCATAGTAGGCTGAGAAGAGCGTTCTGGCTACTAGGTATGACATATATATATATATATATATATATATATATATATATATATATGTCGTACCTAATAGCCAGAACGCACTTCTCAGCCTACTATTCAAGGCCCGATTTGCCTAATAAGCCAAGTTTTCAAGAATTAATGTTTTTTCGTCTACCTAACCTTCCTAACCTAACCTAACCTAGCTTTTTTTGGCTACCTAACCTAACCTTACCTATAAATATAGGTTAGGTTAGGTTAGGTAGGGTTGGTTAGGTTCGGTCATATATCTACGTTAATTTTAACTCCAATAAAAAAAAATTGACCTCATACATAGAGAAAAGGGTTGCTTTATCATTTCATAAGAAAAAAATTATAGTAAATATATTAATTCAGGAAAACTTGGCTTATTAGGCAAATCGGGCCCTGAATAGTAGGCTGAGAAGTGAGTTCTGGCTACTAGGTACGACATATATATATATATAATATATATATATATATATATATATATATATATTATATATATATATATATATATATATATATATATTATATATATATATATATATATATATATATATATATATATTATAAATATATATATATATATATATATATATATATATATATATATATTATATATATATATATATATATATATATATATATATATATATATATATATATATATATATATATATATTTTGGTAGCAGTCATTCCTGTAGACATATATTATTAAATATGACCGAAAAAGTAAGATTAATAATTCTAACACGAATTTTCTCAATATTTCTTATGTTTCTTTTCACTGTCGATGGTAATTGAAAAGTCAGTTCTCCAAAATTCATTTTTATTTCTAGTCTGATGCGACACTTGAACGCGTTTCGTAATAACTTATTACATTTTCAAAGACTTTAGTTTACACACACACAACTATAACCTGCAAACACTAAACAGATTTCTTACTATGCTATAATTTAAACGGCTTTTCATTTTATATACCTGCATTTGGGTGAGGTGATATGTTACAACAGTTTTGGATGAGGTGAAAACGAACTTTCAACACAAGATAAAACACGAAATATTGGGTAATATAGGGCAAAATTAAAGGGGAAGAATGGAAGTAAATGCAAACGGCCTATTGCCTCATATTTCTTGATGCTTCTATATTGGTGCTTAGTCTTGAAGTGGGTAGAATATAGTTGTGCATTAATTGGCTGTTGATTGCTGGTGTTGACTTCTTAATGAGTAGTGCCTCGCAGATGTCAAGCCGCCTGCTATCGCTGTATCTATCGATGATTTCCGTGTTTTTTGTTAAGACTTCTCTGGTGATGGTCTGGTTGTGGGAAGAAATTATATGTTCCTTAATGGAGCCCTGTTGCTTATGCATCGTTAATCACCAGGAGAGATGTTGTTGTCTTGCCTATATACTGAGTTCTTTGAGGCTTACAGTCCCCAAGTGGGCATTTCAAGGCATAGACGACATTGGTCTCTTTCAAAGCGTTCTGCTTTCTGTCTGGAGAGTTTCTCATGAGTAGGTTGGCAGTTTTCTTGGTTTTATAGTAAATCGTCAATTGTATCTTCTGATTTTTGTCTGTAGGGATAACGTTTCTATTAACAAGATCTTTCAGGACCCTTTCCTCCGTTTTATGAGCTGTGGAAAAGAAGTTCCTGTAAAATAGTCTAATAGGGGGTACAGATGTTGTGTTAGTTGTCTCTTCAAAGGTTGCATGGCGTTTCACCTTCCTTCTTATGATGTCTTCAACGAAACCATTGGAGAAGCCGTTGTTGACTAGGACCTGCCTTACCCTACATAGTTCTTCATCGACTTGCTTCCATCCTGAGCTGTGGCTGAGAGCACGGACCGACATACGCGTTAACAACACTCCTTTTGTACCTGTCTGGGCAGTCACTGTTGGCATTGAGGCACAGTCCTATGTTTGTTTCCTTAGTGTAGACTGTAGTGTGGAAACCTCCGCTTCTTTCCATAACTGTTAGATCTAGAAAGGGCAGCTTTCCCCCGAGTCTAACTGGGAGCGTTGCTTGGTCCCATTGGTCATCTTGCATGGAGAGGTTTAACATTTTCACGTTTATTGACCTTAGGAGTGGGTGTCATATTCTGTTAATTTTGGGCTGTCGAAGGAGGGAGCACACCTTAGGAAATAGGTCAGTCTGGGCAAAGCCAGGCACGTTGTGAAAAGGTACAAAGTATCGTGGGAGTTCAAAGCCCCTATTCTTCCCTCCATCCTCCTCAGGTCGTTCAGCTTTTCTTCGAGGACTACCTCAATGGCGCTCGACCCCAGAGGTGCCCCTAGCAGCACACTGTCGGTGGGAGCGATCACTTGGGCTCCTGGCAATATGATTCGCACTGCATCTATGGTTGGTTGGCTAGATGAGATGATTTCACACTTTAATGGGTTTAGGGTGAATCCTAACTCCTCTTCCTTAGATTTCACCAACTGTAGATCTTCTAGCAGGGACTCCTGAGTCCCTGCCCGTGTGCCATCGTCCAGGAACCAGATGTTGAGTATATACATATATATATATATATATATATATATATATATATATATATATATATATATATATATATATATATATATATATATATATATATATATATATATATATATATATATATATATATATATATATAATAAACTTAGTCTTGCAATTTAAAATGCTTTTCATCAGGTACAGAGCTAAAACTCCTTTCCGTTTCCTCCATGAAGCACCTCCAATAATGTACTTGTTCTCCCATTTCCTTCATGTTCTTCTGCTGCCACTTCAATTTCCATCCCACATCTTTCAATCACCGTTTCATTCCCAATTAACCCATCACTCACTATCACGCTTTCCATTGTGCTTCCACCCTATATATGTACCTAGTTACCCTTCCATTATACTATCACTTTTCCCATCCCTACATTCCCCTCCCTTTTCCATTCCCCATCGCTCACCTATGATATTCATGACCTTGGTCTCGACGGCTGTCCTGAAGGAGGGACCCTCACCCACCACCTCACACTTGAAGACTCCTGAAGTGTCCTCGGACACATTTTTAGTACAACTGACTCCCGCGTCGACTCCTCCTCCTGGTGTGTGAGAGAAAGAGAAAATGAGAGACAGTATATCTAAATTGTTAACAAACATACATTTGCCTTATCTACTAAACATATTTAGTCAATTTCTGCCTGTAAATACTTAACCTGACGTCAAGAAACACATTGAGAAAAAAATATTACCGATATTGAGTGTAATCAAAACACTTGATCAGTTTCGATCGCATGTAAGCGATCCTCGCAAAGCAATGGAACGAGATCAAACCTCGTTATCTGACTTTATATAAGATTCTGAGTATTTTCTTAACTTACTGGTTGATTATAGGGTGTTGTCGCCTCATGTGGTCGATATGTGATGGTTTGAAGGGAATGTTGTCGCCTTAATTGAGGATTAGAGGGAGTGATGTCGCCTCAGTTTAGGATTATAAGGAGTCTCGTCGCCTCAGTGGAGGATTATATGGAGTGTCGTCGCCTCAGTGGAGGATTATAGGGAGTGTCGTCGCCTCAGTGGAGGATTATAGGGAGTGTCGTCACCTCAGTGGACAACCCGGCCTCCTAATAGAACGTCGCATTTTGACGTATACTCAACCTACGGCCAAAAATGGTCGTACAAGAAAATGGAAGTGGCTACCAAAATTGACACACGGTTCCGTTTTCAGTTTGGTCTTTTGGTAGGTTGGGATAAGGGCACTTTAGAACGACAGTTTCTGTATGATGGGAAAGCTTAGGAGGAAGGGCTGCAGTGGGCGCGGCTCTCGGCATCAACAAACACTGAAGAGTAACTAAGATATAGGGATGCATGTTGTAGTCTAATGTAGTTGTAGGGAGGCATGGTTGTAGGGCAGTATTGTTGTATTTTTAATAGGATTTAGAGCTACATGGTTGAAAGAGAGCTTGACTATAGGACAGCATGGTTGTAAGACAGCATGGTTGTAAGACAGCAAGGCTGTTAGACAGCATGGATGTAATACATCATGGCTGTAAGACATGTTTGTAAGACAGCATGGCTGTAAGACAGCATGGTTGTAAGATAGACATGGCTGTAAGACGGCCTGTTTGTAAGACAGCATGGCTGTAAGACATCATTGTTGGAAGACAGCATTGTTGTAAGGTAGTATGGTTGTAAGGCAGCATAGTTGTAAGACAGCATTGTTGAAAGACAGCATTGTTGTAAGGTAGTATGGTTGTAAAGCAGCATGGTTATAAGACAGTATGGTTGTAAGACAGCATTACAATGTGTACTACAATATTGACCTACCTTATGTTAAATGTGGTTAAGAACTTATTACTGTGTCTTTGAAGCTATACAAAAATAATAAAAACATCTTGAGCATAAACATTGATATAAAAATTAAATAATAATTTATATTTATAAGAAATAATGTCCGTCTACGATGACATAACCATGGCACAACTAGCCAGATTAAGAAGACCATGGAGAACTTTTATATCTTCGATTAAATACGACGATGAACTAACAAGAATGATATATCTATATTATGCCGATAGACTTGATATTACTCTGGAATTACATTGCAATGTACCACCACCAATGGTACATCGTGTGCATAAAACATACAGTGTATCAATAACGCCAGTAACTCTTTATTCGATAAAATTTTGGATGGGAACGAATAAAAAAGGGTATCCCGTGGCATCACAATTGCAATTTATAATGCGAGTTATGGTAACTGACAGGAAAACGGGAAAATATTACTATTTGTTTGTAGAACTTATCGCTAACCGCGACGAACGGCGTACAATGTTCTGTAAATTCAATTTAAATAAATCTTCTTTGTATGGCCAAAATGAAAGACTCAAATGCCAAACTCATGTAAATGGATATCGATCCTATGCTAAAGATCCGCTTGTATTTCTGACGATGATACAAGCGTCTAACGAAGAAAGAGAAGCTCTGAAAGAGATGATGAGAGCCGAGGGAATAAGAATCCCTTTATCATCATCATAAAAAATTCATATGACAATAAATCTTAGCCAATAATTAATTCCCTATTTGTTGCTAGGGCAGATCATTTCGAGAAAGTATTAGAATTGAATATTTAAAGGATTTAAAAAAAATATGAACAAAAAAGAGGAACTTTTCATTAATATAGATATCGAACATATAAATAATGAAAAATTTAACACCAAAAAAATTCCTGGATTACATTATTAACCCCTGAGACATAATCTAATAAGATACTTATTTATAGCTTATAAGTTATACAAGTTAATAAATGATAATATTAATGATTCCCACATTAAATTTAATTATCATGAAATAATGATGAGATATATTTTTTAATGGTTTTGTCAGTTTGTTCAATCCTCTCCAGATTTTTATTCCGTTACAACCAATCATAACATCCTAATGATATTAATCCTAACATCCTAATGATATAATCCTAATGATCACCAGGCCTTAGACTCTCTAAGGCCTGGTGATTTTTTTTTGAAAAATTGTTTTGATTCAATTCATCTGCCACTGCTCTTTCCCACGATCTAATCATTAGATTCCGTTGAACTTCGTTGATTAATTGGAGTTTAAATAAATGAGGAATATTACAGTTGGTGTTGATTGCTCTACGTAAGCAGGCCATGGTCCAATATCCCATTCTAGTAATATCCAAAAAGGAATTCACAAATTGATTGACGCACATTGCCTGCAAAGTATTTGGGTTGTAGGTGCTTTTACATGGTGGTGGTGGTGGTGATGATGATAAACCTTCGTCTTCTATAATAAAATGACAGATTTCTTCCTTTTCTCCCGTTTGAATGAGGTCCATAAAGAGATGGGGATTTCGGGTTATGAAAAGTACGCGGTTTACCTTTTCTACATAAAATGATCCGTATTCTTTCGCCACTATTCGAGCAATTAATTCGCTCTTCGCCGAATTTAAATGATAAATTCGGTCAAGGTTTCCTAGCCTAATACAACATATATCATCACACTTTGTACACCTGAATATTCCAAATATTAGTAAGAATGTGGCTACTAAATTTCTATTGGATGGAAGAGTAGCGAAGCGTGTGTTGGTTGGCCGTCAGTGGATGTAAAATGTGAGAGTAGCCTGCGACTACTTGATATTTATATAATTCAGCTGATACTGCTACCATCTACTCCGGGCAACCAGCTGTCTCCTCCACTCTTTGAGCAACGTTTTGTAATTTTTACTGCCCTTCTTTTTTTTTTTTTTTTTTTTAGTAAATTTTGATAGCAGGATGATTTATTGATTTAAAGTGGTGAGACCACAAAAATATTAATGCTTGCTCTACTTGGTGGAGGTTTCCAGGTAAGCAATCAAGTCTGCACGCTCATTCTTCTTCTTAAGACCAACGAACACCATCTTTGTGCCTGGAATAAATTTCTTGGGGTTGGTCAAGTAGATATCCAGATTTTCTTTGTCCAACGTGATACTCTTGGCCTTGTTGGCATAAGTGTAAATATAGCCAGAAGCCTGACCAGTTTGGCGGCCGAAGAGGCCATTTAGATTGGGTCCAGTTTTGTGCTTGCCGTTTAATTCAACAGTGTGACACTGTGCACACCTCTGCATAAAGATCTTCTTACCTTTTTCCCTCTCACCCATCTTCTGAAAAAAAAAACACATTAACTTAAAAGGTTAAGGTGTATGTTATTTATTTATTTATTTATTTATATGTTTCATATACTTACTTACAAAAAGAGCACACTGTACAACCTTGAGTCAAAACACGCTCACAGATGGACTAAAAAATACTGTAGATACAGATTTGGATAATGTATCTAACCAGCTACAACTTCAACCAAACACAGTTTCAAATGAGAAAACATAAGAAATAAATAATTACACCCTCCTCCTCCTCATCAGCATCATCATCATTATAAAAAAAAAAGAAAAAATATATATATAATTAATGAATAAAAATATGATATGGAAATGTGGTAAGGATGACATTTTAACTTTTCGGACTAGAGTTTTTACAGCATTGGTGCCTGAGCTGGGCCCTGAGGTGGGCCCTGGGGTGGCAACTGTGACTGTACCTGCGGTGGACCTTGCAACTGAAGTGGTGATGGCTGTCCTTGGGTTGTCATATGAATATGAACGCTAGGTGGTACCTGTTGCTGCCTGAGAAATTGATGCCCTCTGATTGAAACACAAACAGAGGTACAAATAACACATACATATACATTTATTTACAAAAAAAACTTTTTTTTAATTGTTTTATTTAATGAATGTTGGTCTCAGGATTGGTTCACCCCCCTTTCTATGACAAAGTTGGTTAAAGAATAATAAGTATTTTCTATTTGATGGATCATTAGAATTTTTTGAGGCTAGTTTTAATAAATATGGCTGTAAACTCTTAAAAACAAGTTTCATCTCTGAAAGTGTTTCATTAAAGTTAAGGTATAGGGTAACTGGTGTCACATATTCGTCAAAAATCCAACTGTTTTCCATAATATATCTTTCTATATACAAATCAGTGACTGCCAATTGCTCCACTCCATATATAAAACTAGTTGCGGCTTCTAAAAACTGCCTGTCAGTTTGATTACCCCAAAATAAGATTTGGGCATACTTACGAGAAAATTCCCTAATGCTAAATTTTAGATGATGCATATTCAACACAAACACACTTTTTACTATTTGCTTACAAAGTGGACACAACATTTCATCTTTGTAGATAATATTTGATAAAAAAGAGTACATCCCATAAGAATTATTCATATATCTAAGGCAGCCATAATTATTATAATCAAATTTCCCTGTAGATTTTTTACCCAACAAAATTTTGGCTGATAATGTAAACATACATTGAGGACAAATACTGTGACCACATCCAACCATATAATCATCAAACATAAAAACCATGTCACCTGACCCATTCATATCTAAATAAATGGGGCAAGATACAATTTGATGACGAATGACATTTTTCTTGATAGTTTTAAGGGAACCGTGTTTAATTGATATATCAATGACAACGTTCTTATTATCAGGTCCCCAGAGTCGGTTGGACACCAGGTTTGTTTGATATTTTTTCAAAAATGGTATTTTAACCAGGACTGTAGAATTATTCTTAGTTTCAAAACACTCGTCTTGTCTAAAATCATGTTCATTTTCAAACAGATTTATATCAGTATCAATTGATCTGATATTTGGTGAACAATTAAATATAATAGTTAATGATGCCTTTTCTGCTTCTGTCATAATTTCTATGATGTTTCTCACTTTGATATTCTGCTGTAATCTTGACCTTGTAGGAGAAATCTTGCAAGTCAAAAAAAGTTAGTTTTTTGAATTTGATATTTTGTATATATTTTTTCTTAAATGTCTTCTCTTTGGACATTTCCCCAGGGATAATTCCATATTAAACCTAGAAGAAATATGAAAGATAACATTAATATTAATTAAAAAAAAGGGGGAAGAAATGGAGTTGTAAACAAGGGGAAAAAGCTCTTTATTCCACAATTAACTATTCTAAAAAAAAAAAAAATAAACAAAAAAAAACACTTTTCTCGGGTTTGGTATGTAGAAAGATGTCTGAAAAGTGATAGGGTAAATAAGAGTAGGATGGAAGTAGTAGTAGTAGTAGTAGTGGTAGAAGGGTAGAGATAAAATTTCTTCAATTAGTAACTATGGTCTCTCTCACCTCAATCAGTTCATAAAGTTTTAGGGAAGTTTTTAGTTTTTTTAAAGTTTTGTATATATTTTTTCTTAAATGTCTTCTCTTTGGACATTTCCCCAGGGATAATTCCATATTAAACCTAGAAGAAATATGAAAGATAACATTAATATTAATTAAAAAAAAGGGGGAAGAAATGGAGTTGTAAACAAGGGGAAAAAGCTCTTTATTCCACAATTAACTATTCTAAAAAAAAAAAAAATAAACAAAAAAAAACACTTTTCTCGGGTTTGGTATGTAGAAAGATGTCTGAAAAGTGATAGGGTAAATAAGAGTAGGATGGAAGTAGTAGTAGTAGTAGTAGTGGTAGAAGGGTAGAGATAAAATTTCTTCAATTAGTAACTATGGTCTCTCTCACCTCAATCAGTTCATAAAGTTTTAGGGAACATATCTTAACCCACTGACTGGTTCATTCTGTTGTCAGGATTAAATCATCACACAACAACAATTGACCAGGGAGGGTGGAGGTCCGTCTTATTTATGTTAATGACACTGTCCTGTTTTTTTTTTTTTGGTCATAAAGGGGGGAACCTATGAAAAAAAATTTATATATAAATTAGGAGGTTTAACTATTCTTTTCATTGTTATGATGTCTTTGACATAATTTTGTTTATAATTTTAACTCTGACACCAAAGGGGTAGACCTGTCTAGAAAATTTTATAATTGCTGGTAAGTAGTCTCTTTCCCAGTTTCCACCAGCCAATCCACACCCAATTAACGATGGAAAAATTACCAAACTGTATTTTCCATTAGATACTTGCACTGCTAATTTATTTAGACCTTCATTAAACCAATAAATCCTGTTTTGGGATGTATCTTTTAAAAGGCCAGATAAAAGTTGATGATTGAAAGGTTCTAAATGTCTAGGATTTCTTCCTTTAGGTCCAACATCAACAGTACACGACTGCTGTAACTGCTGTATGAGTCTTTTAGTATAAAGGTTTTGATTTTTCTCCTTCCCCATATAAAACTGCCCAAAAACATTTATAACTACTGGTCCCTTTGTTACAGTGTTAGGATGACAAATCTCAATATTTCCTGGTTGAGGTCTATCTTCAAGCATAGCACGGTTTAAAGTGCCTATTGCCCGGCGTCGTGTATAAGAACCACAGTATGGATATATCTCAGCAAGAATCTGAGAAAGTCCATGAGATTTAACAGCTACACAGTTGAGTATTTGTACAAGCTCTATATTGGGGCTTCTATATACAGGGTCAGTAATGTCTCCATTAATAAACTCCAAGTTATCTACAAAGAAGAAAGAAACATTGGTTATACCATTACAGTCCATAATTATCTTCTAATATATGTTGCCAAAGAATATATTTTTAAGAGATTAGGATATGTTTGATTACCTTTCTTGATAAATTCCTCCATTTCAGTCCAATAGTTTGTGAATTACTTCAAATATTTTTAGTTGTATTTGTCATGACCGTGTTTATATTATAATATATGAAAAACAAAAACTGTTGTATTATATATAGTTATATATATACGTTTTTCTTTTTTTATACCTTCTATCAAAATTTCATAAGACTTATAAGAGTTGGGTTTGGTATCCGTTTTCAAGTTGGGATTATATCATAATTAATTAAAAAATGGAAGTCATTAAGGGGAAAAACAAATTGACTAAGCCTGATGAATGTGAAACACTAAATAATAGAGTATCTAATCATATTCGTTTTACATTTAATACCAACAAACGTTATTTAGGGAAAGGTGCCTATGGTAAAGTTGATCTTGTTCAAGTACCTACTATTGAACTTCTTGATCCTAGATTACCACATCAAATACATGTGTTTCAAAATATTTACCCACACACGGCTTCCAAACTTTTTAAATCTTCTAAGAAGAAGCACAAACGAGGAAAAAAGTATCTACAAAAATTTGTGGCTCGAAAGAGTTTTCGCCGGAAAAGGGATTTTTTAATGGAGATTGAAAACATTGCACGTTTTGATGAAAATATCAGAAAGGCATTCTTTGTTCAAGTGTATCGTGTGTTTATGGTCGAAACTGCCTATAATGTAATACACTGTCCACAAGGTAAATTTCTAGAGTCATCACAACCTACAAAAGTTCCTCATTCTTTGAATAATATTGAGTATAAATGTCCTTTCAAATCTAAATCTATAGGCTACTTTATCGAAATGGAATACTTAAACCCACGCGATTGGATCCTACTAAGGAAAAAAGTCGACTTATTGAAAAATGATCAGTATTGTCGTCAACAATTGCTTACTACAGTTCTTAGACAGCTTATTGATGTTCAATTAGTCTTATATAATACTACTGACAAATATATATCAGGTACTTATTACGATATTAATCCTCAAAATGTATTTGTATCCAATGATGACATTCATCGAATTAAATTAATTGATTACGGAGGCCTTTTTCTTCCTTCTTTAAATATATATTCTATAATCACAGAACCGATGCCAGTATTTCATTCTGAAAATATCTGTGATGTCTTTTCTAAACAAATATCTAAATCAAAACTCAATTATAAAAGATATGTTCAATATCTTTCTAACCGATATTTTACACGTTTGCCTAAACGAGATAAATACAGTGTCATTCCTACTATGTATGGTATCATTGTAACCGTGACAATGTGTGTGATGTTAATGTGGGGTTGTGAAAGACGAGATAAAGTACGCCACATTTTAAGAAAAATTATTCACTCATATAATCCAACATTGATTTTGAATGATGTCTATAAAAGTCAAGAGATACAAAAAAAATATTATAGAATTGCTTAAAACCTCAAACATCGTTGAAAACCTAACCCTTTAGATAAAAAATGAATGCCAATTTTGATTTCGATAATATGGAATTACATAATTTTGATATTTTTATGGAACCTCTCTTAAAGTACATTTCTCCAGAACACCTTTTAAAAACAGTCCATCCGAATTTATCAATATACCAGAGAGTTGAAAAATGGCGTCAACTGGAAAAAAGTAAGAATGTAGCATGTTGTTATAAATGTCACCAGTCAAATAAACCACTACACCTCCTCCAAATACCAACATTACGAAGACTTGCAGATGAGTCAATCGAATCTCATCACTTTTGTGATGACTATTAAAAAATGACGATGTTTATTCCAATAAACTCTTAAACTCATCTACTAACTTGTATATAACAAAAAATAAAAAGAAATATAAAACTATAGCGTATGTCATTCCAATAAATTCATTTAACATTGATTATGAAACTGTAAATTTTAATAATGCCCATAAACACAAACAACAACAACAGTATAAAATTGTTTTGCCTCATTTACAATATATTATAATTTGGTACTTACACAAATCTTATGTTCCTATTGACCAGGTTAAATTTCAACAATTAGTGAGTGTAGCTTCTACTTTATTATTCAGAATTAATATAGAAAAAGGAAAAGGAAAACTCCCATCCTTAGAAACATGTATATCATCCATGTTAACTTCTGTTTTGGGGCATTCACTACCTTTCTTGATGCCATCTTTTATCAAACTCATCTATCAAATTCCACATATTGTAATAGAATGGGATAATGAAAAGATTTTATCACATCAGTTACTAAAAGAAGGGAACCAAAATTTATTTTCACCACAAATATTTAAGGCATTTGATATAGATATATGTTAATTATACTATTGTTGTACAACAGTCACAGTTGTTCCTGCCTGTTTATCCCATTTGGATAAAGCGTTGAAAATCTTGTGATCATGAGAAAATGGAGACCACAGAGTTCTCCCTTGTCAAATGAGTGGGAAGTATGATAGAACATTTATTTTTAAAGAGGATAATTTTGTCAGGCTATATATAAGACAAGAGCAGCTTCATACTTGCTCAGTTGCTCTCTATCCACATGACCAGGTTAGTGATTTTTAATGTATTTTTAGGAGATGTGTTGGCAGCTCAAGCAGACCAAAGAGGTAGTATCACAATATTATTTCAAACTTAGATGAAAGATATACAATATTATGTAATTATAATTTTGATCGAAAATTGGAAATAACAAGTGTTATACTAATAGATGTGGGGCTTCTATGGGGTACTGGTACTATTAAGGGGTAAGGGTAGTTAGAAGACAAGAGTATCAAATATGGGAGAGCTAAAAGGCCCGGCCCCCAAAATAAACTATCCACAGTAGTAATAACTTGCTACAAGACCATATATGTTAGTCTAAGGGTTGATCAATGCGCTCCCACACTGGAAGAAGAGATACTCTGTAATTCATGTACTTATTTTTTAACCCCTTAACAACCCCCCCATATACACTCACACCAATAACAATAATAATAATAACTTTACCACTCTATCTTACGTTAAAAGCCTTGGTCCACTTAGACAGGATACAAGGTTTACACTAATAACAAGCTAGGGTAAAGTACTACTGGATAAGCACTGAAGCTGGATGCAGCTTAGGGTAGTGAGACCATGTGGTACCCTAATACAAAACACAACACTTAGGGGTAAACAAAACACTGGCAAATACTAACCCCAGGTCTCACCAATATTTACTACCAGAGTAGGTTCACTTAATAATGCCCCGTACTTAACTTAAGGATACAGGAACTTCAGGTAAGGGAAATAAGTAAGAGGAGAAGGGAGAAGAGTAGGGATACAGCCACAGAGTAGGTCTTATCCGCACAACACCAGCCAGAGAAGAGAGAGCTAGCGACCAGCTGCCTCCCTCATGTCGTGGTGCCGGAAGGAGCCTAATTGATCGTGCAGCTAAGCACATTAAAGATCTTCCCCTATGCAACGTATTGTTACTTTATGAATGATTAGAAAGTATTAGTAAGCAAAGTTGGTGCCTATGTTATTATTTAATAATCAACCCCCAGCTCAGTCTTTAAATGCTCTTTGAGAAACAATAATAGTCTTACGTCTGGCAGGGAAGATACAAACAATTGCCATCCGAGATGCCCAACTGTACTACCAGGAAGTTTAATAGCTCAATTTTGACCTCTGGTTTCCACTGGAGAACCCAGGGTCGTAACACTCCTCCCCCCTTCAGAGAAAAAAAAATGTGACTACTAGAATAGTAGTCATATTTTTTTGTAAGAGTATACAGAGAATAAAAAGAAAAAACATATGACAAAAACAAAAAATCAATCAAAAACAATTTCTCTGCAAAAAAAAAAATACAAAGGAGTTCTCTGAAAGAAAAAAAAAACATACACAAAAAAAAATAAAAGAACAGGGAAGTAAATAAATTGGACACGGAATATTTAATGTTACAGGAGAACCTAAAAAAAATTAACTAAAGCATGACAGTTGGTAAATGGCTTTCTGTGGCTCAGATGAATGTTATTCAGGCAACCGGGACAGAGCGTCGGCTATCACATTGAGTCTGCCCGGTAGGTGGGTAATGGAAAGATTGAAGTCCTGTAGGTACAACGCCCACCTGAGGATGCGTTTATTCTTACCCTTCATCTGAGTCAGGAAGACTAGTGGATTATGGTCCGTGTACACTTCCACTATATTACCTGTGAGGTAAACTTCGAACTTTTTACAAGTTAACACTAGCGCCAACGCCTCTTTTTCTACCACTGAATAATTGCGTTGCGCCTTGTCGAATTTCACAGAGTAATAATATACTGGGTGTTCCACCTGATCATCCCCAATTTGCAACAACACTGCACCAGCACCCGAGTCAGACGCGTCAACATGAATTTTAAACGGTCGGTCGAACCTTGGACTAGCAAGCACTGGGGCGGAAGCTAAGATCAATTTCAAATTTTTAAATGCCTCTGCACAGTCTGATGACCACTTAAATTTAACGGCTTTCCGCAACAAGTCTGTGAGAGGAGTGGCAACACTGGAAAAGTTCTGACAAAAACGTCGATAGTACGCACACATACCGATAAATCTTTGAACGTTCTTTTTAGACTTTAGTACTGGATACTCCAGAATGGCATTGATTTTATCTTGCCGAGGTAACACTTTTCCTTGGCCCACTTCATAACCGAGGTAAGTCACTGTGCCTTGGCCAAAATGACACTTTTTAGCATTTAAGGTAAGATTTGCCCTTTTCAAGATGGCAAACAACTGGCGTAACCTAGCTATGTGGTCAGCCCAATTACTGTCAAACAGCACGATATCATCTAAATACGCCCGACAATTTGGCACCTTAGCGAGTAGAGAGTTCATGAGTCTCTGGAACGTGGCAGGGGCATTACGCAAGCCGAACGGTAACACTTGATACTCAAAAACACCCTCGGGTGTCACAAACACCGTTAGCTGTTTAGCACGTTCCGTGAGTGGGATTTGATAATACCCCCTCGAGAGGTCGAATTTCGAAACGTACTTGGCATTTCCCAACTTGTCGATGCAGTCCTCGAGGAGGGGCAGCGGATAGGCATCCACAATGGTCACCTTGTTGAGCTGCCGATAGTCGGTGCATAATCGCCAGGAGCCGTCTGGTTTGGGGACCAAAAGGCAGGGCGAGCACCAAGAGCCCTAGCTCGGCCGGATGAGGCCGTGCTGGAGCAAGAAGTCGACCTCCTTCCGTACGATGGCCTTCTTTTCTGGACTCATCCGATAGGGTTGAAGGCGAATGGGAGTGTAGTCCGTCAACTCGACATCATGGCAAATGGCATCAGTCTGGGTCGGGACCTCCCCGAACAGACTGGAGAATTCATCAACCAACGACTGCACCTCTTCACGTTGGGCCATCTGCAAATGGGACAGTCCCTCCACAGCATTCACAGAACTAGAATTATTGAAAATGAGATTAGTTGGGTCCCCAGAACAATCATCCCCTCTCTCACTGGAAATGGAAACATTGGTTAGTGCAATGGGCCTGGGGCCCTGGAACTTCTTCAGTCGATTTACATGTATGAGCATTACCTGGTTACGTTTGTCAGAGTGCCTCACTTTGTACGTGAGGTCCCCAGTCTTTTCTGTCACAATGTAGGGGCCTTCGTACTTGTGGGACATAGTGTTCCCTAGTTGAGGCTTTAATACCAGGACAGGGTCGCCAGGCTGAAATACCCATAACTTAGATTTAGCATCGTTACGTTCTTTCATCTTTTCTTGGGCCTTGCCAAGATACTTTAATGCAGCCGCCTTGCAGTCCTTGAGTCTCTGGTGGTGTTGCGCAAAGAAAGCCGAACCTTCGGTCAACGTTACGTTCCCTAACAGATTCTCCTGTAACATTTGCAAGGGTCCACGAACTTTATGGCCAAAGACTAACTCAAAAGGAGAACAGCCCAGTGAACTTTGTAATCCCTCTCTAGCCGCAAACAAAACATACGGTAAGTTCTCATCCCAGAAGGTGTGGGAACTCTCGCACGATGTCTTCAACATCTGCTTCAGAGTTAGATGGAAACGTTTAATTACCCCCTGACTCTGTGGATGGTATGGGCTGGAAACCTTATGAGTTATTCCATGTTCCTTACAAAATTGCTCGAAAACATCAGACTTAAAATTAGTACCATTGTCAGTTTGCACGACCCGAGGCAGTCCAAAAGTGGAAAAAAATTGCAACATACGAGCAACAACAGTTTTTGCTCGGATGTTCCTTACAGCAAAAGCCTCTGGGTAACGAGTAGTGATACACATCATCGTGATTAGGTAAATATTACCAGACTTAGTTCTAGGTAATGGTCCAACACAGTCCATTACCACATGAGAAAATGGTTCCTCTGGCACGACAATAGGCCTTAGAGGAGCTTTAGGTGGAGTCTGGTTTGGTTTCCCAACCAGTTGACAAACAATACACTCATTACAAAATTTTGCCACATCGCTTTTCAGCTTGGGCCAGAAAAAATACTTTAAAATTTTGTGATACGTAATATTAATACCTTGATGTCCCCCCATAGGATCATCATGAGCAGCTGCCAAAACTCTTTCTCTATAGCAGGTCGGCAACATAACCTGGTGGACTACCTCCCACTCATTTGACAAGGGAGCACTCTGTGGTCTCCATTTTCTCATCAAAATCCGATCATTGTAGTAGTAACCAGTTGCTGCGTCTACAATTTCCTCCATAGAGACGGCTGTTTCATGACAATCTGCAAGAGTGGGGTCAGCTTTCTGTAACTCACTCAAGGAGGCATCTAGGCCTTGGTCAGATGCCATTGGCCGAGGCTCAACAGTGTTCTCCTCCACCTCCCCACTACTCTCGGTAGATGGCGGTGGCAGGCTCTCCACAATGTCCTCGGCCACGTCATCGAGTCGGGCCATGAATGTGTCCGCGAGGTCCACTTGGTTTTCACCACTCGGAAAGCTCCTCGTGACCTCGGGATTTACCACCTTGGCAAGCACAGGGCTGCCCTTACATTTAAGTCCCATAGACCTGGTCACCGCGCACGCAGGATACACAACATTATCCTCTGCGGCGGGTGGATCCAGGCAAACCTTAGGGGTAGGCAACATAATAGGCAGTCTGGAGTCCCCTACCTTATCCCCTGCTAAATCATTACCAACTATTACATCAACATTAGGGAAAGGTAGGTATGAAGTGACTCCGACTGTACAAACACCCTTGTGGAAATCAGATTCCAGGGTAACCTTATGGAGGGGTACTGCCCGAGTATCACTAGTGACACCCTCAACCAGTACCACCTCTCCAGTGTCGAGAGTGTTGGCACCTTGCAACGCACTCTCTAAAATTAAAGTCTGGATGGCACCGGTGTCTCGGAAGATCACCACGTCCTTCCAGGAAGAACCCTCAGACAAAAGTAGTCTCCCTTTCGATAAGAATGGGGTAAGCAAGTCCAACCACTGTGGGTTGGAGGTCTTACTCCCTAACCCTTCTGAAAGCCTCAAGCCCTGTGTCACAACTAGAGCATTGGGTCTTTTTTCAGGGTGCAGTTGCCAACAACGGCTAATACTGTGGTTTGGACGATTACAGTGACCACAAAAACGTCGGGGAGAAGAGACATTACTAACAGAATTACCCTTCGGTTCACCTTTAGGTGCCGTTGGGCTAGACACTTTAACAGGGTTAGTTATGTCTGAAACAGAAGGTGCATTAGGTAAAGGGTTAGAATGAGCTGGTCTGGACTGGCTGTGGGTATAAGTTTTGCTACTCTGTGGGGTATAATTATTTTTATTGGGCCTTTTGCCCGCCAATTGGTAGTTTTCTGCCAACTTGGCCAAATCCCCTATTTTAGAATTTAACTCTATCCTTCCTTTAATGTACTGTGATACGCTCTCTGGCATAATATCTATAAAATGCTCCATTAAAACTAAGTTCCTGAGAGCTTCGTATGTTTCGGCTTTCGCCGAGCGAATCCATCTATCAAACAATCGAATTTGATCATTCACAAATTCAGTGAGCGGTTGGTTGTGAGTAGGCCTAAGGTTACGATAAACTTGGCGGTGAGCTTCAGGAGTAATTTCATATGCCCGCAAAATACATTCCCTGACTTTATCATATTCGAAACACTCGTCGTCAGGCATGTTTATAAAAATATCTTGTGCTTTACCCCTAAGTCTTCCCTGTAGGATTTTCACCCACTCTTCCTTTGGCCAGTTCATGGACGTGGCCAATCTCTGAAAATGGTTGAAAAACCTTTCAGGGTCAGACTCGGAAAATTCAGGCAAATTATGCTTTTTCTCATAATGCCTGGGGTTTGAATCCCCGGCAGGTGGAGTTCCAGTGGCATTCGCTCTAATTTTAGCCTCCTCGGTTTTGAGTCTTTGCTCCTCTAATTTTATTTTTGCTAACTCCAAAGCTAATTCTCCCTCCCTATGAGTTGCACTTTCTGCTTGGCTAGGCTGGCATAAAGGTGTATCACTTGCCAATAGTTCTTCATCAATACAATGTTGTAATATTTCATTCACCAAAGTCCACTTTTTATCTGCGACATTTAATTCTAGGCCAAATTCCTGGCCTAACAATACTAAATTAGACTTTTTAAGTTTCTTTATCTCTACCACTGAAGGCTCCCTTGCCAGTTTCTGCATTTCAGAAGACATCACTAATAATTTTAGCTCCCAGCCAAAGAAAAAATTAAAAAATAAAAATTGGAAAAAAAACAAAAATTTGCACGGCCCCTAACACAAGGCCACACTAACCTTTATCGTGAAGGGATCCAGCTGGGTGTCCAGTCAGTGCAAGAATGTCCTTTGCTAGATGAGCTGGACCCTAGGCTAGCACACAACCGTTCTGCGGAAAACAAAAAAATTTTAATTTTGGCACTCAAGAATCTAATTTTTTACACTTATAATGTTCCTCCCGGACTGGCCAACCACTTGTTACACTAATAGATGTGGGGCTTCTATGGGGTACTGGTACTATTAAGGGGTAAGGGTAGTTAGAAGACAAGAGTATCAAATATGGGAGAGCTAAAAGGCCCGGCCCCCAAAATAAACTATCCACAGTAGTAATAACTTGCTACAAGACCATATATGTTAGTCTAAGGGTTGATCAATGCGCTCCCACACTGGAAGAAGAGATACTCTGTAATTCATGTACTTATTTATTAACCCCTTAACAACCCCCCATATACACTCACACCAATAACAATAATAATAATAACTTTACCACTCTATCTTACGTTAAAAGCCTTGGTCCACTTAGACAGGATACAAGGTTTACACTAATAACAAGCTAGGGTAAAGTGCTACTGGATAAGCACTGAAGCTGGATGCAGCTTAGGGTAGTGAGACCATGTGGTACCCTAATACAAAACACAACACTTAGGGGTAAACAAAACACTGGCAAATACTAACCCCAGGTCTCACCAATATTTACTACCAGAGTAGGTTCACTTAATAATGCCCCGTACTTAACTTAAGGATACAGGAACTTCAGGTAAGGGAAATAAGTAAGAGGAGAAGGGAGAAGAGTAGGGATACAGCCACAGAGTAGGTCTTATCCGCACGACACCAGCCAGAGAAGAGAGAGCTAGCGACCAGCTGCCTCCCTCATGTCGTGGTGCCGGAAGGAGCCTAATTGATCGTGCAGCTAAGCACATTAAAGATCTTCCCCTATGCAACGTATTGTTACTTTATGAATGATTAGAAAGTATTAGTAAGCAAAGTTGGTGCCTATGTTATTATTTAATAATCAACCCCCAGCTCAGTCTTTAAATGCTCTTTGAGAAACAATAATAGTCTTACGTCTGGCAGGGAAGATACAAACAATTGCCATCCGAGATGCCCAACTGTACTACCAGAAAGTTTAATAGCTCAATTTTGACCTCTGGTTTCCACTGGAGAACCCAGGGTCGTAACAACAAGCAATAAAAGTGGATATAAATCCTTTATCAAAGACCCTATCCTATTTCTAAAGATGGTTCAAGCTTCAGAAGAGGAAAAAGAAGCTTTAGTGCAAATCGACGGAATATCGATTCCACCTTTGTCGACATACTACAAAAGTTATTATGAAGAAGAACTTTTGTTAAGAGAAGCACAAAGCTATTTTGGGAGAGATAAATATTTTAGTTATTTGATGTTTGAACCCATTTTGAAAAAAAAAATTGTCCGACTATAACATATATGGAACAAGACATGAAAAAATGGATACCACCATTCCAATTCATTTACAACATTTAATTTTTAAAAATTAATCTCAAAACTGTATGAAAAATGTTGATTGAAATAAGGAGGACTCAACGAGCGAGAAGTGACTTTTTTTTTTTTTTTTTTTTTTTTAAGAAAGTTTCCTGTTTCCTGTCAATATAAGACAGAGCCGCCCTCTCTTGCTTCATAGTTGCTCTCCATTCACGCGAGCAGGTCAGTGTTCTCATTTCATTTGTGAGGGGGGGGGGGTGGATCTCCTGATGGTGTGGCTGTCATATCTGTTATTATATTGAAAAAGGGAGAGTGACTATTGTTTGCTCATGGTTCTCACACAACTAGGTCAATCAGTCTCCTTATTTCTTCTACTATAACGGATTTTTTTAACATTTATTTATTTATTTATTTATGCATATACAAGAATGTACATAAGGAATGTGAGGATACAATTATGGTAATTACAGTCTTGTAAAGCCACTAGCACGCGCAGCGTTTTGGGCAGGTCCTTAATCTAAGAAAATTTTAAGGAGGTAAATACTTGCAAAATTTATAGACAAAAAATGATAACAGATTACATGGAATGAAAAAAAAAAAAGATGAGAGAAAATTATAGGTACAGTATATTAAAGCACATAAGTAGCTATGATTGATTGCAATGACAGCTTAAAATGGTAGTTGACAACAAATTGGTAGGCACAATACAGCAGAAACAATATAAGATTGATTGCAATAACAGCTTGAATGGTAGTTGATAAAAATTGGTAGTCACAATACAGCATATGGCTAGCACATAAAAGAAGACAGCAATGAACACAATGATAAGGTTGTTTGATATTACATAAAAATTAGGAGATTGGGTACCACTAGGTACAGAGCAAATTTAAAGCTCAGTGTAGGAAACTAAATAGATGAAGTTAGGTACTTTTTGGTTTTGCTTTTAAATAAGGCAAAAGTTTTACAGTTTTTCAATTCACTAGGGAGTGAGTTCCATAGACTAGGTCCCTTAATTTGCATAGAGTGTTTACACAGATTAAGTTTGACCCTGGGGATATCAAAGAGATATTTATTTCTGGTGTGGTGATAATGGGTCCTATTACATCTGTCCAGGGAGAGTTTCAGAGCATGGTTTGCATTTAAGAACAGGGTTTTGTAAATGTAGTTGACACAAGAGAATGTGTGGAGGGAGTTAATATTTAGCAAGTTTAGAGATTTAAACAAGGGAGCTGAGTGTTGTCTGAAAGCAGAGTTAGTTATTATTCTGATAGCAGATTTTTGCTGTGTGATGATGGGCTTAAGGTGGTTTGCAGTGGTAGACCCCCATGCACAGATCCCATAATTAAGATAGGGGTAGATTAGCGCATAATATAGTGAGAGGAGAGTAGAGTTAGGAACATAATATCTGATTTTGGAGAGTATACCAACTGTCTTAGAGACTTTCTTAGTTATGTGTTGAATGTGGGTGCTGAAGTTGAGTCTCTTGTCTAGGAATAGGCCAAGAAACTTGCCATCATTTTTATTACTGATGTTAATGTTGTCTATCTGTAGCTGAATTGCATTTGATGATTTGCTTCCAAATAAGATGTAGTAAGTCTTTTCGATGTTTAATGTTAGTTTGTTCGTTGACATCCATAAGTGGACTTTTTTTAATTCATTATTCACAACATTATTTAGTGTATGTGGGTTGAGGTTTGAGTAGATAAGGGTAGTATCGTCAGCAAACAATATAGGTTTGAGAATATTAGAGACATTAGGCAGATCGTTTATATATATAAGAAATAGAAGAGGTCCTAAGATGCTGCCCTGTGGCACTCCAACGGTAATTGGTAGAGTGGAAGAAGTTGTATCATTGATGGTTACATATTGGTGTCTGTCACTAAGATAGGATCGGATGTAGTCAAGGGCAAGGCCTCGGATTCCATAATGCTGGAGTTTCAGTAAGAGGTAGTTGTGATTAACAGTATCAAAGGCTTTTCTTAGGTCAATGAAGAGTCCAATCGGAAACTCATTTTTGTCAAGGGCTGAGTAGATAATGTCAAGGAGACTAATGATTGCATCATTGGTACTCTTTTGGGACCGGAAGCCAAACTGGCAGGGGCTGAGTATGTCGAATTTTACGAGGTAGGAATAGAGCTGTTTGTAAATAATTTTTTCAAATATTTTTGATAGAATGGGTAGATTTGATATTGGTCTATAATTGTTTATGTCCGCCGGATTGCCTCCTTTATGGACTGGCGTTACTCTTGCTTTTTTGAGGATATCAGGGAAGGTGTGACACTCTATAGATTTGTTGAACAGTAGTGCTATGGGTGGGGCAAGGGCATGGGAGGCTCTCTTGTACACAATGGACGGAATTTCACTGGTGTTCCCTGCCTTGGTTTTTAGAGAGTGTATGATGGACACAACATCTGCCGGGCTGATTGGTGAAAGGAGAAGAGAGTTTGGATAGCTGCCTGAGAGATATGTGTTAATATGTGTCTGAGTCTGTGGGATTTTACTGGCAAGATTAGCACCAACCGATGAAAAGAAACTATTAAATTCATTTGCCATTTCTAAATCAGTTGACGGTATATCCCCATCCTTGTAGAGTTTTATTTGGTTATGTGAGTGTTGTTTAGTTCCTAGGATACTAGAGATAGTTTTCCAAGTGTTTTTCATGTTGCCTTTTGCTTCATTGAATCTATTCACATAATATGCAAGTTTTGCCTTTCTTATGATACTGGTAAGCATTGATGAGTACCTTTTAGCTACTTCCTTTGAAACTAGGCCAATCCTAACCTTCTTTTCATATTCATGTTTCTTGTTGATTGAGTTGAGAATGCCACTTGTGAGCCATGGATTGTTTAATCTTTTGTCAGTTACTTGCTTTGTAAGAAGGGGACAATGAAGGTTGTAGAGGCTTAGAGTTTTGGAGAGGAAGAGGTTAGCTAATGAATTTATATCATGGGTATTATTGAATTCAGAATCCCAGTTAATATTGTGAAGTGCCTCTGTAAGATTGTCTAAAGCTGATTCACTGTGTAGCCTAAATGAAAGTTTCTTGCTTTTTGGTGGTGTTATGTCCATGTTCGCTATGAGAAAGGTAGGATAGTGGTCAGTTGTTCTGTCGTAGATTATACCAGATACAAGGGGAGCTGTTATGTTTGTCCATATGTGGTCCAGGTAGTGGCTGATGTTTGAGTGACTCGGGTAGGTTTGGTGATAGTGGGGATTAGCATACAGGAGTTCATGCTGTTAAGGAAATAGTCAACTTGAGAGCAATTTTGTTGCCCCAGGTCAATATTAAAGTCTCCTCCCAGAATGATGTGGTTTTTGTTGAGATTGTTGTTTATAATAAGATTCCTTAGGTTGTCTGAGAAAGAAGCTATGTTAGTATTAGGAAATCTATAGATGGCTCCAATAGTCAAAGAGGATTTAAGGGATTTAATTGTAAACTGAGCAAAAGTATATTCACAGTAGTCATCCCTGTCACTAATAACACTGTTGCAGATAAATGTATCTCGGTAATATATAGCTGTGCCACCACCTTTTTTATTAGGCCTACAGTTATGAATGGCTTTATAACCAGCTAAGTTGTAGAGTTGGGTATAGTCTTTATTTAGCCAAGTTTCTGTTAAAATAATGAACGATAGGTTAGTACCTAGTGCTGTGAGTAGTGCATTTAAATCGTCAAAATGTTTACCAAGTGATCTAACATTTTGGTTATAGACTGATAGATAGGTGCTATTTTGGAGTTTGTTTTTAGCCTGGTGTGCTGTGAAATACTTACAATAATGATGATCAATGTGCTGGTTGGTATAGATATGAGACAGAAGATTTTGATCAGGATCAATATCAGTGTGCATAGAGATGCAGAGGGATCACGATACAAGATACACGATAAAGCAAAACACAAGAATAAGAGCAGATACAATAAAATAGTAACAATTTAGAAGTAAAATAAAGATCCAATAGATAGCCAGGGAGGACACAGAAGTTACATAAAATAAAACACAAAAAATCAGTAGAGACTGTCAATATAAATGTAAAATAAAAAATAATAAGAAAAATAATAATCATAAAAAAAAATGATCTTGAAGATAATTAGCTTAGTAATGGTTAATTAACAGGGTAATAAAAAGCCCTAGGTTTAGTGGCAAGGGGATTAACTAAGAACAAATAATTAAGAGTATAAAACAGGCAAAGATGACAAACAAAAAATAAAGTAAAAATTAAAATAAAAATAAAAATAAACACCTTTGGAAAGGAAAGGCAGAGCTTAAGTACACTTTGGTTGTATGTGAGACTACAAATTATGTTCTGGTTATTCAGCTGATATCCCACAGTCATCCAGGAAAGAAGTGAGGTGTGCTTCAGTGATTATGACATAAGTTTTTCCAGAGTCAGTCTTCCTAGCTATTATTTTACCATCGCGCACAAAACAATGTTTAATAGCAGTGGATCTATTGCGAATTCCACGTAGTTTAAATAAGAGATATTGTCTGAATCTGGTTAGACATTCGTTCACATAAACCTTGGATTTCATAGCGACTGCAGCAGTGATAAGGTCTGACTTGCGGGAGCAGCTATCTAACTTCACGCGTATCCTTCTGTTGTTTGCCCCAGATGATTTGGTACCCACTCTATAAGCTGACTTAATGTCTCTTGCTTCGATTGAATAATTCAACTTAGCACGCAATTCCTGGATCACGATGGCAGTACAGTCTTCTCTGTCAGTTTCATGGGGAAAATCCTGTGATGAGATGATGACAGAATCAAGGAGCTTAAGTTGGTCTGATTCGTCTTGGGTTGCAGTGTGTTGCTGTTGTAGGGAGTTAAAGTGGTTCTCTAACTTTTGTAACATCTCTTCTTGCTTCTTAGAGGTTTCTGCTGGTTTAAAGTTAGTAACCGAGATCCGAAGAGAGCTTAATTCATGTTCGAGGTGGCCGACTCTGGCAGATGTTTAGCCTTGGTTAGCCTTGTGCATTGCCAAAGCATCACTCTGAAGCTTCATTATCAGGTCCGACTGCTCTCGGATTATAGACTTTTGGTCATCATGTATTTGAGTCAATAATCTGAGCCATGGATTATCAGCGGGACGCTTAAAGTCAGTACATGGGGAGGCAGCTCGTTTAAGTTGCTCCATATGGTTACATAACTGTTGTAAGGGTCGAGTCAGTGACGACGCTTCAATCAGCTGGGAAGGTTTGTTATTGTTGACGCAGGGAGGGTCGGTACTCCCCCCGGTAGCCCCTAAGGGGGAGACAGCCGCATTATTCCTGTTGCTAGCTTGGCTGGTTGGGTTCATCCTGATAGGTGTGCTATCATTCTTTACGGCCTTGCCGAGCTTAGAATTGTTTAGCATGGTAGCAGGAGAGATGTATGCAGCAGATGGGGTAGACTTGTTGATATGGCAGCAGCAAACGTCAGGTTAGCTTCCTCCAGGGAGCAACACTAATGAGGTCGAGATGAGGTAGTAGGTTAGGTTTTGTCGAATATTTCGGTCACATTTAGGTCACTGGGTACTTAGCTGCCTTCTGGGGTTGTTACATCATGTTAGGGATGTTGTGGGCTCAAGGAGCAGCTGATAAAGTTGGAGGGGGAGCAGGGTCGTCAGGAGCGGATGAGCGTTCGAGCATGCGTCCAAACTGTGACAGACAAACAGACTGTGACAGGCCGAGATGTAAGAGAGCTGTGAGGATACTAACCACCTAAGGAAGAGTCGTTAAGTTTCTTGTGGATTCCTCTCCCATAGCAATCCAGGATGTTGCGGGAAAGAATCAAAAGCAATAGAGGAGGAGAAAAACCATCTGGGATACCAATATCCACATACACAGCTTTAACCAAAAAAATTTGAGATAATTTTCAACATTCTTTTGCCAGAGAGGCCATTTAGGGTAAATTGACATTTTATTAGAGATTTTTTTTTTTTTTTTTTTTTTTGCATAATGAATCCTTTCGACAAGATGATGTTTACTACGGAATGTGAGAATTTCAAATCTTTTGTACCTTCAATTACATCAAGTTTACAATTGTCTAACTATATTCAATACTTTTATAATTGTGGACTAAATATTACATTAGAACGAGATTTAAAATTACCATCAAATTTTTTGTTTGAAACAGAAATACAAACTCTTTATTCCTTGAAAATATGGATGGGATCTAACGAGGAAGGGAAACCACTAGCATCACAATTTCAATTTATACTACAATGTCAAATAGAAAACGAAGGATTCTTCATCGAACTTATTTCAAATATAGATGAAAGATATACAATATTATGTGTTTATGAGGAAAATTTTAATATAAGAAGCAATAACAATGGATATAAATCCTTTGCCAAGGACCCTCTTACATTTCTAAAGATGGTTCAAGCTTCAGAAGAGGAAAAAGAAACTTTAAGAGAGATGATGCGAATCGATGGAATATCAATTCCACTTTGGTCGACATACTACAAATGTGATGAAGAAGAATTTCTGTTAACAAAAAACTATTTCAAGCGAGATTTTTATTTTAGGTACCTGATGTTTGAACACATTAATTGGAAATCAACTGGACAATATGATGTTTATGAAAAATGGGTGAAATGTTTTGAAAAAGAGGTTGATAATTCCTGGTATCAAATCAACCAATATAGTTTATGTAAAACCAAAAAATGTCAGACCATAAAATATATGGAACCATACATGAAAAATTTATATGAAACTTTGGTTAATGAAATTAATGACAGATGGTTTAAATATGAAAACTATTCTTGTCGCATTTTTAGTGATGGTGATGAAGACTGTGACAATATATACATCATTGACTTAAAATTTTGTAATGACTTCAAAAGCATTGACAGAGTTTATCATGTGGAAAAAACTAAAAAATATAATGCACTAATTGCTCGCTTAGGGGTGAAAGAATATGGATCATTTTTTATCGAAATGATTATCATCTATTACTCTTATTATAAGAGAGAATGTACAATTTTTGTAACCCGTAATCCCAAACTCTTTATAAATATAATTCAAACTGGGGAAAAGGATAAAATTTGTAGTTTTATCTTGAAAGATGAGGGTTTATTATCATCTCAGATGAGAAAAAATTGTAGTTTAGTAGCCCAATGCACTCGGAAGATTGTAAAAAGTTTGGTTTCGGATACTGAAACAGAATGTTGGAATGTAGCCACATTGCATGAAAAGATAGATACCACCATCCAAATTCCCCATTTACACCTTAAACAATTCATACTTAATGAAGGTCTAGAACATCTAATGATTGGATTCTGGAAGAGAGCTGTGGAAGATTTAAAGGTATTATGTATTTAAATAATTATAAGTTGATAATGGAAATAGTCTCCCAAAGAACAACTGATGTCTGAAGAATGGGAAATTAGTGATACTTGCCGCTTTCACCAGTTGCTTTCTTAAGAGACTTTCCTAGATTAAACAACCGACCCACAATGATAAATTAGAGTGATCTCACCGAGGTGGTTGGGAGCTGCTTTTTTTTTTTGGGGGGGGGGGGAACCAGATTTAAATTGGCCACCAAAGTGTAGAGAAACATGCTGGCGCAACTCTCGAATGTGTACTTAAGTGGGATAAAAAAAACTCTAAGCTCATTCTCACTATGGAACTAAACGAGGACAGACGGATGGTGGGTAGCATTGTGAGATAAAATAAATAAAATAATAATAATAATAATAATAAACAGTGTAATTGTAAATCACTCCTTCTTCAGTCAGGAATGGCACAGATTAGTGATGACAACACTATCTGTGAGTCTGCTCCCGAACCCTCCCCCTCCAAATGGACAGCAGCAGCACCACCACCATCAAGTGAGGATTCTCCCGAAACTTCCCCCTCCAAATGGACAGCAGCAGCAGCACCACCATCAAGTGAGGATTCTCCCGAAACTTCCCCCTCCAAATGGACAGCAGCACCACCATCAAGTGAGGATTCTCCCGAAACTTCCCCCTCCAAATGGACAGCAGCAGCAGCACCACCATCAAGTGAGGATTCTCCCGAAACTTCCCCCTCCAAATGGACAGCAGCGGCGCCATCAAGTAAGGATTCTCCCGAAACCCCCCCCCCCCTCCAAATGGACAGCGACGCCATCAAGTAAGGATTCTCCCGAAACCCACCCCCCCTCCAAATGGACAGCGGCTCCATCAAGTAAGGATTCTCCTTAATCAAAAGTAATAGAGGAGGAGAAAAACCATCTGGGATACCAATATCCACATACACAGCTTTAACCAAAAAAATTTGAGATAATTTTCAACATTCTTTTGCCAGAGAGGCCATTTAGGGTAAATTGACATTTTATTAGAGATTTTTTTTTTTTTTTTTTTTTTTTTGCATAATGAATCCTTTCGACAAGATGATGTTTACTACGGAATGTGAGAATTTCAAATCTTTTGTACCTTCAATTACATCAAGTTTACAATTGTCTAACTATATTCAATACTTTTATAATTGTGGACTAAATATTACATTAGAACGAGATTTAAAATTACCATCAAATTTTTTGTTTGAAACAGAAATACAAACTCTTTATTCCTTGAAAATATGGATGGGATCTAACGAGGAAGGGAAACTACTAGCATCACAATTTCAATTTATACTACGATGTCAAATAGAAAACGAAGGATTCTTCATCGAACTTATTTCAAATATAGATGAAAGATATACAATATTATGTGTTTATGACGAAAATTTTAATATAAGAAGCAATAACAATGGATATAAATCCTTTGCCAAGGACCCTCTTACATTTCTAAAGATGGTTCAAGCTTCAGAAGAGGAAAAAGAAACTTTAAGAGAGATGATGCGAATCGATGGAATATCAATTCCACTTTGGTCGACATACTACAAATGTGATGAAGAAGAATTTCTGTTAACAAAAAACTATTTCAAGCGAGATTTTTATTTTAGGTACCTGATGTTTGAACACATTAATTGGAAATCAACTGGACAATATGATGTTTATGAAAAATGGGTGAAATGTTTTGAAAAAGAGGTTGATAATTCCTGGTATCAAATCAACCAATATAGTTTATGTAAAACCAAAAAATGTCAGACCATAAAATATATGGAACCATACATGAAAAATTTATATGAAACTTTGGTTAATGAAATTAATGACAGATGGTTTAAATATGAAAACTATTCTTGTCGCATTTTTAGTGATGGTGATGAAGACTGTGACAATATATACATCATTGACTTAAAATTTTGTAATGACTTCAAAAGCATTGACAGAGTTTATCATGTGGAAAAAACTAAAAATTATAATGCACTAATTGCTCGCTTAGGGGTGAAAGAATATGGATCATTTTTTATCGAAATGATTATAATCTATTACTCTTATTATAAGAGAGAATGTATAATTTTTGTAACCCGTAATCCCAAACTCTTTATAAATATAATTCAAACTGGGGAAAAGGATAAAATTTGTAGTTTTATCTTGAAAGATGAGGGTTTATTATCATCTCAGATGAGAAAAAATTGTAGTTTAGTAGCCCAATGCACTCGGAAGATTGTAAAAAGTTTGGTTTCGGATACTGAAACAGAATGTTGGAATGTAGCCACATTGCATGAAAAGATAGATACCACCATCCAAATTCCCCATTTACACCTTAAACAATTCATACTTAATGAAGGTCTAGAACATCTAATGATTGGATTCTGGAAGAGAGCTGTGGAAGATTTAAAGGTATTATGTATTTAAATAATTATAAGTTGATAATGGAAATAGTCTCCCAAAGAACAACTGATGTCTGAAGAATGGGAAATTAGTGATACTTGCCGCTTTCACCAGTTGCTTTCTTAAGAGACTTTCCTAGATTAAACAACCGACCCACAATGATAAATTAGAGTGATCTCACCGAGGTGGTTGGGAGCTGCTTTTTTTTTGGGGGGGGGGGGGGGGAACCAGATTTAAATTGGCCACCAAAGTGTAGAGAAACATGCTGGCGCAACTCTCGAATGTGTACTTAAGTGGGATAAAAAAACTCTAAGCTCATTCTCACTATGGAACTAAACGAGGACAGACGGATGGTGGGTAGCATTGTGAGATAAAATAAATAAAATAATAATAATAATAATAAACAGTGTAATTGTAAATCACTCCTTCTTCAGTCAGGAATGGCACAGATTAGTGATGACAACACTATCTGTGAGTCTGCTCCCGAACCCTCCCCCTCCAAATGGACAGTAGCAGCACCACCACCATCAGGTGAGGATTCTCCCGAAACTTCCCCCTCCAAATGGACAGCAGCAGCAGCACCACCATCAAGTGAGGATTCTCCCGAAACTTCCCCCTCCAAATGGACAGCAGCAGCAGCACCACCATCAAGTGAGGATTCTCCCGAAACTTCCCCCTCCAAATGGACAGCAGGAGCAGCACCACCATCAAGTGAGGATTCTCCCAAAACTTCCCCCTCCAAATGGACAGCAGCGGCGCCATCAAGTAAGGATTCTCCCGAAACCCACCCCCTCTCCAAATGGACAGCGACGCCATCAAGTAAGGATTCTCCCGAAACCCACCCCCCCTCCAAATGGACAGCGGCTCCATCAAGTAAGGATTCTCCTGAACCCTCCCCCTCCAAATGGACAGCGGCGCCATCAAGTATGGATTCTCCTGAACCCCCCCCCCCTCCAAATGGACAGCGGCGCCATCAAGTAAGGATTCTCCTGAAACCCACCCCCCCTCCAAATTGACAGCGGCTCCATCAAGTAAGGATTCTCATGAACCCCCCCCCCCTCCAAATGGACAGTGGCGCCATCAAGTAAGGATTCTCCCGAAACCCCCCCCCCCCCCTCCAAATGGACAGTGGCGCCATCAAGTGAGGACGGGATATACCGGCCACAGGTGCTGGATGACTCTTTTTATCAAGCCTCTGTTAATGATGTGATTGTGACTATCGCCATTGGGCATTGTGTAGTGGATTATGAAGATATCCCCAACTTTATTGCACGCATAAGGAGCTTAGCGGAGATTGAAAAGCAGCAGTATGAGGCTACAAATCCAAAAAAAGAAACTGCAATAATTTAGTTCAAAGAATGATGAAAATACGAGCAGTAGAAATGTTATATGATAACTTCCGTTTGGAGTCACAGATAATAACGCCTGTTCACCTCGGTTTGGGAAGAATAGAAGTATGCTACAGTAAAATTGAAAGTGTTATAGAATGGGTTAAGGTAATGGCAGAGATTGCCAAAAAATATGCAGGAGTGGATTTAAGCTTACCTGAACATTTGAGATTACTCAATCAGAAAGTTTATTTACAGAATGAGTTTACAGCTCTCTACAACCCTGATTATAAAGGACGTTGCACTGAGGTAAAACAAGATGAAGATGGAGAAAATGAACATTGGACGATGACTTCTATATGGAAGCTTTATATTAACTAGCTACAACAGTTCAACAAAGCCTTCAGAAGACTGGTCCAAGAAATACATTATTATTTTTTTTTTAATTAATTATTCTGTTCTGAATCTTGTTGTAATCATATGATTTTTTACTAATAATTAACAATTTTTTTTTAATAAAAAATTACAATAATGGTCATAATCAGTGAAAATGTTTTCTAATGTGGTAGGAATGACATCTTTTGGAATTAATCAGATCTTACCACAAAAGTTGATACATAAACAATGTAAATAAACTATTAAAATAACCGACCTTCAGCACAAAATGATAAGGCTTATCTTTTTTTTTTCCTCTGATTGAAATATGAAATATATATAAACATTAATTTGCACAATATGTCTGTAAAAATTTAACCTATCATACATTTGATTTTACAGGTGGTAGATTGGATTGAACATTATGACTGGCACCAACATATGGAGAAAAGTAATTTCTGTTTTTAACAAGTTTATTGAAAATGAAAATCATCAGTTTAGGCCACTAGGCAATGATATTATAACCCAAATAACAGACACTAGCAAAATATGGGAAAGTCCGGTTGCAAAGATTATGTGGCGAAATCTGACTTATGAACAAAAAAAATATATAGTGAGACCAGACACAAAACCAGAATATGAGATGGGTTCAACCATTCAAAAATTTATTATGGATCAAAATGTTCGACTACTCATATCATCACCCTCTAATGGTTGGACTCAACTTGAACAAGAACTACGTCAATTGGAATGGAGAGGTGAAGCCTTTGTGAATAGTGAAGAGATTACTAGTGGTGGAACTGACTGTTATAATCAAGTGCTGATAATGACATCTCCTAAAAGTTTTTTAAGAATATTTCAACATACAAGGGTGATAAAGTTATTTTTTTATTTGATCATCAGTCTTACCTGACCCATACAAAATGTGATCGGTGTGAGAGAGAAATCTGCAATGGTAATTATCTGTCCAAAATTTTGACAAGAAAATGTTTTGCCTGTGATATTTGCCAGAAAAAGTTCTTTGCAATGTACTACTTAGTAATACATTTCAACACACAACATGCATATGGAATACCGTGCCATGTGTGTGGGACAGTTTTATTGAACAGAGGCTGTCGAAAAGTCCTTTTTGATAGTTTTTTTTTCAGAATTTGATGAAATTCCCACTCGTGGTGGAAAGTTACCAAAGTTATTTATAAGAAAATTCAAAGATAAAATATCATCTTCGAACGCTGCAGAGTGGTGGAATTTTATCTTGAATGCAGATGAAAAGAAGATATATACAATAATAACATCAGATGAAGAAAAAAGGCAGTTGGAGAAACAGATGGATTTCTCACTAGATGTAAAAAGGAATAAAATATCCAAGAAGTTTTCTTCAATTTACCCATTGGAAGAAGAAATTTTGTATATAATTAACTGTCTTCATATTTTTCCTGATTTGTGTAGAATGCTACGAGGAGTATTTGATCATTATTTGCCACTAGAAATAGAAATAGATGCAATTATTAAATTTACAGGTGAAGGTTCTCTTGTAAGTGTTTTTGCTGGCACTGCATTCATTGAAAATCTATTGAGATTAAGAAATGTGGACGTGAAAGCTACTGATAATTACTCAAACATAAATTCTATATCATGGATGGAGGTTGATAATATAAATATCTCTGAGGCAATTAATAATAAATATCATCCTGATGTTCTTTTAATGACATGGCCACTAGAAAAAAAGAGTTCAATCCCAAGTGCAATGGCTGAGGGTAGTTTTTATATGAGCACTTCAGGATATTATGAAATGATAGATGAACTCAACCTAAGTGAAAGAGAACCTTTAAAGTATGAATATTATAGTGATGCCTTATATGCTATTAAAGAGTTTAAGGGAAACAAGTTCATTTATGTTGGAGATAAAATGTTTTGTTGTGAGTGTAATGCTCTTTTTTCCCATTATCTAGAGGAAAGTTTTGAAAAGGTGAATAGTGGAATTACATTATCCAAAATTCACTTCTATATCAGGAAACCAACAAATTGATCAAACTGTTCTAATAGACTATATTATTAAGGATTAGTTTTTAACTAGAAGTTTAATGCTATTATTATACTTTGGATGTGTAATAAATGCTGTTTTTATATCATAGCCTACCTAAATTTGAGAAGTATGACACACGTTTTTTTTTTTTTTTATTAGAAATTATAAGTGTTTAAAATTGTTTTAAATATTAAAATTGAATTCACATCAGGTACTGACTCTGTATGTTTTTAATTAGAAATTATCGAATAATTATTCAAATTATTTTGTATATGAGATAACAAATAAGGGGTTATGCATTCATAAATTTTTCTATTTACCATATTATCTCCAAGAATATATAAAACTGTACTAAAAACAGATGTCATAAGTGTAATTGTAATTAGTTTTAATATAACTTTTGTTTGGCGATTATTTATAATGTTATTTGAATTTTGATTATTAGGTTGGTTAAGGTTGGTGGAGTTGGAGGTAGGACTTGAGATCGGGTTGGTGTTGCTGGGATTAGGGTTGTTGCTGGAATTATTAGGGTTGTCAATTGAATTATTAGGGTTGTTGTTGGAATTATTAGGGTTGTTGCTAGAATTAGGGTTAGGGGGGTTGTTGGGGTTAGGGGTGTTGTTGGGGTTAGGGGTGTTGTTGGGGTTAGGGTCGTTGCTGGGGTTAGGGTCGTTGCTGGGGTTAGGGTTGTTGCTGGGGTTAGGGTTAGGGTTGTTGCTAGGGTTAGGGTTAGGGTTGTTGCTGGGGTTAGGGTTAGGGTTGTTGCTAGGGTTAGGGTTGTTGCTGGGGTTAGGCTTAGGGTTGTTGCTGGGGTTAGGGTTAGGGTTGTTGCTGGGGTTAGGGTTAGGGGTGTTGCTGGGGTTAGGGTCGTTGCTAGGGGTAATAGTTTCTATACTAACTATAGTCATTATATATTTTTATATATGTATAAATAAAAGTAAACAATTAATATTATTATTATGATAAATAACAAAAGTATAATAGTATTATGGTAATTAAATATATTTGTGGGATGTATAACGGTGTAATGTTTAAGAGAATGTTCTTGAAGTTCCAATGATATTAACCTCAAAATCGACCCAGTTTCACAAACATAAATAAATTTTTTATTAAAATTTGGGTCAATGGGATGTATTTTTGAATTAGGATATAAGTAGGTTTTAGCTAAATTATAATTATGTGGATTACATAGAGCTTTACATCCTTTATTAAAAACTGCTTTCTCAAAAGATGAAGTTTCCAATAAACTTTCAATATCCATTGAATTACTACAGTTCCAATATAACTGCTCATCTAGAATGGTAGCTAAAGGATGGGAAGCATCTTCTATAATATTTTTTTTTTTCATTGTGTACTAAACTTTCATTACAAAATCTTCGTTTATATTTGTCTCTTATGAGAAAAATTCGATCTCCAAAATTTACAAGACTATATCGAAAACATCCAGTATTAATTTTATTATGTAAACGCATAAATTCTATAAAACTCTCACTTGTTTCTAATTTGGAAATTTGTTTTAGAATGGAACAGTATGGATAAATTTTAAACCACTCTTTATATCTTGTCCAAATTAGAATTGCCTGGATATTATTATATATATTATCATCATTAAATATTGTACATAGAGATTTTTCATCATATATTTCACAATCATTAAGACACGTAAGCAACATATTTACATCTTGTAAATAATTACAATAAATATAATATGGATATTTAGTCTGAATATGTATCCGGAACATTTCTCGTACTTTTGTTCCATATATAAATGTTAATTTTCTTAAAAAATAAAGGTCACTACAAAAAAGTGCTTCTATATTTGCTTTGAAATTTTGAATATTAGTTTTGTTAGAAAATGCTAAGAGATTTGGATCAATGATTTTTTGAATATTTTCATCTCCTTTAATAATAATATCATTAAAATCATCTAAAATCTTCTTTATAATAGCTGTATCATTTATATCTTGAATTTGTCCATATAATTTACCTATAGGAAGCAATAATAATTGATCCAAGGTATTAATAATTTTAGTTGCTTCCTGTTTATTCATTTTTTATTTGAAATTACATTACTTTAAGTTTTACAATATACAATTTTTTCAGTAATATATACCATATCTTTTTCAAGAACTGTTTTTGAATGGTTACGAAGAAATGGAATGAAATCAAAGAACTGAGCAGCATTTTCTTCGTTAACCAATTTTTCAAAATTCGAAGGTGTAGTAACATCACTGAAACCTAGTATTTGATGTTTTCTGTATGGAGACTGACTTATTAGTTGACGCATTTGTGAAACTGTCAGAAATACTTGACCAACAAATATACGATTGAGCTGTAAATCTTCAGACCTAATCCACATTGTATAATCCAAATTTGGAGTTAACATGTTACCTAGGGCAAAACTTCCCGATATATGGCTAATATCACCTAATTTTTTTTGAAATTCTTGATAATATCTGTTAACACCTGTATCACCCATGAGGTAATGTCCTAATACATACTGAGGCGAGGAAGATAATATATATCCAAGAAGGATATATATTATCATCATTAAATATTGTACATAGAGATTTTTCATCATATATTTCACAATCATTAAGACACGTAAGCAACATATTTACATCTTGTAAATAATTACAATAAATATAATATGGATATTTAGTCTGAATATGTATCCGGAACATTTCTCGTACTTTTGTTCCATATATAAATGTTAATTTTCTTAAAAAATAAAGGTCACCACAAAGAAGTGCTTCTATATTTGCTTTGAAATTTTGAATATTAGTTTTGTTAGAAAATGCTAAGAGATTTGGATCAATGATTTTTTGAATATTTTCATCTCCTTTAATAATAATATCATTAAAATCATCTAAAATCTTCTTTATAATAGCTGTATCATTTATATCTTGAATTTGTCCATATAATTTACCAATAGGAAGCAATAATAATTGATCCAAGGTATTAATAATTTTAGTTGCTTCCTGTTTATTCATTTTTTATTTGAAATTACATTACTTTAAGTTTTACAATATACAATTTTTTCAGTAATATATACCATATCTTTTTCAAGAACTGTTTTTGAATGGTTACGAAGAAATGGAATAAAATCAAAGAACTGAGCAGCATTTTCTTCGTCAACCAATTTTTCAAAATTCGAAGGTGTAGTAACATCACTGAAACCTAGTATTTGATGTTTTCTGTATGGAGACTGACTTATTAGTTGACGCATTTGTGAAACTGTCAGAAATACTTGACCAACAAATATACGATTGAGCTGTAAATCTTCAGACCTAATCCACATTGTATAATCCAAATTTGGAGTTAACATGTTACCTAGGGCAAAACTTCCCGATATATGGCTAATATCACCTAATTTTTTTTGAAATTCTTGATAATATCTGTTAACACCTGTATCACCCATGAGGTAATGTCCTAATACATACTGAGGCGAGCAAGATAAAAAATGTTTATCAAATTTTTCAATAATAGCTACATTACTTCCTAATTTAGATTTGTATTCTTTTACATATGTGATAAACTTATATAACTTTGAATCATAAACTAACGGAAATTCTTCCAAATCCCTATTTTTTTTATTTCCAATATTTGGGGGATTGTATAAATGTAACAAATGGGTATTGACATTTTGATGTTTCTGTGCCTCATGTAATTTTAAAATATCACACTTTGATAAACTGATCATTGTCTTATTTGATCTTATTATTTTTATATTTGAAATATGAAAGTGTTACCACCTCCTCCAGCCTTTGGGTCATCTAATCTCACCACCTCACAGTCGATATTAGGGAATCCAAAGAAGTTTTTAAAAATTACAAAACATGATGAAAATATAACTAAAATATTTGAAAAACTTTTCCAAGATAATGAATTGAAAATAAAGGAGGGTATTGAACATTTATCTACAACTATGATTCAAACTTCGTTGGAACACGTCCGTATTATTAGTCCACCTAGTACAGTGCAATGGGATATAGAGAGTGTGAGATGTGCTATGAATAAAAACAATTGTCCTACACATGAGAGAGAGAATGGAGAAAAAAAAGAGGGATTACAGTTAACTCCACGAGAAGCTCAAATGGTATTATCAGATATATCATCATGTAATGCTAATGATAATGCTAATATATTTTATCAATTATTTTTAAAAAGTCTTACCTCTCCAGATTTACCATCGCGAAGAATAGTCACTAGACTAAATATTTAATTATACAAAAAATGTGTATGTATTATGATATTTTATTTTTCGTTATTCTTACTATTCTTAGTATTATTATTTGGTTTTATTTATTTATATATTTTTCACCAAATCAGATTGAAGTAAGTAAAAATCTGATACTAAACAATAAAAGAAAGACAATAGAAAAAGAAACTTTACCACTCATACCATACTCTATGGCTGTATATAAACATAATAATAAAAATACTAAAAATGAACGTGAAAATGTTTTTGTTCATATTATGCCTCAAAATTATCATTTTTTCGTAGAACAAGGCCAACTCATCTACCATCCTACTTCCCCCCCAAAGAATAATATATTCAGATTCAGATTCAGATGTTTATTCAGGTAAGGTATATACATACAAGTGATGTTACATTAATGGATTGATATATAGATAGAGCTAGTACATACAATGCCTAAAGCCACTATTACGCAATGCGTTTCGGGCAAGAAAACAATGTTGTACATTGTACATATATGTTGTACATTATCAGAATTTCCTGAAATAGCATATGTTTTTTCTGTGGAAGAGTCAACTACTTCTTTAACTATTCCCCAAAAAAACAAAATGTGTCGCCGACCTCTTGAGTATTTAAAAAGTAACATATATACACTAATGACATATCGTTTACAGACACACCATTTAAAAAATCCACTAAAACTTCTCCATCATCTCGCACTCACAGGACGTATAAAATTAATAAAAAATGATAACTAAAGGAGAAAATATTTATTTACTTTATTTACAAGATCCTAAAAGAAATCGACATTATCTTAAACGAAAACGAAAACGAAAAAGAAAAAAACGTAATAAGGATAAAAAAAGATCATCATTACAAATGTACAGTAAATTCCATGAATTATCTAACATCAATAATTGTTATGTTGATAATAAAAACTTGGTAGAAGCTGAAGTATATATTTTATGGAATTATGATCACATCACTATAAAAAATGAAGACCAGGAAGACTGTTATCTCCAACAGCAAAATCTTCCAGACGCTTTAGCCATATATTCCAAATATGTCCGCTTTACTTGTCCAATTTGTTTAAATGAAAATAGCGATAAAGATCTTATAATGTTACATTGTGGGCATGGTATATGTATTTCTTGTTACCAGATGGATAACTTTGACAAGTTATTTTGTGCCATATGTCGATGTAATAATCCACAAGTTTTAAAGGGTATTGGTTCCTCTCAATAATTGTTTAAATATTTCCAAGTGGCTGTATACTGAAAAGTTGGTATAGATATAGCTTTTACGAAATTGGGAAAGTTGTTGATTACAAAATTTTCCTCTTTTAATATGATTTTTTAAAATACATACTACACTAATACTATTATCTTCGACCGATATAATAACATATGTTTTTCCAATTGATTTAATAAATATTATAGCTACTAATAAAATTTCTCCAATTTCCTGAGAAACATTTATTTTTAAAATACCGTTACTGGTGATACTCAACATATTTGTATCACTTTTATTTAAATAGATTACAGATATTGTTTGTAATGAGTATAAATTTGGTTGTGTTACCGCATTCTGTTGAAATTTTAATCTACCCTCAGGTGCTACAGGGGGGGGGATGAGAATAAGAGAAAACATTCTTCTTCCAGATTGGGAACTTTTTTCCATAAATGAGGTATAATCTGAGTGTTTAGTACATTCATGAAGTTTGAATTCTTTATTAGTATTTCCTCGCTAGCAAATTTCATTAGTAATTGACGCATCCAATAAGAACTTGGCATCTTGAATGTAGACATTAATTGTGGCTGTTGAAAAACACTTGGGGCAATATTTATACTCGATGGGAATATTAAGAATCCAACAGAAAAATCCTGAACATTGTAAACAATAGTAAATTTTTGTATTAGATATATCCAACATTATATTTTTTAAATATTACAAAAAATAACTACAATGAATAGTAATAACGGCTTACAACATGAAAATAACATACTTTTATAATTAGATAATTTAATAATTAACAATATATTGATGAAATTGATAAAATTTATAAAAATTATGAAAATTTTTGTTCAATATCTCGATTATATTCGTTATGTTCTAAAATTATGAATATATTTAATATAGCCTCTATATTTTTATCTATTTTATTACCATCACAAAATTATAGTTTAATTTTTAGTTTAGTCGGTATATCATTAAATAGCATGTTTAATATTGATTTGCGTAAAGAAAAACTTCAACAAATTGTATCTGTATATTATCTCTATATTATTCCTGATTTAGAAAAGTTTATTTATGATAATATAAGCAAAGATATACGACAAATTCGGAATTTTCAACATGAGATAACTGCAGGGAACATTAATAACAAAATTAGTAATATTAACAATAATAATAATAATAATAATAATAATCCTAGTCTTTCTTGTTTAGATAAAATTGCTCAAATGAAAGAAATTATAACAAATAATTATACAAAATATATGGGTGAAATGTTTTCTGTGCCTGTAAGCTTAACTTATGTAAATTATACAAGTATTATATTGTGCTTCAGCACATATATATTCCTATTCATTACTATTCCTCTAATACACATATACTTACCCCCTCTAATATAAAATTTTTGGTAAATATATAAAAAAATGGATGAACATGTTATTGACCAAATATTTAGTAAATACCTAAACCAAAGTGATTTGGAATGTATAAAACAGGAATTCAATCGTCCTATTTTTAATCCACGTACGCAACGAGAAATTATAACATATGTCGAAAATGAAGATGAAGAAACCAATAAACAACAATCTTCTCCTCCTATATCCACACTACAAAGGCGCAAAAAACGTTTATTACTTAACCCATCTAGTTTGAAGAATTACAAGTGTACGTTTGAAAAATTTGGCCGTTTTAAGCTTCAGCAAGTCGGTCGGGAGGCACTGGTTACACCAGATTTGATAAATATATATAATGTATATTTAAATCGGGATGCCAATTTAAAATATATGATGCGTCTAACCAACGTTCGAACACTAAACAAGTACATCGTAGGTCCCATTCTTGGACAAGAAATGCGTCTTCCTCGTACATCGGTTAATTTACGCCGTAACAATAAGCCTATTTTAGATAGCCGTTTGATCGCTCAGACGGTTGCTAGAATATGGATTTTTTCTCAGTCTGAACATGCTTACAAAATTTTACTTATATACCATACAGGTCTTCGAGCCAAAGAAGCCAACAATGTAACTTATCGTAATGTTGTAGATGCATATTACCCAGCCACTCAGACTGTTGTTTTGCCAGTAGTATACAGTAAACACGGTAAGGATCGCAACATTCCCTTATTAAAAGAAGGGGCTTCCACTTTTTTTATTCAATACCTCATTCCCTATGCAAATAAGATGTTACGATTAACTCTACTGAAATATCCTGGGACAAATATAGCTGATCATTTGGATAAACCTATTTTTGATTCTAGTTACCAGAGTACACATAAAGTTTTTAAAAGTTATCTTTGGAAAGTTGCTAAAGAAAGAAATCAGAAATTATCTCCTAATGAAGAATATAGTGTTCAAGAAGATTTAAAAGGGGCTGGTCTCCATTCACTCCGAGCTGATTTTGCTACACGTACTTTTAACAGTCTTTCAAGACAATTAGGTAAGAATCATATTTTACCTTTTAAAATTATTAGTGAAATTTTAGGACATTCAAACGTTAAGGAATTTTTAAAAAGTTATATTAATCAAGGTGAAATAATAATGGAAGGTGGAAATGAAGAAGATGAAGAATTTAGTGGTGAGGGTGGCGTTGGTGAAGTTAACCAATTGCTTACAAATGATGAAAGTATTCACTGGGGTAGCAATGCACGAATGGCCCTACAACACCGTTATCGTCATATGAATGTAAATACAATCTCTAATTTGGAAGATCACACTTACCCATTGGCATCTAAAGAAGCTTCACCAACCATAAATAATAATTATCTATCAATATCTAATAATAATAATAATATACTTACTAATACAATTACAAATAACCCTATTGATAATATTGGTACAACTATTACTATCGATACTGCTACGACTAATGCTGCAGTTAATAATATTAATAATAATATTATTAATAATAATAATAATGATGATAATAATAATAATAATAATCGAATCGTTTATATATAAATAAAAAAAATATGTAAATAAATAATTAAATATATATTATACTATATATAACATGCAATCTTCTAACATTTATAATATATATATATATATAAAAAATGGACAATAATTGTTTATTGTTAGCTTTCAACTACATTCAAAAAACATCTTATGAACCAAATGATAGTTACTATAATCCCCGTCTTTATAAAAATCATATTCTTTATGAAGCTTCTGTTTTAGTAGTAAATATGTCTAATGGTTTTTGTAATGTAGATAAATCAGCTTTTCATTTCCCTCTTAAAAATATTTATACATCTCTACATTTAAAGGCAGATGAAGATGAAATGATTAGTGATGATGACGATGATGATTTGAATAAGTGCCTAGAATTGTTAGTAACCAAGTTTAATGTAAAATATGCTTGGGTTTATGGAATTAATCAAATCCTTTTTAAATTACCGGTATTGCAGTATCTTACTGTCTTTAATATAAGGAGTTCAACTATCAATAAATTTGGAGAAGAAATTAAATTAGATGAGTATTCCATACCAAGACCTATAAAAGTTTATAATAAACGTAATAATTTTCCACCACCTTCACATAGTATAACTAATCTTTGTCAAATGCTCTCCAAAAATTTAATTAGAGGATATCAAGATTCTTTGAAGACTATTAATTTTTATGCAGATAGTAAAAAGAACCCAGATTGTAGACATTTACATTGTTCTTTACATTTCAAAGCCACCAAGAGCAATTCAACGTGTGCATGTTTATTAAATGAAATAAATCGCCTCATTCTCATGTTTTTATCCGCCAGTCAAGATCTATATTTAACCGAATACAAAGAATATATTAAATGCAATCCAAATCACAATGAACGCTTCTGTCAATTCATGGCTGGACGTGAAGTTGAATTCAAACTACAAACGCTACTACTCAGTATGATTTATCCCGAAAAATTTCATTGGGACTGTTATAGAAATGAAAATGGGATTTATGTGTCAGTAAAACTAATAGATTATCCAAGGAAAAATATAGATAAATATAAATTAATTAAATGGCAAACTAGTCAATTTTCTAAGCTTATTATGACGGAAAAATCAATCAACCATCGAGATTCTAATTTCATTCAAAATATTATGATATTTTTGGGGTTTGATGAAATATATAATGTACATTTATTACCTTAGTAAATAAAAATGGAATCTATTATTAATAGTAATTTATATTTACCTACATCATCTGATGATTACTCAAGAATACTATCTTCAGATTCAATATTGTCATTACCTTTATTTTCACAAATTTCTTTACAACCCGAACCCGAACCCATACTTGAACCTGAACCCATACTTGAACTTGAACCTGAACCCATACTTGAACCTGAACCCATACTTGAACCTGAACCCATACTTGAACTTGAACCAAGACCTAAACCTAAAATGGAACCAGAATCAAAACTAGAACAACAAAAACAACCAGAACTAACAGATTTGCCATCTCCTAGACCACATTTCCCAAAAAAAGATAGAGGTAGTTTATATAGTCATGTATTTGATTATAAAGTGAAAAAGAATAATAAAGAATTACGACGATATCTATTGAAAATATACATTCAACAAAAATGTTCTCCTAAAAACAATGATGATGAAATGTCTAAATTTATTTATGAATTTGGTAATCAAAATCTAGAGGATATGGACGATGAAGAATTGAAAAATATTATAAATATGATAACTTTGGTACAAAATATATTATCAGATCACTCTTATGTTAAAGACTTCTTTCAATTATTTAAAAATGTTTCTGAACAAATTAAAGACATTGCTCTCCAGAAATATCCTCAGTATTTATCGTCAATAAACCTGATTTTTAAGCAGATTATAATTAGTTTACAACGCATTGAAAATAACAAGAATGAACATGTTGACAAATTATTAATGCTTCTTTCATTAGACATGAAAGATATGAAACACTATCAACCAACTTCTTCTAGTACAATAATAATACATGCCTTGGTTCAAACTGGAATAAGTTTAATTATGTGTTGTATAATAGAATTTATTAATAATCGGGGTAAGGTTCATGCAGAATACGATGCCAATCAATTCTTTAATTTAAAAGAACATGATGAAGAATTAATGGAAAATGTTGAAGACAATGATGATAATCCAATAAGAAAAAGATTCAAACCTTCTTCATAAAAAAAAATATTTAAACATCATATGTGTTCAAACATCAGGTACCTTAGAAAAATCTTACAATACATTATGCCTACTATACAGTCCATCTTGGATACATCAGTGACAATGAAACAGAAGTGAAGTGCATGTTGTATGATTATTTAAAAGGAGTTGAATATCATCTGAGCCTTCAGTTTATTAGCAGTCAGGATGCCCTCCGCATCCTCTCCTTAAAGACAAACTGACATAATGGGAAATTACTTGGAGAAAGCTGAAACGAACCCCAAATCTAGAAGTCCAAGTCCCTTTTTAGAAGAGGAAACAATGGATGGTAGGTAATAATACGAATATATAGATGTTTATATACATTTTTTACAATATACCTTTTTTTTTCTTATTTTAATATATGTTTATTTTTTTATTTTATTTTTTTTTTTTAGAACAATCTACACAGCAGTTAATGTTGCCCCCCCTCCCGCCTGAAATGGTTATAATAGAGGAAGATGATGAACAAGAGACGAATGATTTTGGGATATTGGAAATGGAACTCTGTATTATTAAAGAGAAGAATGTCGAAGGTGAAGAGAAGACTCACATAGTGTTCCAGATGCCAGCTAAAGTACCAGATTTATTATTAACGGGAGCGGATCCAAAGAATAATGTGTCTCATCAAGCAAGTACCTACAATATTCTCATGGCAGATGTGTCAGGATCCATGTTCATTTACTGGAATGGTGTAATGACAGGGTGGAACGAATATGTGGCACCTCATTTGGTAGGGAGAACGAATCTGTTCGTGTTTGGCAGTAAAGTTGAATTAAAACGATCAGAAACAAACCTAATAAATAGTGATTTTGCTAATGGTCAAACAGATTTGACTGGTGCCCTACAAACTATTGTACATGAGGTTTACCAATGTAAGGAGAGGTATATCAAAGTGTTTCTTTTTACTGACGGCCATCATAATACAACATTGATTCAGCCAAGTCATGTTATTGACAAAATGAATGAGGTTGAGAATAAGATTTGTGAGGTTTTTGTGTTAGGTGTGGGATGTGACTTTCCCGTTCAGTATAGTCTGGATATAAGGTCGCGTTTGCACAATGGTAGTACCAATATGCCTTCACTTTTCTGGGCGAAAACGTCAGATGAATTAGAGGAAGAGATGAAGAAAATTGGTGGATACATATCTGATGGAACTTCACCGATCCTGAAGTTGTCAGTGAAAGGTTTCTTACTGCCAGGGGGTATAGCCAAGGACAAATTCTACCTGAATGAGTGGGTATATTTTCCCTGTGAACAAGAACAAGTGAAACAACTTAGATTAATATATGGTAATAATGGATGTCACATTTCACCCCAGTTTCGTCGTATATCATTATTTGAGTTGAATGAAGTATTTCGACAATGGAATTCGGTTATTATTCAAATTAATAATAAGAAAGAACCAGTTCCTTCAGATGTATTACCTTTAATGGAAAGAATTTTGAAATCAATTCAAGCTAATGAGGAACTCAGTAGTAGATCTATTCGAGATCGGTTAGAACAAAAAGAATTTAAAAAATATGAATTAGAGTTAAGATCCTTGCTTAATAAAATAAGAGTAATATTAACCACTGAAAAATTCCAAAATGAAAAAGATCTGGCTGAAACTATTCTGAGTACAACAGTAAGAGGTGGAAAATATGAAACTAAATGTCTTCAGATGAAAGGTCATTCAGATGAAGATTATAGAAATGATTGTAAAATGTTCATGGAGATTTATGAAGAACAAAAAAAGTTGATAATGCGTATTAAAAATGATCCAGATGATTATTGTCAAGTAACAATGACCACTATATCTGACTTGCAAGATCGAGATTTCCCCACGATGTTGAATAGTAATAATAAATATGAGTTTTTAAAACTGTTTACGATCTCTGGCATTCCCGTGTATGCTCCACATAGTAACTCTGTAACAATCAATCCATGGTCATATAGTGTTAGAAGTATACTGAAATGGCCATATACTATCATGAGCCAGGTTGCCATAGAAAAGAGCAAAGTAGTGGAGTTGGTATCTGATAATAACTTTAATGCCATAATCCTGATCTTTTCTCAAGATGCTTCCCAAATTATGGCCCCATTAATGGGTACAAGACTCTATGCGATGTGTGCGACTTATGCAATCACAAAAAATCCATACATTATTGATTTTGACATTCACATGGCAGCTTTAGAAGTGACCTGGATGAGGATTCTGTTTGAAAACCCAACTCAGCTTAGGCCCGAGTTTGTGCGATTGCGTATTGCACACATAGAAGCAACAGCAACATCGGGGTATCTCCACCAACCAAGTTTTAAGAAATATTGGCAAGTGCTTATCAATGACACGGCCCAAGCACTCATGACAGAGAGTTTTGAAAGAAATTTGGGGGAAAAACCCATAAAATGTGAGTCACTAATTAAACCTATGTTTATACTTTACTTACATCAACGAAGTGATGAGACTCCTCTAGAGGATAAAGGTGTTATCAAAGTTGTGAGGATGATTCTCTTAGAATACATTGGTCGTTGCCTTTCTAAATATAAGAAACAGGAAAAGAATTCCACACCCTTCACTGATTTCTTTGCCAAAACCCTTGTTGATGAAAAGCTTAAAGAAGAATGGGTGAAGAACTACATTGCGATCTCAGAAAACCTAACCCTTAAGGATTTTTATACCTTAGAAGAGGTTGAGAAGACAGCCAGAAAACATTTCAAAGACGAGGACATGCAAAATATTAAGGAAAAGTTAATTGAACAGATCCCCATAGCTGTGGATATGAAAAAGGTAGAGAAGCTACGGGATGTTTTTCTGGCTGGAGATATATCTTGGTTTTCATTGCGAATTTTTGCTAAAGAAGTTGGTCTAAAGGAAGACGTTATTGACAATATGTTTAATGAACATAACGTGTTTATTTATACTGCACATGCCCTACAGTATAGAGACTCTCGTGAACGGCTAACTTCAAATGTTAGTGATAACGTCCAAGCTTTAGTGACTCAGCGGGTTCACCAGGAGAATTGTCTCAATATTTACAAGGAGTTTGAAAATATAATTGTTCAACATAAAAAGGATTTGTGGTTGCAGGAATATTTATCAAAACACAGAGAAATTGTGCGCCCCATGACAAGGTCACAAATCCTAATAGAGGCTTCTGGACGAGGAGTTCAGGTAACAAATGATACTTTTGAAGAAGTGTATAAGAAATACCGACCAAATGTAGGGCTGTTGGGTAATGCTTGTCAATGTCGAAATTGTCCTTTTTACCTGATACCCAGTAAAAGGTATAATCAACACTTACATTTAGCACGTCATTATTCTTCAAATTATCCTCATCATTTGCACTCGGCAGCCTATTTTTGCAGGCATGAAGACATAGCAGATGCTATCTTCTACCAAGAGTCTATTAGTAAGTCTCAATTAGATAATGCTTTCATTGAGGACCTTACATTTTTACTAAATATATATCAAGAAATGGCCCCCTACTGATGATTAATTATTTAATAATTCATCCAGGGCCACCCGATGTGGGTGGGCCAACTCAATTGTTATTATTGCTGTGACCACCTCTGTTGATTTTCCCCTACCTAAGCTTTATTAATTAAACTTGGCTCGTGCCATATTTAAGGTTAGTAGTAGTATCTATCATTCATGCCCTATTGTACTCACTACACAATTTTATGATATTAAATTGGGTGGTACTGTTTTTTTTTATAATATAATTATTGTATTTATGTATGTAGTTAGAAAAATATATTTATTGGAATGGTTGATTTCCTTCATTTTCCCAGAGCATCTTCACACAAATTTTATAGCATATTAACACAAACAAGGTTAAATCTGGCACACACACACACACACAAACAAACATTACCCAAATAAAGAGCAACATTAAACAAACATGGAGAACAATTTCACAAATATTGGGATCAAAGAAGTCTTTAAATAACAAACCGACTCTCCTGTCTAATAACGATGGTCAGCTTTCAGCCTCTGATTCTGCTATTGAGTTCAATAGGTTCTTCTCTTCCATTCGTTCATCCCTTGCTAATGATATTCCATCTTCCAGTACTGACATTAAGGACTATCTTACAGGGAACTATCCCCAGTCTCTGTACCTAAAGCCTATTAATTCCATTGACGTCAATGAGATAATCCTTTCCCTTAAAACCAAGTCTGGTGCCCTTGAGGAGATACCAACTTTAATCTACAAAAAAGCCTCCAGATCTTTAGCCCCTGCTATTGCTTTGCTCTTCAACAAGTCACTTGAATTCCAAACCTTTCCAGATATTCTAAAAAAAGCGAGAGTAACGCCTGTCCACAAAAAGCACTAACGATGCACTTATTAGTATGCTTAACTCGATTCATACAGCTCTTGATAAAAATGAGTTCCCTGTTGGGTTATTTGTGGACCTGCGTAAAGCTTTCACCACCAAAACCTTCTTAAATTACATCATTATGGTGTCAGAGGACACTCCCTACAATACCTCAAGCTCTACTACCCAAAATCACTTACGTCCTCTAATTACTCAACACAAAGCTGCTATTAGGACAATATCCAATTCTGGCCCCAGACATCACTCGGTACCCCTACTCAAATCCCTGAATATGTTAGACATTAAGTCACTGCACATTCTCTCATGTGTATTATACATATATAAAACGCTAAACTGTAATGCCAATCCTGATCTCAAAAGCTTCATAGAAGGTTGTAACAGAACCCATGAGCACCACACCAGAAATAAATACAGTTTTGATATTCCTAGAGTACGACTTAATCAAACCAGAAATGCTCTACAAATCAAGGGGCCCAGAATGTGGAATGACCTTCCCAACCATGTTAAAGACAGTACCTCTTCAACCAGTTTAAGTTAAAAACGAAGCTATACCTAATAAATTCCCTGTAACCTACCTTACCCCTCTATTGTCAACCCATGTATGTTTTTTGTTTTTTTTGTTTTTTTGTTTTTCAAATCAATGCTGTTTTAATGTAATTTTCTGTAATAATTTGTAATTGTATTTGTGCTGTTTGTTCAACAATGTTCCCCCAAATAAAAATTATTATTATTATTATTATTATTATTATTATTATTATTATAAACACTTTAATAATAGTGGATATTCTATTTTCTAGTTCACTCTCTTGTTGGTTGGTGGAAACTTCATTCTTCTGTGTTAACATCTTATTCTCGTTCTTGAGGTAAAACAACTCTTTCTTTTTCTTCCTCCCTTATATATTCTATTTTCTAGTTCACTCTCTTGTTGGTTGGTGGAAACTTCTGGTAGATAACAACATTCTTCTGTGTTAACATCTTATTCTCATTCTTGAGGTAAATCAACTCTTTCTTTTTCTTCTTCAAGTGTGTTTCCATTCTTTTCAATTTTTTAATCAACTCAGCTTGTCTCTGCCTAGGGTTAATCTGGGAAAGCATCTTCGTACAACTTTTTCTTGGAAGGGCAGCAAAGCGTGTGTGGTGGGCTGGCTGGATGGCCGTCCGTTAGTGGATGTAGTGAGAGTGGCCACGGATATTTATATATGTGGCTCAGCTAACACAGTGCTTCCGGCAACCAGCTATTAGTCAGAACCGGGACTTTTATGTGGTACTTATTACTATCTAGCTTATCTATGCAATTCACAAACACAACGAAAACAACATATGATCTAGCAGTGAAATCTTTTCTACAAACAACTCTTAGCCTTTATAACACCCACTGTCCTTTGCTTACAAAACAAGTCACAAGCAAAAGACTTAACAATCCTTGGCTTACAAAGGGAATACTTAAATCCATTAACAAAAAACACGACCTTGAGAAGAAGTATAGGCTAGGAACAGTCTCCAAAGAATTCTCAAAGAATTACTCGTTATTGCTATCTAAAATAATTAGACGAGCCAAAACTAAATACTATGAAGATAAATTTACCCAAATAAAGAGCAACATTAAAAAAACTTGGAGCACAATTTCACAAATATTGGGATCAAAGAAGATTTTAAATAACAAACCAACACTCCTTTCCAATAACGTTGGTCAGCTTTCAGCCTCTGATTCTGCTATTGAGTTCAATAGGTTCTTCTCTTCCATTGGGTCATCCCTTGCAAATGATATTCCATCTTCCTGTACTGATGTTAAGGACTATCTTACAGGTAACTATCCACAGTCTCTGTACCTAAAGCCTACTAGTTCCACTGATGTCAATGAAATAATCCTTTCCCTTAAAACCAAGTCTAGTGCCCTCGAGGAGATACCAACTTTAATTTACAAAAAAGCCTCCAGATCTCTAGCCCCTGCTATTGCATTGCTCTTCAACAAGTCACTTGAACTCCAAACCTTTCCTGACATTCTAAAAAAAGCAAGGGTAACCCCTGTCTACAAATGTGGTGATCTCACTGATGTTAACAACTACAGACCTATATCAATCCTGCCTAACTTGTCAAAAATATTCGAAAAGCTAATCTACAAGCAGCTTTACTCTTTTCTAGCCAAACACAATATACTTAGCTCTTGTCAATATGGCTTCAGACCCAAAAAAAGCACTAACGATGCACTTATTAGTATGATTAACTTAATTCACGCAGCTCTTGATAAAAAGGAGTTTCCTGTTGGGTTATTTGTGGACCTGCGTAAGGCTTTTGACACTGTCAACCATCAAAACCTTCTTCTTAAATTACATCATTATGGAGTCAGAGGACACTCCCTGCATTACCTCAAATCTTATCTTACTGACAGGCTCCAGTATGTTTCTGTGAATAATACAATTTCTCCCACCCTACCCATCAACATTGGTGTTCCTCAGGGCAGCATACTTGGCCCTCTCCTCTTTCTCATCTACATTAATGACCTTCCAAATGCCTCCCAACACCTCAAACCAATTCTATTTGCTGACGACACAACCTTCATTTACTCCAGTCCTGACCCCCTTGCTCTAAATGCCACAGTAAATACTGAGCTAGAGAAAGTCCATCTTTGGCTAACTGCCAACAAACTCACCCTTAACATTGACAAAACGTTTTATATTCTGTTTGGCAATAAATCCTCTAATCAGATAAATCTCAAAATAAACAATACCCAAATTTGTAACAAATTAGATGGCAAATTCCTTGGCGTTCTCATCGACCACAAGCTGAATTTCCAGGGTCACATTCTAAATATATCAAAAAAAGTTTCAAAAACTGTTGGCATTCTTTCTAAGATCAGATATTATGTACCCCGCCCTGCCCTGGTTACTCTCTATTACTCCCTCATCTATCCATACCTCAACTATGGTATTTGTGCTTGGGGTTCTACTACCCAAAATCATTTACGTCCTCTCATTACCCAACACAAAGCTGCTATTAGGACAATATCCAACTCTGGCCCCAGACAGCACTCGGTACCCTTACTCAAATCTCTGAATATGTTAGATATTAAGTCACTGCACATTCTCTCTTGTGTATTATACATATATAAAACGCTGAACTGTAATGCCAATCCTGACCTCAAAAGCTTCATTGAAGGTTGTAACAGAACCCATGAGCACCACACCAGGAATAAATACAGTTTTGATATTCCTAGAGTACGACTTAATCAAACTAGAAATGCTCTACAAATCAAGGGACCCAGAATGTGGAATGACCTTCCCAACCATGTTAAAGACTGTACCTCTCTCAACCAGTTTAAGATAAAAACTATACACTACCTAATAAATTCCCTGTAACCCACCTCACTCCTTTATTGTCAACCCATGTCTGTTATTTTATTTTATTATTATTATTATTTTTTTAATCAACACTGTTTGTCAACCTATTGTATTTGTGCTGCTTTTTCAGTCATGTTCCCCCTTTTTTTTTATCTTTATTTGTATTTGTTTTCAACACTTTTTATTCTTTATGCTCAATTAGTATTAAGTTCTAGATATTAATGTTTTTCTTGCCCGAAACGCATTGCGTAATAGTGGCTTTAGGCATTGTATGTACTAGCTCTATCTATATATCAATCCATTAATGTAACATCACTTGTATGTATGTACCTTACCTGAATAAACATATTTATTTATTTATTTTATTTATATGTCCCATACAGTCCTGCCCTTTCGATAACCTACACTGAATACACTGAATAATAATTACCAAGGCAAAATTTAAACAAATAAAAACATGCACACTTTTATTTAATGAAAATTACAGTGGAATTAATATGGAATGAAACATGTCAACCCTTTGTGACCATTGAAAAAAAAAAATCCTTATTCTTGCATCTTTCATATTGTTAAGGTAAACAATGTCCCAAGTTCTTTCCTAAGTCATGCATTTGAAAATAATTTAGTTTTATTATCTTCTTAGCATGAAATGTTTTAGGATTGTTGTTATGGTAGTTTACATATATTATGTGTTTCTTCATACCCTAAAAAGATCAGAATATTTGCTATGATATATGAATCTTGATGATTCACCCTTGTTTGCTTCATTATGTGTTTGTTAAAATTCCTAACCTCCCATTGAATCCAGTTATATTTATTTTTAACAAGAGAGTTTAGAATTGTTACGCCTACATCCATTCCATTTATGTTTCTCCTACATTGCCAATGTATTTTCTCGGGCCAAACCATACTGAGCAACAGCGCTTGCAGTTTGTATTCGACTTCATGTTCAGCCATATATTGGCACATTCGTTCCTTATCCCTATGATTACTATTAATGTAATCTTTATATTCTGTCGTATATAGCTCTTGACTAGCCGATATGAACATAAGAGTAAGGCGGTTTATTTCATTCAACAGACAAGCACAAGTTGAACTACTCTCACCTTCTAAATGAAAATTACACTGTAGATCATTATTGCTGTTTTTATTTGTGTTATAGAAGGTAATACTCTTTGTGGAATCCTGGTATCCATTAATCAAATTTTGGGCGAGTAAATGACAAAGATTTGTAATACTATGTAAAACTGGTGGAAATGTATAAATATTACCCCGACGGTATAATACATTTCGAGATTCATTAAAAGATTTATTTATTGTTATTTTGTCTCTAAATGTGTGGATGTTCTTATTTCGGATATCGAAGACTGCCAGATTTTGTAAAACAGGTAATTGGAATAAGATTTGATTATTTCCATAGACCCAGACATATTTTATATCATATTCTGACACCAGAGTTTCTAGACATTCGCTTAAGTTATTTAATTCTTCTTGATTTTGGTTTAATTCTTCATCTGTTATTTCATCTTTGTTCGTTTTTGTATTTATATCTAGATACCTATTAATGCATTTGAAGGGGAAATGAAAGACCGATTTATCTACATAACAATAACCATTAGCCATATTTACTACTGAAGCAGAGGCTTCGTATAGGATATGTCGTTTATGGACATATCCATTCGATTCAGAAAATGTTTGTATATAATTAAAAGCTAATAAAAAACAATTTTCCATTATTATTAAACCTCTATTTTTTTAAAGAAACAAATGTACAGCATATGTTTGATATTCTGTTAAAATAAATTTTTTTATGAATTTATTATAACTAAAAAACAATAGGAAAAAAAGAAAAAAGTAGCAATGGGGTTAATAAGAATTTTAGTTGCTATAATCCTAATTATAGTCGTTATAATAATTATTTATTTACGCGGAAAACGTATCAATGTCAGTAAGGCTATCAGACATGATCCGATTCATGAAACAACATTACAATCCACCATCAGTCCAACAATAACAAAATTATCTGAAACATTACAAACCACAATCAGTCCAACAACAACAACAACAACAACAACAACGTCCTCTGAAGTACTTCAAGAAACAACATTACCATCCACCATCAGTTCAACAACAACAACAACAACAGAGTCCTCTGAAGAATCTAATATAATCATCTCAAAGTTGGAATCATTATTTTCCCCATTTATCAGAGATATAAATACCTATAAAGGTCTCGTAATTATTCCTAAACCACCAATTTCGTATAATCCTAAGAATAGAATCAAAAGTGAGAATACAATCATTAAGCCTTTTAATAACTTCCTTTTAAATTACAATAAAATCCACAGATATTTAGATAATAATATTGTCTCAAATAACACAAATTATGTATGGCAAAATTCTAATTACGACAAGGGATATTATACCAAAAATCCAATTATTTTAATATTTCCTTGGAATATTAATGATTTGAAACCTAATGTTTATACAGATCAAAGTGAAATACAAGATGTTAAATTACAAAACCATATAAATGCAGTACGGACCAAATCACATAATAAAAGAAAAAAATTCGACATGGACAAATTGTGGATATCATGTACGCATGCGGCAAGTCAAGATATATTTATTCAGGGATTCTCTAAGTATGATTTTCCAATTAAAGAAAATTCATTACCACCATTTGTGGTAATGAAACTTGAACTTCAAGATGGTAATAATGAGGTGGAATGTAAAATGGTGGCTAAGAACATTAATTCCTCAGACACCTTTGCTAACATTAAATTTAATATCTATGTGGAAATCTCGGAAGAAGAACAAGAAACAGGAGGAAGATCAGGACTCCTCCCTAATATAGTTTCCGATTATGAGTCCAGAAACGTAATATTCGAGAGAATGTAAAATTATGGTATCCTGTATTCAATGCAAGAAATAATTATTTTGAATGCTGAAAAATCAACATTCAAAATAATGTGCGTTTCATTTCATTTCAATAAGATAAAATTAACATTGGACTTCAAAATAGGTATTTTTTTCTCACCCCATAAAAAATGAGTGAAATTGTTAAAACAATCTTGAGTATGGTACAATTCCCTGAGGATGGGACCTCAGGTTTAAGAGAACGTATAAATATAAAAACTTATTTAAACAATGTTTCTGCTAAAGATGATGATGAAACAAGAACAATCATATCTCTCTGAATATGTTAATCTGAATATCTCTCTTAAATCTCTGAATATGTTAGACATTAAGTCACTGCACATTCTCTCATGTGTATTATACATGTATAAAACGCTAAACTATAATGCCAATCCTGATCTCAAAAGCTTCATAGAAGGTTGTATCAGAACCCATGAGCATCACACCAGAAATACATACAGTTTTGATATTCCTAGAGTACGACTTAATCAAACTAGAAATGCTCTACAAATCAAGGGGCCCAGAATGTGGAATGACCTTCCCAACCATGTTAAAGACTGTACCTCTCTCAACCAGTTTAAGTTAAAAGCGAAGCTATACCTAATAAATTCCCTGTAACCTACCTTACCCTTCTATTGTCAACCAATGTCTGTTTTTTTCTTTAAAGAGCGCTGTTTGTCGACATAATTGTATTTGTGCTGCTTTTTCATCTATGTTTTCATTTCTTGTTTTCATTCTACTCATTATGCTCAATTAGTATTAAGCTTGTCATTTAAGTTTGTCATGCCCGAAACGCTTTGCGTAATAGTGGCTTTAGGCATTGTATGTACTAGCTATACCTATAAGTCAAACAATCCTTGTAAATATTTATTGTATGTATGTACCTTACCTAAATAAAATTGTATTGTATTGTATTGTATTGTATTGTATTGTATTGTATTGTATATTACTAAATAAATTGTTTCATTTATTTGATCTATCTGATCGATACATAAAATTAATAACTAAAACATATCCTCTTATTAAAAGTCAATATCAACAAAAGGAAACCATAGCTTTATTAAATAAACAATATGATGAGTGTAATATGGAAAAAAAATTCCTAGAGACTGCGATAGCAGAAAAAGAACGCGAAATACTCGATTTAAATAAACAAGTTGACAAGTTTACAACTGAAATAGAAAAACAAAAATATATAATAAACAAAATAGAAATTAACAACAATGAATATGAAGAAGAATTGAAAACCCAAGTATTGTATTTAGGTCAATTAAAAGAATGTGAAGATAAAATAGAGGAAAAAGACAAACAAATAAAAGAATTAGATAATAGAAATATAGAAAAAGACAAACAACTAACAGAAAAAGACAAACAAATAACAGAATTAGGTAATCAAATTAAACAGTTACATATTCTAACTAATTCAAATAATACTGAAATAAAATCTAAAAATGCTGAACTCAATAAAAAACTACAACTATGTACCACACAATTACCTGAACAAACACAAAAAATAAATGAAATAAATGAAGAATTAACTCAAAGTTATAGATATATTACCGAGTTAAAGAGTTCTTTAAACGATTGTGAAAGTGATAAAAAAATAAAATTGATATAACTGAAACTTGTAAACGAGAAATAAATGAAAAACAAAAACAAATAGAATTTTTGAATCTAAAGTGGCTTAATGAAAAACATCAACTAGAAGAAACTTACAAAAATGAACTTGAGAAATGTAACTATGAAAAACATGAACTAGAAAAAACCTATATGAAACAACTTGAGGAACAAAAACAAGCCCATCAACGGCAATATAAGGAGTTATTATCACTCAAAACAAAAGAACTTGAGAAACATCAACAAGCAGAAGAAACTTATAAACAACTTCAGGACCAAATGCTAAATAAATATAATGAATTATTGGCGAATATAAACACAATAAATAATTCTAATAATACATTATTTAATAATTTTTTAAAAAAATCTATATTATCAAATGATGATATAACTGAATGTTTTTCAAATATATTGTTTATAAATAATAGTTATTCAAGTGAAAAAAATGAACTAATTGAAGAAATAATAATAAAGATTATTGATCATTTTAATACAGAACACAAGAATTATATTCAACAAGAACACACAAATAGAATGGCTAAGTTAAATGACATTATTAACAATAGTAATTATAATAATAATGATCTACAACCGGAAAATATAGCAAATATATTATTTACTAACGAGGAAGAAAGAGGGTTATTTAATCATATACTAAATAGTTTCAAAACTAATATTACTGATGAAATAGTAGAAAAACACAAAAAAGAATTAATGCCTTATGTTGATTTAAATGTTGTTTTAAAGCGTCAGTTACAAGAACCAAATTATTTGGCTAAAATGTTAGTAGATGAACTTGCATCTATGGATTTAGTTAAAGAAAAGATAATAGAACAACTTGCAGGATTTATACAAATATACAAAAGAAACAAATTATGAAATTATAAAGGTATATACTTTTATTACAATTATATATACAATTTATCAGAACGAACTTAAAAAAGATTTTAGCATACGAAATATAAAACACTTTTATGTAATTATCTTGCAAGTGATTCACAAATCATATGGTGATACTTCTAAAATATTAGCCATTCAACAAATGCAGGAATCAGAAAATTCGATATTAAAACAAACAAATAAAGAAATGAATTCTAAAATGTTAGTCATGGCTTCTGAATTAAAAGAATCGAAAATACATTTGTCGATGATTAATACAATTGACGTTTCTTCAGACTATGATGAAACTCTAGTAGAAAAGTTCACTTCTATTATCAGAACTATTATTAATGAACTCGATGCTTACCTATCAGAGAAGTGCCGAAAAAAGTATTTGTTATTAGCATTCGATCAGATTAAAGTAAAAGAAATATTTTGTAGGAATAGTGTTGCCAAAAATGAAATGAAACAATTATTCTATTCTCTTTCGAATCATATTTCTAAATTTATATTCTGCGCCCAGTTCTATAAAAATCTTGTTACGGTAATAAACGATAAAATTCTTATGCCTTCTATTCAATTAAACCTATATTTTTCACAAAACCTATATGACATCGATACTATGAAAGCAGCTTTATTAAACTCCCAAAATATAAAGAAAGCTATTAAAACCCCTTCTGTTTTTCCCATTATATATAATATTAAGGGTTTAACACTGATTGGAGAAAAAATTAACATTAACGACGATGAAATTTACAAAAACCCAATAGTGTCTATTGATAACAAGGAGAACAATTTAAAATTACTTACATTATTGAACAGTGATGATATTGAACAAGAAAAGAAATGGTTTATTGAAACACAAATAATAAAGAAGTATTTAAATGTAATCGGCGATGAAATCATTTTAAAAACAATTTCCTCTCAGAAAGTTTCATCACAGGAAACAACAAAAACATCAAAAACATATAAAACAACAGATTCGGGGACAAAACAAAAAGATGCCAAACAACGATCAAAATTAAATACCCAAGACAGACGAAAAAATGAAATATTGACTCTGAAAAAGAATCAAAGAGGAAAACAGTTCATGAATAGGAGAGGAACAGATGGAAAGCAATTGGAAGAGGAAGTTGATATTAATCCAATAAATGACACCAGTTCATCAGTTGAAGGTAAAGAATGAGGATATTAAACCAATAAATGACACTAGTTCAATAGTGCTAGAAGGAAAGAAGGAGGTTGAAAAGGAAATAGAAGAGGATGTAATAATGCTAGACGAAAAGAAGGATGATAAAAATGACTTTTTTTTTGGGGGGGGGGGGTAATAATAAAAAAATTAAAAAAAGGAGTAGCAGGTCGGGGAGTAGGCAAATTAACTCAACTCCAAAAAAAGAGGGAAAGAGAATAGAAAGATTTTAAGAAAACATTCAGCCTTTGATTATATACTACTTATCCATTAAATTATGTGTTTATGATCTAACAAAATAATCAGAATTAGAATTTAGTAATCGGCCTATATTAATAAAAATATAGAAAATATTAATGAAAATAACTTGTATTGATTCAGCAACCTATGGTGGAGGGAGGGGGATGGGATAGTGGTATAAAAGGAGAATTTCTGCCTATTTAAGAGTCACAAACCCTTGCTCTCTCTCTAGCTCCAGTGTCAGGTGTACAGTCTACTGAAATTAAGCAGTTTATCATTCAGTAGGGTAGTGGCAGGCGTCATTACAGTTTAACTATTGATCCATATGCAGTCATCTAGTCCATCAAGAATTACATAACAACAAGCTTCAATAATCAATTCCTTACCAGTTCAGTTTATGAATCAAATCATAAAAAAAACCACACACTCTATTTCTTATTGTTATAGTACCTACATTAACTACTTATGTGTGCAATGATCAGGTACAGCCGAAGCTGAAGGAACAAGTCAGAATATACCACTTCCTAAGCCATTTGGAAACAGAGAGTATAGTGTAAAATGATTGACTTGTAGTTATTTGTCTCTTTCAGGTAAATTAACATTTAGAGATTGATTTTTTATTCATTATACTACAGTAAAACACAATTATAATAGTAATTTTAATTTATTGTTATTCGTTCTTTCCTCCCTCTATCCTCCCCCACCCCTTGTTTCCGAACTGATGAAGGGTTTCGAGATAACTACTAACTCTTCTGGGGAAGCAAAAGAACAAGCTGAAAGAGGTCAAGCTGCATCTGTCTTACTTGAGCAAATGTCTTGTTTAGTTGAATCAACGGTAAAAGCAAGGTCATCTTCTTCATCTTCTTCCTCATTATCGTCTTTATCGTCGTCCTCATCGTCGTCCTTATCGTCGTCCTCAGACGCATTCGAAAGTGACCGGTTGATTGACAAACTAAAGGGCTTGGTACTAAATAAGGCCATAAAGAGAAAGATGAAGAAGAAAGAAAAGGCACTAAGGAAGCTTGATTCTAGAAAAATCAAATGGCCATGGTCTTCAGATGGAGATGATGACACCAAATCAGGGGAGGAATGGGAGAAGCAGGAGAATGTGGAGGAACGTGTCTTCGGTCAGGAAACAACAACAGGCACAGGTATGTATTTGTAATTAACTTTACTAATAAGAGGATTAATTTCAGTTGTACGTTATTTATTTTTTTGTGATTAAAAGTTTTTTTTTTTTTTAATCTGTGAATTCCTATGCTCTGTTAAAATTTATTCGGTAGAGAATATACAAGAGTTGTTACATTCTTGTACAGCCACTAGTACGCGTAGCGTTTCGGGCAAGTCCTTAATCCTATGGTCCCTGGAATACGATCCCCTGCCGCGAAGAATCGTTTTTTCATCCAAGTACACATTTTACTGTTGCGTTAAACAGAGGCTACAGTTAAGGAATTGCGCCCAGTAAATCCTCCCCGGCCAGGATACGAACCCATGACATAGCGCTCGCGGAACGCCAGGCGAGTGTCTTACCACTACACCACGGAGACTGCTATAATATATTAATAATATATTAATGTCTTTCTTATTTGCTACTACACAGCTCCGCAACTTCCCAAAAAGAGATGTCGAAGTGACAGACACTAAATGGAAGATAGAAGTTGTTCAGACCATTCGGAATTTACTTTTTTTTTTTTTTACCGAAGCCATCATGGATAAAATCACACAGACTGGAGAAAAAAATGAGGAATGCCTGTATAGCAGAACCTTGAAACCGGTTTCTGAATGTTGTTGGCTGCATTGTGGTGGCTTATTTCCCCAAGAAAATACTTTTACAAAATAAGCATGAATGGACAGTTCAATCAAAAAATAGTAGTAGTTGTTAGTCACTCTAAATAAATAATTGGGGTAAAAAAAGGTAAAAGAATGAGATACTGAATATATTATATTATTTCCACAAATTAATTTATTTTATTATCCTACCCCAACCCAAATTTTTCCAAAAGGCTCCCAGGCCTCCACCTTTTTCTAGTATTTGGGCAATTTTTAATTCAAATTCACTTTTTTACGTAACTTCTTCAACCCAGCAGCCAAAAGCACCCGTGTCGAGCAATAGTGGGATCGCATCCGTAAGTGGGCATCCCGTAGCAGTCATACTCTCCAATTTCATTAACTTTCTGTCGCCCACAAGTTAAGGTAAAGAAGCTGTGCTGAAAAAAAATGAAACAATGCTTATTGATGTCACAGAGAGAACATCAATACACCTCAATCAAAAGAATATTGATTAGAAAAAACGATGAACACCACCAACCTCAAGCAGAAGAATACTGATTTAATAAAAAAATTTTGGACCGTTGAAGGTTGAAGTCAACATTTTTAAAAGTGATATTTTAGATAAAGTGTTGAAAACCTTGTGATCAAACTCATGGCGGCGAAGTCCACCTAGTAATGTAATAGCTGGTTGCCCGGAGCAGTACTGTGTCAGTTGAGCCATATATATAAATATTCGTTGCCGCCGACCACTCTCACTCTTATATTACATCCACTGATGGCCAGCTTCGCTGCTCTTCCAAAGAAAAAGTTGTCCGAGATGTTCTCTCCTCAGATGAACCCCAGGATGGAGAATATGACACAAGATACGCTGAAAAAAACCTTGAAACTATGCTGGGAAGAGGAAGAGGAGACACTAATATTGAATATAGAGAAAGAGTTGTTACAAATAATCCACGACATCAAGCTGAACAACACCAACCTCAAGCAGAACAACACCGACATCATCAAGCAGAATGAGACAATATTTTTGAAGACAGACCAAGAGTTGTTACAATTAATCAGCAAAATAATCACCAACATCAAGCAGAACAACACCGACATCAATCAGAACAACACACTATTGAAGATGATAGAGCAAGAGTTATTAAAAATAATCACTTACCTGAAGCAGAACTACACCGACCTCAAGCAGGAGATTGATGATTTAAACAATGAAATTAAAGAGTTGGAAGGCTGAAACAACCCGCCTTTCTTTTGAGGAATTGATATGTGCACCCACTTGGAAGTCATATTAATTTATAATGGGACCAAAGAGCCAATGTTATTCAAAACTTCCGCACAGTGACTGACATAGTGACTAATGTGGGTACATCACCGACCTGAAGAAGAAGAATACAAACCTCTGGCAAGAGATTGCTGATTTAAAAAAAAAAACTTTCGAACAGTTGAAGGCTGCCTCATTTCATTTTTAATTCCGTTGTAATTTTCACTAAATAAAAGTGTGTATGAATTATAAAATATATTGCTTTATTTTTTTTAATTTTGCCTTTATTATTCTAGTGTACATAGGTAGGGGAATGGGGGCACCTTTTAATTTCACTGTAATTTTTCACTAAATAAAAAGTGAGCCCAGAATGGGAACAGATGTAGTATAATTAAAAAGTAAGATGATAATGTCAGTATGGCTGGCACTAGTTCCGGTGAGTGTCAGTACAAGTTGTCATATGTCGGTATTGTGAAGACTGTCAAGATACGTGAAGGTGGGTTTGGAGTATCCCACGCTGGGCTGGATGCCCATTCATCTTTAAAAATTCGTATGTACAAAGTAGTGGGTAATTTTTCTTCATATTTAAAAAAACTACGGATAGTTAATTGGATGAGGGTATACTCACACACAACATATTTGTGTTTTTTCAGGTGGTAACTTAAGTTGTTATCACACCCATTAAACAAAACCAATCCATCATCTTGAAATACTACTTTAATATGGTCTATTTCATTTTTTTCCTGTGATGAGGCCTTCGACATCAAAATCACTTGATAGGTATTTTCAAGCTTGACTCCATTATTTTGTCTCATGAATAATTCATATTTTATTCCCCACTTTAGTAGTATTTCTTCAAGTTTTATTAACATAATCTTTACAGATTCAATTTCCCATATTTCATTGGGGTTAGTAGGGTTGGGTTCAGTCTTTACAGATTCAGCTTCCCATATTTCGTTGGGGTTCATTGCTTTGCCTGTAGGGTTGGGTTCACTCAGAGTCTTATCATTTTCAAAATTTGCTGTTGTCTCGTTAATATCAGTCATAATGGTGATCTATTTCAAATCTGTGAATGTAAAAAAAAAAAAAAAAATATGTTAAGGCATATGTAACTTAACTGATCAATCAACATTTTTATCTAAGATAGTATAAGGTGATGCAGGACTAATAATTAGAGTAAGACCAAACAAGACCCTACCTTACCCAAACTAAGTCAATATAATTATATTATCTTATTATATTATAATATTATCAAAGTGGACTCACTAGATACAGCACAGGACTAGGGTTGTAACTGACAGTTGAATTCTTTTATATCTATCTTTTCAATTCTGACTTGAGGAGTAGGAGGATGAGGAGGAGGAGGAAGAGGAGGAGGGGTGAGTTAAATCGCCTTCAAGTATATAAAAGCGTTATGCCCAGTATTATTACCTCAGTGTTAAGTGGCCTGATGCAGCATGCATATATCCATAGTGATAACTATTTAATATTATTTAATTGTTGACATATACAACAACTATGGATTCACAACTTTCTATAAATATGTTAATGATGACCCTTGATAACATATACCAAAACAAGATGAAAGAAAAACTTCCAGATACATTTGGAGCATCATTTCAGAAGATGATTTGCTATGCTGAAAACAGTTTAAAGTCTTCGGAATTGTAAGTATTACTGAGTGACAACAAATCCCTTAACAAGGCAACCATCCCGGCCAACTCAAACAATATTCGTGTTTCTCCGTCTGGAAGCTCTGGGGTCCAGGGCAGCGGTGCTGCCCTCCCCTCCACCCCTTTGAGCAAGGGAGCAGAGACATCTCAACCCTCTCCTATGGACATGCTAGCATCTCACTATAAGCAACTCAAGCGAGCTTCCGGTCCCTCACCGGAATTCTATAACTTGGCCGAGAATCAGTGGTTCAAAAAGTTGTGCCAAGTCCTCGAGTCTCAAAATGCTATCATCTTGAGTCTTCTAAATGAGAATCTAGCGATCCGCGCTAATCTCCAACAACAACAACAAGAAATAACCCTCCTCCGCGAGGAAATTAGAAACTGCAAGGCAAGCCAAGACCAACTACAGCATGATTTAAATGATCTTCCGTGAGGAAAGCAACCTTCTGAAAACTGATGAAGCCATTAAAAAACAGGAGGAAGCCCTCAACAAAATGACTGCATGTATCAGTACATTTTCAGCCCAGCGTTCTGTCTCCCAGGATGAACAAGACCAGCAAAAGCTGCTAGACTCTGTTATAGTGTCGTCCCAAGATATACCTGTGGAACATGATGGTAAAAACTGTGTCGAAATAGCTCTGGATCTCATAAAAGACAAATTGCAGCTCATTCTAAACAAATCTGACGTTATTGCTGCCTACAGAGTAGGCAAAAAGAATCCATCAAGTCAAAGCCAACGGAAAATTCGCCTGAAGCTGTCTTCCCAGTTCACGAAATCCAATCTAGTCCGGACAGCTGTAGCCCAACGGAAGGGATTATACATCAACGAGTGCTTGACTAGGAACAGACAGCACCTCCTCTACCGCCTGCGTCAAATCCGTCAAAAAAACCCAGATGCGATTCATCAGTGCTTCGTTAGAGATGGACTGATAAAGGTGAGAAAAACCGCAGAGGGCAAAATGTTCACAATTACTAAAGAAGAGAACCTCAACGCTTTCCTCTCCCAATGTGGTCTGTCTCAGCTCATTATCACTCCCAGTGAATTAACTTAATTAACCCCCTGTCAACTAGTGGGGCTAGGTTTCCTAAGTCTCATTGTTTCATTTTCTGACTTAATTCACAGCCCACAATTGTGAACCAAAATCATTTATATGACACTCAGCTATGACCTTACTATATAATAAAGATTTGCATGTCACATTATTATCCCAGATGTATTTAGTGCAATAATACAGATTTTATAAAAGTTTCCCAAAAACGTATGCAACAAAATGAGGTGTATCATTATTTATAAAATCAATAAATCTACGTAGATAAGAATAATGACATGCGTTTATAGATTCGTAAACTCTACATATAATGTGCAAGTTTCATGTAAATAGAGTAATAAATAAAGGCTGTGAAATTTTATCTAGTTGTAAAAGTTGGAGTTGCGTAGCGCGCTCTCAAAGTTTATCAACCTGCGGTCACTCGTGACTGGTGATTTACGCATTGCGGCTAGCTCGTATGGAGAGCTCGCATGCATCTAGCTGTCAATGCTTCTCTCTTGTTCGTTTGGTAAGTCATATTGCAGTACAAATAGCTAAAAATAGCAAAAATAGCATGTTCTGGGAGATATTGTGTGAGCGCGTCAGCATACATCCTCTCTCCATGAGAGACGCAGTCACTGACTGCACCACCCGTCGTGTCAGACCATATGTTGTGTTGCCATATGTGTGACTTTATATTCATTTTATGCATAACATGTTATTTTCAACGCTATTACGAAAAATAAGACATCTACAACGTAAGATACAATACCCCGCGGCGTACTCACGGCGCGAGGACCAGATTCACGAAAGTTGCAGCGGGAAATTTGACTCTAATTACGTTATTTTTCAAGATATCATTAAACGGTTTGGACCACAGTGTTGCCAGAACGTTGTAGTATTTTTCGTAAATATTCCATTTTTCATCGGATTTTCGGGTGACATGGCCCCTTAATTTTTAACTTACTCTTAACTAGTCATTTACTGAAATTATTTTATTGAGTGCATAAATAGTTCTTCAGGTCTTATTAATTATACAGTCATAACTGAACTATTTATAGTTAATAATCATTAGCTTAAATTTGCCTATGCTTATTATTCAACTTTTCTTTGATTCCATTTATTACCTAGGTTGTCTAGCCTCGCCATGCTCCCTTACTCCATTGTACCCCTGGCTTTGCCTGCATCTCAAATTGCAAATTGTTACTTACAGTGTACCTGAGAGTACTTGTAAGCAATCTACCTCATTTTTCATTTTTGCTCAATTTGTTTTTGTATTGCTTAGTCTTGTTTATATTTGTTTTGTATTTCTATATCTTGTGTTTTGTATAGTCCATGTTTATATGTTTTTTCGTTAATCTCATTTATTACCTAGGTTGCCTAGCCTAGCCATACTCCCTTACTCCATTGTACCCCTGTAAGCCCCTTTTGAGTTTGCATTGTTCTGTATTGTGTACATCTTTTTCCCTATTTTATAGCTTATTTCTACCTTGTTATTTGCCTTTCTTCCCTTGTTTTTCCTGCAATCAGTTTTTTTTATGCAGACAAGTATAGACCCAGAACTAAACCTCTTTTCCACTATCTATGACAATCATCACTTTAATGATCTAAATTGCAGAAATTTTGCAGCACATGATGTAAACAATGTATTAACTCATAATCACAATATCTCTGTAATCAATTTGAACGTTAGATCCCTAGGTAAACACTTCGATGATGTTAGTGCCTTGATTGAAGCTATTGACAACAAATTCTCTTTTATTATACTTACTGAAACATGGTTGAAAGAGGATACTACTCAGCTCTTTAACATGCCTAACTACTCAGCAATTCACAACTGTCGTCAAATTCAGAGAGGTGGTGGCACTGCTCTTTACTACCACCAAGAACTAACATGCTTAAAAGAAATTAGAACCAGAGACTGCTATGGGGAGTATATCTTCGCTAGCTTCAGAGTCAAGGGTGCCGAGTCTGTCCTGACTGTGGGTGCAGTTTATAGAATTCCTAACACTGATGTGTCCGAATTCAACTCAAACCTTAGAAATCTTATACTTGATAACAGACTGAACAAAAACCACCTAATTATCGCAGGGGACTTTAATATTGACCTCTGCGAGCCTGAACACCCCACTGCTGTTAGCTTCCTCAACTGTATGAATTCCTGCTTCCTCATACCCTTAATCACTAGACCTACTAGAATCACTGATAGCACTGCCACGACGCTCGATCACATCTGGACAAACATAACCTCTCCGCTTACTTCAGGTATAATCACCGATAGCACTACAGATCATTACCCCACATTTCTCTTAACTAACATTAGCAAACCACCTCTTGAGTCAAGAGTGATACGTTTTAGACTACACAATGAAACTGCTATAGACAATTTTATAACTGCTGCTGATAATGTCAACTGGGAGTCCGAGTTAGGTAACATAGTGGACGTCAACCTAGCAGTGCAATCTTTTCTTCAAAAAACTCTTAGCCTTTATAATACCCACTGTCCTATTCTTACAAAACAAGTCACAAATAAAAGGCTTAACAATCCCTGGCTTACAAAGGGAATACTTAAATCTATTAATAAAAAACATGACCTTGAGAAGAAGTATAGGTTAGGAATTGTCTTCAAAGAATTCTCAAAGAATTACTCATTATTGCTGTCTAAGATAATTAGACGAGCCAAAACTAAATACTACGAAGATAAATTTACCCAAATAAAGAGCAACATTAAACAAACTTGGAGAACAATTTCTCAAATATTGGGATCAAAGAAGTCTTTAAATAACAAACCGACTCTCCTGTCTAATAACGATGGTCAGCTTTCAGCCTCTGATTCTGCTACTGAGTTCAATAGGTTCTTCTCTTCCATTGGTTCATCCCTTGCAAATGATATTCCATCTTCCAGTACAGACATTAATGACTATCTTTCAGGTAACTATCCACAGTCTCTGTACCTAAAGCCTATTAATTCCACTGACGTCAATGAGATAATCCTTTCCCTTAAAACCAAGTCTGGTGCCCTTGAGGAGATACCAACTTTAATTTACAAAAAAGCCTCCAGATCTTTAGCCCCTGCTATTGCTTTGCTCTTCAACAAGTCACTTGAACTCCAAACCTTCCCAGATATTCTAAAAAAAGCGAGAGTAACGCCTGTCCACAAATGTGGTAATCTCACAGATGTTAACAACTACAGACCTATATCTATCCTGCCAAACTTGTCAAAAATTTTTGAAAAACTAATCTATAAGCAGTTTTACTCATATCTAGCCAAACTCAATATACTTAGCCCTTGCCAATATGGCTTCAGACCCAAAAAAAGCACTAACGATGCACTTATTAGTATGCTTAACTCGATTCATACAGCTCTTGATAAAAATGAGTTCTCTGTTGGGTTGTTTGTGGACCTGCGTAAAGCTTTTGACACTGTCAACCACCAAAACCTTCTTCTTAAATTACATCATTATGGAGTCAGAGGACACTCCCTACAATACCTCAAATCCTACCTTACTAACAGGCTCCAATATGTTTCTGTGAATAATACAATTTCTCCCACCCTACCCATCAACATTGGTGTCCCCCAGGGCAGCATACTTGGCCCTCTCCTCTTTCTCATCTACATTAATGACCTTCCAAATGCCTCCCAACACCTCAAACCAATTCTATTTGCTGACGACACAACCTTCATTTACTCCAGTCCTGATCCCCTTGCTCTAAATGCCACAGTAAATACTGAGCTAAATAAAGTCCATCTGTGGCTAACTGTCAACAAACTCACCCTTAACATTGACAAAACCTTTTATATTCTGTTTGGCAATAAATCCTCTAATCAAATAAATCTCAAAATAAACAATACCCAAATTTGTAACAAATTAGATGGCAAATTCCTTGGCATTCTCATTGACCACAAGCTTAATTTCCAGGGACACATTCTAAACATATCAAAAAAAGTTTCAAAAACTGTGGGCATTCTTTCTAAGATCAGATATTATGTACCACGCCCTGCCCTGGTGACTCTCTATTACTCCCTTATCTATCCATATCTCAACTATGGTATTTGTGCTTGGGGCTCTACTACCCAAAATCACTTACGTCCTCTAATTACTCAACACAAAGCTGCTATTAGGACAATATCCAATTCTGGCCCCAGACATCACTCGGTACCCCTACTTAAATCTCTGAATATGTTAGACATTAAGTCACTGCACATTCTCTCATGTGTATTATACATATATAAAACGCTAAACTATAATGCCAATCCTGATCTCAAAAGCTTCATAGAAGGTTGTATCAGAACCCATGAGCATCACACCAGAAATAAATACAGTTTTGATATTCCTAGAGTACGACTTAATCAAACTAGAAATGCTCTACAAATCAAGGGGCCCAGAATGTGGAATGACCTTCCCAACCATGTTAAAGACTGTACCTCTCTCAACCAGTTTAAGTTAAAAGCGAAGCTATACCTAATAAATTCCCTGTAACCTACCTTACCCTTCTATTGTCAACCAATGTCTGTTTTTTTCTTTAAAGAGCGCTGTTTGTCGACATAATTGTATTTGTGCTGCTTTTTCATCTATGTTTTCATTTCTTGTTTTCATTCTACTCATTATGCTCAATTAGTATTAAGCTTGTCATTTAAGTTTATCATGCCCGAAACGCTTTGCGTAATAGTGGCTTTAGGCATTGTATGTACTAGCTATACCTATAAGTCAAACAATCCTTGTAAATATTTATTGTATGTATGTACCTTACCTAAATAAAATTGTATTGTAATTGTATTGTATTGTATTGTATTGTATTGTATTATAATATGTTAATAATATATATCATATATATATTTTTATAATATCCATACCCCAATAAATTATTACTTCTTATTTTTTTTTTCTTTTGTTTGTAGGTATGAAAATCTTTTAAAAACATTGAAAGAAAAAAAGAAGATAAAAAGAATAAGTGCAAATGTCCCACATGGAATCCTATCCCCTGAAGACGACCCTGCTATTCTTCATGATATAAAGGTCAACTGCTATGGCCCTGATGACACAATCTACAACAATGATCCTGAAGTTCGAAAAAATGTTCCTCGTGGTGTAACACTCTTGGAGTTTAAGGGACAGTTTGATTTAGTGATCTTTGCCAATAAAAAATTTACTGGTGGTATTGGTGATGAGGATGATAAACAACCGGAAACAAATGATCTATGGAAACAATATTGCTTAGAAGATCTCAGTACTACTACTTCTAAAGTAGTTTGTATGACTAAAGTGAATGGTGAATCAGCTCATTTCAGTGGCAGATACATTAATGGTAAATTTTTTTTAATTACTGGGAGTAAAAGTGTTCATATGTTAATTGGAGAAAGGGAAGACATTGAGCGGTATGATGGAGAACGTTATGTTGTTGCTAAAGTTGTGGCCAGATCACTGTGGGATACATTGAATAATATGGATATTATGAATCGACATTTGGTATATAGTATCTTACACTATACTAAATGTACAGCTGTGTGTGAGCTTCTTCAACCTGACAACCAACATATTGTTAACCTCAGTCACTTGGATAAGCATCAACTCAACGTTATCTGTTTTACTCCATTGTACAACGAATATGAAGAGACTAGCCTTCTTGCATTACCTCCACACTACACACTCAACCTGTTTACGGCATTAGGCTTTACATCTCCTGCCTATTCAATAATTGAAGCTAAAGATGTAGTGAAACACCAGAATAAGGTAGGCAAACAAAAAGTCTATTGTACAAGGAAGTGCCAATTTATATTGTCACATTTTTCAATACAATTTCTTTTATGAAACTATATTATTAAATTATTTTTACAGGTGCGAAGTGATCTTTACAAAGAAGGTGAAGTTTTTTATTTTCTAAATGAGAATGAAGAAACAATTGGAATGATAAAAGTAAAAACAAGATGGTATGTAATACTTAGAGCCTTGAGGGAAAAAGCAGTTTATTGTTTTTTATCCAAGAAAAAAAACAAGCAAAATTGGAGTTTAGAGAATAATATTCACTTAACTCAATTACGACTAAATGAAATTCAGAAATGGCTCAAGTTCTCGATTTATATTTTACAAAGATGTAAGGTGAGTATGATGGGTAAAGCACCTACCTACTTTGTTTTCATAAAAAGACTCTCTTAAGAAATTAATTATTTGAAAAATTAGGTTGAAAAATAAGGGATTTATAACACTAATAAATAATTATCATTACTTTCAGGAAATGGGGACAAGTTTTCTACAGTGGCTAAATGAAAAAGTAGAAAAAAAACATATTGCTGTGGAAGATATTAGGCCCCAATTTCCAACAATATGGAGCAGGTTTCTTTTTGAAAAAAATTTGACCGACAATTTTGAAGATGATGAAGAAGAAGAATTAGGTGGTTAGTTACCATTAACTTTATTATACAGTGGAAGGCATTGGGAAGACAACCAACTCAGTTACACATTTTCATCTTGATCATCTTTAGAAGTCTATAGAGACAAATTACCGTCTTCATTACTGTCGAGAAGTGGACTAGGGACAATTAATTAAAATATGTTTTCTAGTAACACCTGTGGTAGGGATGACATCTTTTAGACTGGAGTTTGTATTGATTTACACATGATATATAAAGTGTTCATCAATAAAAATAAGTAAGTAGTTAGGTAGTAGTGTAAAAAATGTAGTAAAATTTCCACAATTAAAATTTCTATTTTTATCACAGAATTTCCACTTGGTTCCCTATATTTTTCTTACCATTATTTCAGCTTTTTAAGGGATCTGGTAAAGGATTTCAGCTGATAAACTCTATAGTCCCAATTTTAAGTCTATGAGTCAACAGGAAGAGGAGGAGGAGGAGGAGGAGGGGGGAGGGAGATTGTGTATTATATAAAGAGAGAGAGAGAGAGATGCCTCTCTCAGTCACTAACTAGTCAGTCTAATACAACACTCACATTTTGTTTTCATAGCAATGAGAGAAGAAAAAAATCGTTTGGAGACTTTTAAGGACTGTAACTTCAGTGTAAACAGTCATGTACTTGCAAAGGCGGGTTTCTATTATACTCATAAAGCAAATCTTTTAGAATGTTCAATGTGCCATTTTCAAATTGATGCCTCGAACGTAAACAAAGATGAAAATAGAATCATTGCTTTACATAAGAAAGAGAAACCAGAATGCACATTTAATCAGAACGTGAAAAGATCTATTTCTAAGAAGTTTGATTCATATGACAGTTTACGGTTTGAAAAGGAACGTTTGGATACCTACATAGATTGGCCACTTGAATGGTTAGAACCATCTGATTTGGCTCGTGATGGCTTTTACTACCTTCGAACAAATGACCACGTTGCTTGTGTCTTTTGTCGAGGCATTCTTGGTTCCTGGGAAAGAGGAGACACTCCCAGAGGCGAACATCAGTATCACTTTCCCCATTGTCAATTCATTCGAAACCAACCAGTGGGAAATTTTTCACTGATATTTAATGAAAAATTCGAGGGTTATTCCGTTCCACTGAGAAATAGTAAAAATTCGTCCTATGGAATAGATGTCTGTGGTCTAAGTCCTATGACAGACAATGGAGTTCACCAACATACCATTGCCAAGCGAAAAGACTACTTAACACTTGAAAGTCGCCTAGCAAGCTTTAACAATTGGCCTGAACGTGTAACACAGAAACCAACTGAATTGTCAGAAGCTGGATTCTTCTATTGTGGTTTAAGTGATCATGTGCGCTGTTATCATTGTGGGAATGGACTTCGAAACTGGGAAACTGATGATATACCTTGGGATGAACATGCTCGCTGGTACCCAGAGTGTACCTTCCTCTTCTTGATGAAAGGAAAAGAATTCATTGATCAGGTATGTCAGCTAAGTAATATGAAATGAAGGTTGACTATTATTATTGTAATCTTTATAAAAGCCATTTGTAACATTAACTTTATTTTTTTTTCAGGTTCAAGGGGAAAGGCCACCTTATGAGACAAACCCTTCAATAACCCATATCAATGAAGATCAACACAAACTTATTAAGGAACTAGACATAACTAAGCACCTTATTTCAATGGGTTTCCAGGAAGATCATGTGATAGCAACGTATCTTAATCAACTCAAAGAGAAGGGGTTACCTTTCTTTGACATTGCGTCATTTATTGAAGCAGTCTTACAGTACATAGAAGACGAAGTTAGAAAACTTCTAGTAAATAAATTGGCATTGGCTGAAGTTGATGTTGTCCCAAGCCCACCCATGTCTGATGGAAATGAGTTGGCTTCTGACACAAACCAACAAGTAGAATCATCTACAACTTTAATGGAATTGGCATTGGCTGAAGTTGATGTTGTCCCAAGCCAACCAATGTCTGATGGAACTGAGTTGGCTTCTGACCAAAACCAAGTAGAATCATCTACAACTTTAATACAGCCTATAGTAGATGAATTGGCATTGGCTGAAGTTGATGTTGTCCCAAGCCAACCAATGTCTGATGGAACTGAGTTGGCTTCTTACCCCAATCAGCAAGTAGAATCTACAATAGTTGATGAATTGACATTGACTGAAGTTGATGTTGTCCCAAGCCCACCAATGTCTGGTGATTCTAACCCACAACCATTATTTGGTAGAATAACTGATCAAGTTGCCACTCTCCCAAAGTCAGAAGGTACAATTAGACACAGAGTGATTGAGTGTAAGATTTGTATGGAGAAGGAGAGTGAGTTAATGTTTTTACCTTGTAATCACATATGCACTTGTTTCAAATGTGCATCAAACATATCCACATGTCCAATTTGCAGAGCTGAGATAAAATATACTATTAAAGCAATTATATCATAGTAAAGAATATTTTAGATGTGTGATAATGATATGATATGTAATTCGAGAGCAATACAGCAAAGCCTAACATGTTTGAATTTATGGAAATGAACGTACAGATGTGCTGGCGGCTGAAGGTGCTGAGGGAAACCATATTGATAATACTTCATACCCAAGACTCTTCTAAGAAATTAGAAAACATCATCGTCAAGAAAGTTGAGTTGGATACAAAAATATGTCCACACCTACAGTAATAAGGATGATTTTAGACCATTTGCATAACATAATGTATCCTATCTATCAATCCGGCTGGAAATATATGAATTTCAAATCTTATTATTCCTATAATAAATACCTTATAATTATTATTGACGAAATATTATTCCTTTCCCCAGATATAATCTCAGATGAGGAAAAGTTTTAGTTTAGTTATACCAATGTGTGTGTGTGTGTGTGTGTGTGTAACCTTTCAAAATAGATATTTTTTTTTTGTCTTTAAGGTAGTATAAAAGTGTCACTAAGGTAGCCTGCAGCAGAACACAGTTTATGGATTAATTAGTGGTAGAGTCGCAATCCAAGCACTACATACTACCTCTTGATATAACTTTCTAGACAGTGAAAGTGAACAAACAAGCAGTGGTAGTTGCAGTACTACTCAATCTCTGGCGGAACTGAAGAAGCAAACAACCATTCCACAAACTGGTCAAGCCAATCAACCAACTTGTCTGTCAACTGATCTACAACCACCCAACCAATCTGTCCATCAACTGGTCTACAACCACCCTTTTTCTGTTGGAAGTTTCTTTCTAGGGAAGTGGATAACAATTGATCATATAAAATAAGAGAACACATACTGTTTTTCATAATGGTTGCACCATATGAATTTGATGACATGCAATTGTCAAGGTCTTTAGTACGTGTCTCAGGCAGTGCCTATAACACAGGAGTCATTTTAGACTTAAGCAGAACATCCACTTTCGCTGCTACAGTTCCAGTGGACCCATTGCCTCCGAAATTAGCAGGACCCAGAACACAACAGCAACTATTGCTGAATATTAATAAGCTGAAACATGAAAACCATATTATTCAACAAAATTTGTCAGTTTTGTATAAAATGTTTAAAGAACAGGAGAAACAAATTTCTATGTTGAGAAGGGGTATAAGGGAATGGAGCATCCAAAAAAGTTCCTTTTCCGAAACCACTATCTCCTCCTACTTACTCAACACACCCACCATCTCCTCCTCCTCCTCCAATTAATTCTCTCAATCCATCATCGTCCCCTACAATTTCTATGAGAATCAGGTAATTGTCACCTGATCGTAGAATTATATTAAATCAATAATTTAAAAAAAAATGAGTGAAATTGTTAAAATAATCTTGAATACTATAACATTCCCAGACAATGGTTCCTCGGGTTTGAGAGAACGTATATTCATAAAAACTCTTATTAACAATTTTGTTGTTGTGAATGATGATGATAAAAGAATAATTCTATTATTGAATAAAATGCTTCATTTGTTTACTATCTCTGATCGATATATTAAATTAATAACCGAAACATATCCTCTTAAGAGTCAGAATCAACAAAAACAAACAATAGCTCTTTTGAATAAAAAATGTAATGAATGTCAGAATGAAAAAAGTGAATTAGAAATTAAATGTGGAAATCAAGATGCCACAATAACAGATTTAAATACAAATGTGAGAGATTTAGAACTTACTATTGTGCAGCTTACAGAGACATTAGGAGACCAAGAAAATGAAATAGAGAATTTAAAGAAGGAAAATTTAACTCTTCAAGATAATCAAATGAAGCTTAGAATCCAATACGATGATGAAAAGAAACAGTATGAAACAGAATATGCATTTATGTTAGATGAGAAAGATAGACAAATTCAACATATCTCCGAAGACAAAGACAAACAAATAAAAGACTTAGCTGATGAAAAAGAAAAACTAACTGATTTAATAAATTCAAATAATACTAGTATAAGTCGTCAACAACAAGAAGAATTAAATAGGAAAATAAATATAAATTTAATGTCTCTTAAGGAATACCAACTAAAATTAGCCACATGTGAAAACGATATAAGGATCCAGAATATGCAATTTCTGGAATGCCAACAAGCCCTACAAAAATGCAACTATGATAAACAATCAGACCAAGAAGAATATAATAAGCTATTAATATCCCAAAAACATTATGTTCAGGAATGCCAAAAAAAACTACTAGATTGTGAAAATTCTAAACAAATTAAGTATGATGAATATAATACATTAGTAAAGAATATAAATGAAGCAAATAAATATAATATTGAAACATTAGAGCGACTTTATACAAAACCTACATTATCGAATAGCGATATAATTCATTGTTTTTCAAGCATATTTCCTTTAGATGATGATAATGAATCAAAGGAAACAAGAAAATCACAAATTGAAGCAATAATAAATAAGTTCATTCATCAGTTAAATACCTGAACGTGATAACTACATTCACGAAGAACGTGAAAAGGACATTAGAGATAGGATTTCCCGTTTAAATTATATTAATAATAATGATCTACACCAAAATAATAATATTCTTAATATTTTTACTAACGAGGAAGAAAGAAATTTATTTAATCAAATATTAGAAAAATTTAAAACTAATATTATCGATGAAACAGTATATGAACACGAACGTCAAATAATACCTTATGTAAATGAAAATGATCATTTAAAACGTCAATTAGACGAACCTAATTATGTTGCTAAATTGTTAATAGACGCGGTGGCATCAATAGTTTTAGTTAAAGAAATTATAACCAAACGAATTGTTGACCTGGAAAAAGATCATAAAGGAACGAATGAGGAAGTTATAAAAGTTTATGCATTCGTTACTATTCTATATACATTATTCCAGAAGGAAATAAGGCAAGATTTGAATGCAAATAATGTACAACGCTTTTATTACATTATCTTGAACGTGATTCGTAAGTCCCCTTCTGATAATATTCATGAAATACTGGCTTTACAACAACAAAATGATTTACATGTTAAGACCTTACAAGAAGAAAATGAAACAATAACTTCTAACCTGTTGACCATTCAACAGACAAATGCTAGTCTCCAGGATTCCAACAAACAAATGCTTTCAGAATTAAGTGAGACAAGAATGCATTTGTCGATGATTAACCATGATGAGACTTCGGTGGACCCCATAGAATATGAAGAAACTCAAATGAATAAATTCACATTAATCATCCAAGCTGTCACTACTCAGCTTGATGCTTACTTGGCCGGGACATGCAACAATAAGTATTTAAGATCAGCATTCGAAAAACTCTCAATGAGAAAAATGTTTTGCAAGAATGAAATGGCGAAATCTGAAATGATGCAATTATTTATTTCACTTTCAAATCATATCTTCAAATTTATATTCTGCGCCCAGTTCTATAAGAATCTTGTCACGGTAATAAACGATAATATTCTTCGGCGTTCCATTCAATTAAACCTTTATTTTTCAAGAGAAATGTATAACCACCGAGATATGCTATCTGAAATATTGAACATACCGATGATAAATGAAGCTATAGAAATAGCACCCGTTTTCCCAATTCTATACAATATTAGTAAATTAACACTGATAAATGGTATGTATTCTATAAGCAACAATGAGGATAATAATCAAATAGTGTCTATCGATAACGAAAAGAAGAATTTAAAATCGATTGCGTTATTACACGAGGCTAATATGGAAGCAGAAAAATCGTGGTTCCTTAAAAACCTAAAAGTTAAGTACGAAAGTGTATTGGGTGATGACAGCATTTTAAAAGCAATCGCCTCTCAGAAAGTTTCTTCGCCTGAAACTGTTGAGAAAACAACCACACAAAAAAGAGATAAAACGAACTTAAAAGACGCAAAACAAAGGACAAAAGATAAGACTCAAGGCAGGCGACAAGTCGAGGCATTAACAGAGAAAAAGAATCTAAAGGATAGACATATAAACACTATAAGGGGAGGAATAGTTGAAAATAAATAAGAGGATGTCGATGGTAAGCAGTCAACTCATTAGAGAAAGGAATTTTGTAAATACCTCCCCCCCCCTCAAAAAAAAAAAAATAAAAAATAAGAGACATCAGAGATTGGAAAAGGGGTTCAAGTTCATAGTAAGTGTGAGTTTGTAAAGATTTGCCACCATTCTCCAGTGTGTAATAAGCCAAATCAACTCGATGAGGATCTTTGGTGTTATGGCCAATTTTCACACAGGCATTACTAACCTTGTAATTAACCGAGATTTCAAATGACAAGGTATATTTTAATTGTTTTGGATTTCATCTAGATCAGGTGTCTGATACTTTTGAGAAAAAATAATATCACATATTATATTTGTATGAGGAATAAGCTTACATTCTAATTCCATCTGAGGAAACAGCGTGAGTTCTTTCTGAAGAGAGCTTTTCGTACCACTTTTTTTTTTTTCTTTGGAAGAGCAGCGAAGAGTGTGTGACTGGCCGTCAGTGGATGGCCGGCGGCCACGAATACTTATATATGGCTCAGCTGACACAGTGCTTAGTCAGAACTGGGACTTTACGTTGTACTAGTCTAAGGAAGATCAGCAGGCAATTCCCAAAAAATAACGAAAACATTGTTGATATTTTCAAGCTTTATTTTATGTCATATCCTATATCAAAATGGCAATTGTATAAAATGATGATTCTTCAGTTATCACAAAAATATATTTATTATGAAAATGAACATGAGCTTCTGATCAATCACATCCATCGTAAAGGTGAGCTTATATATGTCGATTACTTTAATGAAGTTATAGCCAGTGTAGTTTTGAAGATGGTATGGCGGCATTCAACTAAGCGACTCTCTAATTAGCGACTCTCTAATTATTGAGTCACAACTGCAATATACAACAATGCTGAGTTGGGGATGATGGGGGGGGGGGGGGTAGAAGGGCAAAAGATAAGCGAGTTATGGTAGGTGGCGACGGAAACACTGCAGTTAGTCTTATTCAACTCCTGCTAAGAGGTCCGCACCTTCTGGCCAGGCTCCGCATCATATCGAAAGGTTATTATAGATGGCTCTCTCAGCTACAGAGATATTTAATATACTAATGTATGTGTGTATGTGTCTTATTCTTTTTCAAATATTTTTTTTTTCTTTCACGGTAGTAACCTGTCCATCAACTGCTCAACCACCACCCAACCAACCTGTCCATCAACTGGTCAACAGCCACCCAACCAACCTGTCCATCAACTGGTCAACAGCCACCCAACCAACTTGTCCATCAACTGGTCAACAGCCACCCAACCAACCTGTCCATCAACTGGTCAACAGCCACCCAACCAACCTGTCCATCAACTGGTCAACAGCCACCCAACCAACCTATCCATCAACTGGTCTACAACCACCCTTTGTCTGTTGGAAGTTTCTTTCTAGGGAAGTGGATAACAATTGATCATATAAAATAAGAGAGCGCACAGTGTTTTTCATAATGGTTGCACCATATGAATTTGACATGAAATTGCTAATAAGGTCTTTAGTACGTGTCCGAGGCAGTGGCTATAACAGAATAACTGATGGTTCGGTTTGTTTAGACTTAGGCAGAACATCTACTTTCGCTGCTAGAGTTAGAGTGGACCCATTGCCTCCGAAATTAGCAGGACCCAGAACACAACAGCAATTATCTAAAAGAAGCCACATTGGAGTAAATTCAACTGGAGCGGCAACTCCATCATCTTCCACAGTAGGTCAGACTGTTGTTGCAACAACTTCCCATGAACTCAGTGCAGAAAATGCCAGTAGAAGTGTAAGACCCGCCAGACTCAGAACACATGGACCTATCAGTATTTCCCAAGGAAGCGACATTGGAGTAAATTCAACTGGAGCAATAGGTCAAGAAAATGCTGGAAGTAGTACCAGACCCGCCAGACCCAGAACCTATGGACGTACCAGAATTTCCCAAGGAAACGAGATTGGAGTAAAGACTGTTTCAACTTCCCAAAAGCGTCCTTGTCCCCAAGACCCAAGTGAAGAAAATCAACCCATAACAACAATGAAGGAAATTCTTCTTGCAAGTAAAGGGTCCCGTATTTTAATCTTGACCCATCAACAGGTTCATCAATTACTTGCCAATACGTTTACCACAGAAAAACTTGTGCTGGATATGAATAATCTGATCCAAGAAAACAAAGTTCTTCAACATAAAGTGTCACTTTATCAGGAAATCTTTAGAAACAAGGAGAAATTAATTTCTATTATTAAGAAAATGGGAATAAAGGTTGCATAAATAATTATATGATTATTTAAGATGATTTTTGTTGAATTCATAACATGATAAACTCTGTCAATGTTTCTGAGGTCAATAGCATATGTTATCACAGAATACTTTATGCTGTGTCATATATATTACTTTGTAATGTGAATGTGGATTTGTGTGTATGGTTCTAGTTGAACCAAGTTTCATTAATAGTATATAAAAAAAATATTAATATGCAGTATATATCTGGGCAAACTATTCCAGATTTAATCGATATAAGCAATAATTTTTTTTATATTTTTCCCCCATCATCATATTCCTCACCTTTTAATCAAGATATGAAAAATATTATGGCTTGTGTGAGTATTTTAGTTCAAAAATTATTTAGTGAAGCTAATGTAAATCAAGCAAATATATATGTAATAGATAATAATGATAATAATAATAATAATAATAATAATAATAATAATAATAATAATTATAAACCTCTGCCAATAAATATATTTAATATAAATTCATATGTGGAAGTAGGTTTACTAAGAAAAAATAAAGAATCAACCAAATTAAAAATACCTTTTTTAACTACTAGTGATGAAATAAAAGCTATTTTAACTATTCAGTAAAAAAAAATATATATTTCTTTTATGTTGATATATAGAAGAAAAGACACAAGGATTAATCAGTATAAAAGATGCTGTGTATAGACAATGATTTAAAATACGAGCAAGAGCGATTAGAAACATTTATTAATTGGCCTGTAAGTAACCCAAAGCCCAAAGAGTTGGTAACTAATGGCTTCTTCTATCTGAAAAAAGGAATAGAATGCGCTTGTGCATTTTGTTATGTCTATGTAAATTCTTGGGATGATATTTTAAATGATGACGATTATTTCAATGAAGATATAATACTCATTTTAAATAACAACACTATTAAACTTAGTGAATTTCATAGGAGAATAAGCCCTAAATGTCCATTTTTGAAGGGCGAACCAGTAGGTAATATTCCTATTGAATTTTCATCTTATCTCATAGAACCCAAGTATATTAAGTATAATAAAGATTTGGAATTTGAATTAGATCAAAAAAACAAATTACCCAAGGGGATACTCTCGCATAAAACTCCACATCATGAAAAATATAGTGAGGTTAGAGTTCGCTTGTCTAGTTTCAAAGACTCGTGGCCACTTTCAATAAAACATCCCAGCCCAAAAGAGTTAGCCCAAGCTGGGTTTTTTTATAAAAAACCACCTCGTGGAGATGAAGTAATCTGTTTCTATTGCAATATGCATTTTCGAAATTGGAAAGAAGGTCATGATCCATGGATAGAACATGGGCGTTGGTCAACACAATGTTATTATATATTGATCATGAAAGGGCCTGATTTTATTAAAAATATACGTTCATCTTATATCACTAAATATCCCCCCAAAATATTTTCTAATGATATAATTATGCAAATGATGAACAAATTAGATATTTTAGTAACTTTATCTAAAAGTTACAAACGCGATATTGTTAAAAGAGTATTTAAAGATGTAGTAATACTCTATGGACGATCATTTAAATCATATGATCAAGCTATAGCTATTATAACAAGATATTTATATTTTAACCAAAGAAAATTTAAAAGGGTTAAAATCATAGAAGAAAATAATCAAAACGAAAAAGATGAAGTTGGAAATAAATGTTTAACCTCAATGAATAATGACACAGTAACATTAACCAGGACTTATAATGAGCCTAATACAACTACTTATTGTATATCTGATCCCAAATGTGATCAGATATTGAGCTTTACTATAAAGAATTTAGGACGTCAACAACTCACAGTTTCATCCGATTGTCAACATGATAAGAATTTAATGAATACACGCTGTAATATCTGCCAAGATAAAGAACGTTGTGTTCTCATTTTACCCTGTCAACATTTTTGTGTCTGTGAATTGTGTCTTTTACAACTTAGTAACTGTCCAATATGTCGCAATTTAATTAGTCACGTAACTAAAGTATATTTTTCTTAATCTGAAATAATTTAGAGTAAAGGAGTTATTAAAAATGAAATAAAAAATATATATCTCTTTGATTTATAAAACAACAAATGAAATATATTTTTTGGTTTAACTAATTATATCTTTCGTTTTACTTAAAAAAAAAATCGCCTCATGCTGTAATGATGGTATTGTGGTAATTGATAATTCTCCAATCTGAACTATTCATTAAATTCATGGTGACGTCCACCTAAACTAAAGTTCCCGTTCTAAATAATAAGGTTGCGACATAGCTAGCTGGTTGCCTAGAGCAGATGCAGCACTGTGTCAGCTGAACAAGAGAATATGAAATTTACGAACAATGGGCTGGCTTGTGCCAAACACAGCCAAAAATATGGATCCATTTATTTAGAAATGATTATAAAGTATTTTTTTTTCTTGGAATAATAGCGAATGTATTATTTTTTTTTTTTTTTTGGACCGGAAATCTTCAACTGTTTATGAAAATATTTCAAACTGGGGAAAAGGATAAAATTTTGGGGATACTGAAACCGAATGTTGGAATGTAGCTACTTTGTATAAAGAGATGGATACCTTCATAACAAAAATACATTTCAGTTTTTATAATTTGATTTATTAAATACAATTTTGTACAAATTTATTATAAAATTTTTTAGCTATCAGATATTCACGGAAGCTACATGTGACTGATTGGCAAGTAATCGGACCAGTATTATAGATACCATTTAGCAATCCTTGTTCAGTTGTCAGAGTCCCAATAATCACATCCACATGAGAACGTTTAATTAGAAGCTGTCGTCCAGCAAGATGATTATCATGTAATATTACTGGATGACCAAACATGTAATCACCTTTTTCATTATGAGATAAAACATTCATTCTGATGAGAGCGTCATATGTGTGCACTGGATCTCTCAAGTAAGACAAACAGGCGTTTACATAAGTATTTTGGGTTAAAGGAACCGTGGATACTTTTTCCCAATACCTATCTAAATTGAAGAGGTTATAAATTATTTTATCTCCTTTACCATGGACATTAATAAGCTTGTCCACTATTTTCTTCACTTTGTCTGTAATTATTTCTCTGAAGAATTTCTCATTATGGATACATTTTTTCTTGACAATTTTTTTTTTGATGATACCATGACTATGATTGCCTTGGAACTTCCTGCCTCCTCTTATACAAAAGTATAATTAACATAAATCTATATCAGATTCCTTAAATATATATATGTGTGGTGAAAATAAAATTTAATTATCTTCTTTTAGCAACTGATGTGATAAAAATCTTTTCATCAATAACATTATAATATAGTTTGTATATTATTTTAAATTTTGAATTATATCCTAGTTAGTAGATGAACAATTGGTGTTCAGGGAGAAAAGTAATCTGTAATCCCCAACTCATTATGATATAATTCAAATTGGGGAAAAGGATATAATTTATAGTTTTATCTTATAAGATAAAGGTATATTATCATCTCAGAGGATTAGTTATAGTTTGCATTCTGTAATTGTATAATTTTTGTAGTGATGCTGAAATAGACTGTATAAAGAGATTGATATACTCACACTCACTGAAGGTCCTGAAAATCTAAGAGCTGTGGAAGATTTAAAATCAGTAGTTAACAAGAGTAATAATATACACGATTTTTAGGATCTGGACCAGTGAACATGGATGGTAGTGTGAAGTAAGTGTGACCGAAGTTTATTAGGGGGTACTTCTTTCTTAATGTTGATGATGTACTCTGGGTCACCTGATCTAAAAAAAATAATAAATATTATGGCTGATAAGACAAGCTGAATAAGTCAACCTAAGCTTAGTTTAATATAAAACTCGACCAAAAAGATAGTGGAAAGTGTTCTTCACAACCGGACGCCCTGGAGTCTGGCTGAGGTAACCTCGCTGTATATAAGATGGCGCGTGTCGCCGTCGTCGCCACCACAGTGTTCAAAACCACAGCAGTCTAACCAACATCCTACAAGAAAACTCATTCTCCTACAGCTACAGCACCCGCTATTTGAGAGAATTAATTATCTGCAGTAGAATAATAAGAATATACTGCTCATACACGTTTGACAGGGCCGGCGCCTGCTACTCTGACAGCATCTCGTGCTGGGTTTTGTATATGTACAGAAGAGTATGGAAGGGGAAGTATTCAAGATAATAGTCTTGTGTCTACTAGTTTCCACGAGAGTTGAGGCTGACACAATGGTCGGTCCCGAGAAGATCAAGGTCAAGGGGGACACTGCCGATTACATCCAGATGTCTGCTAATAATAACCTCATTGTTGGACATCAGAACCAACAATGAGCTGCAGGTAAGATCAGTCATCCATATATACACACATACTCCAATTGAAAGTTTATTTAAAGTCAATAGTTATGACCAGATTCTTAGACACATTAAGTAAGATAACACAAATCAAGTGGTAATTTCTATATAAGAGACACAAAATATTAACCTTACTTACGCCTTATTATCTGTTTTACAGGACTGTTTCTATCAGCAACGTATGATTCTGTCTCTCTGGTCAGTCACTCTGCCGGCTTCCCCAGTGCAAAAGAAGAAGAAGAAGAAGAAGAAGAAGAAGAAGAAGGAAGAATAAAGTTATTTACCGATTGCATAACACACATTCTTCACTTACTCCAATTCTAACACAGGTTATGTCCTTGTGGCAAAGAGCCAGTTTTTATAGCTGAGATGATTTCCAGTCACTGCAGTTATTTTTCCTTGTGGCAGAGTCAGTTTTTATAGCTGAGGTGATTTCCAGTCACTGCAGTTATTTTTCCTTGTGGCAAAGAGCCAGTTTTTTTATGGCTGAGGTGATTTCCAGTCACTGCAGTTATTTTTCCTTGTGGCAAAGAGCCAGTTTTTTTATGGCTGAGGTGATTTCCAGTCACTGCAGTTATTTTTCCTTGTGGCAAAGAGCCAGTTTTTTTATGGCTGAGGTGATTTCCAGTCACTGCAGTTATTTTTCCTTGTGGCAAAGAGCCAGTTTTTTATGGCTGAGGTGATTTCCAATCACTGCAGTTATAGAGAGCTAGTTTACTAGTGTCACAACAATTATTTCCCTGTGGCAAAGAGTCATTTCAATAAATAATAAGGCTTAGGTGAATGCATATTATTAAACAAGCATATTTAACAATAACAATATTTTATTTTTTTTTTTAAATTTCTTCAATATTTACCATGGATGTACATTTGTATGCTAAGTTAATATTTGCTAACATTAAATCGTCATGATAACGTTGAAGGTATTTTGATCCACAGATAACTCCACTTTCATTTTCATTTTTTTCTGTTTCTGTTTCATTATTTTGAATATTTTCCAATTCAATGTGTTTCATGTCTGAGCGTATTTGAGTCAATTCTGTATGAATTCGAGCAGCTCCTATACTACGGAATGATACAAGTTCCATGGGTCCTGTGGAAAGACCACCACGTCGTCCTCGAACTGGTGCTCCGGTCAGTTCAGAAAATACAACTTCATCTGCTCGTGAAGTGTGCATCGTAGCATTTGCGCGGTGATTGGTAACACACATATAAGAACCTTCATATAAACTAGCTAAAACTGGCTCATTATTTCTATTTAAATATGGTTCACCCGTATAGGGATTCATAAGGATTCCAGTACAAGTTTTTCGACCCCACTGTAGATGTTCAATAACATTTTCAAAAGTGAGAGTAAAAGCTGCATCCATGTAATTCAAATTATCAAAGGTATTGCAATATAAATCTGGAGCTTGTCTTTTAAGTGAATGACGGTTAACTAAAACATCAATGGGTACATTTGATGAAAACATATCACCCTGACTCATTAATTCAATGTAAGGCATATCCTGTTCACTAACTAATCGCCCAATTACACCTTTTTGTGAAGTGGGTGTTTGTAACTTATCACCTAAAGATGGTATATATGGTGACACTGTTATCAGAGAAAAACGCCAACTTTGTAGTACTGGTAAATCTACACTATCTATTTTAAAGTACCTAAATGTAATGTAATTAGGATGATGTTCTTTAAAAGCTAAAGAATATTGAGATTTCTTCAACCGTTGTTGCCGTTCAAGGGAAGGGTGGTGTGGATCATTTACTGTAACTCGGTAGTCATTTCGACTCCCTTTTCCATTCTTCGTTCCTGTGGATACTGGAACAGAATCGTCATATATAGGCTCTTTTAAATCCCCAATTTTACCATTTCAAATAAGAGCAAGAGTATTGGCATCTATGTGAACGAATTCTATTTCTCCATTTGTAAAATTAAGCAAACTATTATCTTCTTGACACTTGGGATTAACCCCTTTTAAAATTCCCAACTGAACACCACGTTGAAGTGGGGTATGCTGATCAAAATAGGTCTGACAAAAAGTTGGTAGTGCATTCTGTCCTGATCCATAATTATATCGAACAATTGATGTTTCATAAGAAACACCTGAAAATAACCCACGGTCTATACTATCTTGTTTTACTGTAATACTGTCTTCGGGATTGTGCCAGTTTACTACTGCCACCATAGGATTTTGACAAGGAATGGGTAAAAGTTTACTCATTCGAGATGTTGTGTATAATCACCTACAGAATGAGTATTGACAGAAATACCAGCATAATGACGATACGATTGCAGACTGTTACTAATTCGAGGGGGATGGGCAGCATTAGGACGGCTAATCGCTCGAGCATTTGGCCCCATAATATTAGGTATTTTTTCCCGGTCATAACCAATATAGAGTAATTCAAAATCCTCTTTGAGATCACTATTTTCTTTTCTGAGAAAAATCTGAGGTTGCATTTGAGGTGGTAAATAAAAAAATGGATTAGCCTCCATTTGAAAAGTGTCTATTTCCTTAGACGTATAGAGTTGGCCATTGGGTAAAATTTTATAAGACATACGTGGCAGACTGGTGCATATCCACAGTTGATTTTTTTTGTATTCTAATAATTCTATACAGGCGATATTTAATTTCAAAATATATTGAACAAATCGGTATAAATTGTCTACTCCAAATAAACAAACATATTCCCATTGAACTAGAGGCAAATGAGGAAAAAAATGTTGAGCTGCAGAACCATTCTTGATCGAATCTAATGGGAAATTAAACAGTTTATTATGAATAATTATATAGACATATTTAGATTCTAACTGATCAAGTTGTGAAGGATTTCCCACTTGTCTTAGTTGAGGGAGATATGTAAATAAGAATTTATCAGGTTGTGAATTACACATGCTGGGAGAGGCGATTATCACATCAGGTATCATTTCTAATATGATACCACATCCTTGAGGAGTATCAGGTGTATTGAGTAAATCAATGAAACCGACCTCACTTACCGTTATAGATTTAGGCTCTTTGGCTTTGGAATCTTTAGGCAATAATTTTTGTAATCCACATGCCACCAGACATATATTGGCATATGAATTAGATGAATAATTCCGACTAAACAGACCAATTTTATTCCATTCATTATTCCCGCTATTATTAATTATGGAACATACAGATTCACTCACAATGAAATTGCCCGGATAAACGTCAAAGGGGAAGTTTTCACATAAAAGACATTTAAACGGGAAATGTGTATTTGGGGGGATTAGCCGATTACTTTGCCAGCACTTCCATTGTTCATAATCAATAGGTCTCTCAGGATCTTCTACCAACATTTGCCACATTTGACCACTTTTCATTACAGGCACTGCAAAATTATACTTGGCATAATCTGCTAGTCGCTTGTCATTATCCCATTCAGGAAGTTGTAGTCCTACCCCTAGTACCAATTTGCGATCTAGATAATATTTTATAAATTGGGATTCATCACTTTTGGATTTTAGTAGATATGGTTGATTACTCAGATGAAATGTTATGCCAGGGTAAATTTTAAATAACTTTTCAAAACTATCATTTTCGATTTGAAGCTTATTGTAGAGACTGTGTCTAAGAAATAATTCTAATTCAGCATCGGCTGAATCAATGATCGAACATTTAGGACAGGGTTTAAGGTTTCCACCAGGTAAAGCCCATTGTCGATGCCGATAATTGAAAATACCTCTTGTGTTAATCATTATTATATAATAATTATATGAAAATGAAATGTAATTTATATTTTAGTTAATAAAAAAAAATATATATTGTAAGTATCTTTTATCCCTGGAATTGAAATACATAGTAAATAGATTTTGTTGAGATTTTTATTACAACAAAAGTCTTAAAACGTAAATAAAATAAAAGTGTAACAATTTAATTTTAATTTGGCCTATAAACAATTATGTATTTTTTTTTTTTTTAGTCGTTACGATTTGAAATATCAATGACCCATCCTGCTATTATTTTACTAAGGATAGGTTTAATCAAAAATATAGTTAGTAAAATAATTATTCCCAAAATCCAATTATTTTCCCAAAGACTTACTAAAAATAGAATAAAAATAGTTATTATTAATATTTTTTCCATCTGATAATTTATGTATGAAGTTATTTTCTTTTCTTTTAATGATCTTATTTCTGTTTTAAAAGAAGGAATTTCAGTTTCTATTGCAGCATTTTGATGGTCACTTATAATTTCAGTCTCTAATGGATCTTCATTTTCTCTCGATGGTGATGAAGATTGTGTGAGATTTCTTTTTCTTGTTCGTATAGAATTTTCATGGATTAAATTGGGTGGTATACTTAGTGTGTCCAATGTCATTGTTTTCCTATTTTTTTATAGTATAAAAAAAGTTACGTAGAACCCACGAGTGTGTGTACGGATGGTGTGAGTGGTAGGTAGGTAGGAAGGATATAATGAGGAAAGTAAAGTTTATTATTTAGGTAGAACCCAAACGAGTGTGTACTTGCTGCAGACAGGAGGGATGGTGTGGGTGGTGGGTAGGCAGAAGGGATACGATGAGGAAAGTTAAAGTTTATTATTTGATGCTCAATGCAAATATTCTTTCTCATCTTCTAAGTTATCATCATTGAGTGAGGGCTAGGGGAGGTGCCAAAATCTTTCTCCATATATCTCTAACAAAACTACCAATTCTGCCTCACCTTCATCCCCTCATAAATGGGAGGATGATGATCTTCACCTTCAATCGACAGCTTCATTATCCAAAAACCTTACATTGCAGCTCGTCACAACCTTACCTAAAGCATCAAACAACAGCAATATTAATCAGATAAGTACAACCCTCTCCCTGCGCCAGAGAACCAAGAAGATTCATCGTCACTGATATTATGGAATTCAGACACAGAAAGTTCATCAGAAGGAAATGGTTGTGGTAAGTAAGTGTGTATTTTAGTTTTTAGTTTTGGACATCAAAATATATTTATTATTTGAAATTTGTTGAAAATTAAGCTATTAAAAATGAATGTTCCTGGTTTCATGGCTTTACGAAAATCCTTGAAAAATCATAAATTCATTATTTTAATTTTCAGGGATTGGTGAACAGATGAAGTTAAAGATTTAAAGTCCAACAACAGTCTTTCCGAACTTCATAGAAGCCGCTCTTCTCCCAACTATATGTGATTGTAAATACTTAGTTATGGTGTTTTTCTTCATGTTACTTGATTTGAAGATTTTTCAGAGACTGACTCTGATAAGCACCTCAATCAATGGCTATTTGAATGATAACATACTGTTTTGTATAGTACTTTAAGATTGATAGAAATATTTTTAATATATGAGAGAAAGAGTTTGAAAAAATAGAGAGACTGACTTCATTCCACATCCTAGTTATATTGTATTTTAGTAAGCAATATAAAATTCGACAGTTTGGTCGAATACAATTGAACAATTTAAATAAATGGCAACGAACATATATAATCATGGTTTTATTGGAATTTTGTCCTAAACAATTGTATTTGGAATGGTAAATAGAAAACTAAATTTCTGTAGTATTTTTTTTTAGAAGGGCATAAAAGGAGATTAATTCTTTTTTTTTTTTTAGTCTTATAAAACTTAACAATGAATCGACGTCAACAAATTTGTAAAGACTTTGTCGATGACATAGTTCAGGAAGTGATTGCACCATTAAGTAATCTAGGTTCTGGGTCTGATAAAAATGTGGATAGTAATTTTATTGTTTTAAAAATGAAAGAAGATCCCTCTAAATTTGTAAATACATTACTGGATTCTGTTACTAATAATATATTAGACTATTATTATAATAGAAGTCAAAATGTACCATTGTCAACTGTTCCATCACCCAAAAGAAAGATAAAAAAAAAAAAACATATATTATCAAATGAAGAGGATGAATTAATTAAAATTGAAATTTTAGGGAAAGCAGTTTTAAACATTTTTTCTCTTCATAATGAATATAATCGTATTAAGGATAGTATTGTAAATCAACATATGCAATCAAAATCACCAAAAAAACAAAAAATACAGTTACCACCAATATTAAAGGACGATGAAACTGTAGATATGATCAAACTCTTCAATTCCTTCCATTCAACCGTTTTGAAATACCTTTTGAAAACAATACATAAAATAATTACAGAAGTTTATGGAATAAAACTCTGTGAAGATTTAACTAAGCTAGTTAATTCTAAAAGTTATCCATATTTTTTATTTGAATATTTTCTTAGACATCAATCATCAAGCGACGATATTAAACGGCAGTTAGAGTGTCTTAAACATTCAAAATACTGACCAAAAATACTGACCAAAATTTAATTTGTAAAAATACTCATTTTGTAGAAGAACGTGAATGTCGGCGTCATGTGGATATTGCACATCCACTTATTCAAGCTCATTTAGCTCCCTTGGGTGAACTATCCATGCAATATATTTCTAGGGTTTTAGAAATGCGGATTGGAGACTATCGCCTAATTATTGAACCACAACAGAATAGATATTTTATTCAATATAAGAAATTCCGTGACAAAAAAGTGGTTTTTCGTTTAGATTCCCTCACATTAGAATTTGTTTATATTAGTGATGAAGGGGAATCTTTTTACGATGCCCAGTATATACAACATAATAGTAGTGATGATAGCAGTGGGGAAAGCATGTTAGTAGGTATGGCTAGCTTTCTTGATGGAAGTGATCTTTGTATAAAAACAACTTACCTCCTAGATTATTCAACCAAAACAGTTCTATATCATCGATACATTCCTAATGATCATACCCAAATATTCCCTTTCACTTTAGAAACAGAAGATTTACAACAAAGTGAGACAGGACCTGCTTTAACAATGAATACTGAGGGTGTACCTACAATATCACCACCTTCGGGAACTTCAATTTACTGGTATACTTCTTAGAGATTAGAAGCTCAACTTCCTTTAAATCTTAGTATGTATCAACATGTTCATGAAGATAGTACTCCCCATCATCCAACTCCGTCTGAAAGTTTGAATCAATCTCCTGTTTATATATTCCTAAGTTGGATGGTAATAATGGAATTTTACGTTTTTACCCAAGTCATTTTGTTATTTCAAATCCTCTGATGTTATCGACATCACATCCACATTTAATACCCCAACATATTCTCCATTCTTTGATCGATTTCATTTTTACAGTAGAAACTGATCTATACTCTATAAACAATAATTCATCTTCCTTTATGGTACATAATTATCGACCAGTTGCCATTATAGACATTGTCTCTACGGCTTTTAATGCTGCAGAAAGGATGAATATATTACAAGTATTACGAGCCCATTTTAGAAATGATTTAGCACCTTATTACATTTTCTTTCAAGGGGAATTAAGCATATCCAAACCATCAATATCCCCATCATTACCATTTGAAAATTTTCATGATGGTGAGATATATGAGGTGTTGTTAAATAACAACAGAAACATTATAAAGGTTTGCCGACATCGCCCAGATAAATCTCGAGCGAATCCACTTAAAACAGTTAATATTATATTGGGTATTCAAAAGTTAGAAGAAAGTTTTTTGGAAGTATAATCAGGAGTACGCTTGTGCTGGAAGAAGAAGGATGGTGGATGGTTTGTTGTCCAGGGAGGAATCATTGTGATTTAATGAAATCCATAACTATAAATAATTTTTATTATTATACTCCATATTAATACAGTTTAGAAATTATATTCCTAACTAGCTAGTTAGCTAATTTGTCGTTTTTTTTACCATATTCGACAATATGATATATGTGTGATTGGTAAGAGGAATGAACATTTTCATGACGGGTTTGTAAGAAAAAAAAGGGTGACTGGTTGCGGACCGGACCGAGGGGTTGCTGGGCCCCGGGGTTGTCCTAATATGGCCTCAAGCAATTTGACCACCACCACCAGGACCAGGACCTTCAAGAACAATACTTCCACTACTAGAACCAGAACCTCAAAAAGCACCACCACCACCACAGCCAGGACCAGAACTACCAAGAGCATCACCATTACCGCCAGGACCAGTGCATCCAAGAGCGCCATCATCACCGCCGCCAGAACTTGCGCCTCCAAGAACAACACCACTAAGGCCATTGCTGCAAGCACCAGCTTATCCATTGTAATCTGTGATAGAATGAGAGAAAGATATTCTTTATCTGTATATTTATAATGGTTTCATGAAATTAATCACAGATAGGATGGGGTGGAGAGCCAAGTGCAAGTACCATAAAAAAAAGTATCTATCTTACATTATTAAGATGAAATTTGGAAAAATCATAGATACCACTACTCACACTTTATCCACACACACACACCAGTGACAACTCCTACCAGAACCCCCATCATCATCATCTTCTTGTAAATCATCGCTGTTGTTATTTATTTGAAAATTATTCATTTTTGGTTTCAATTATATACATTCAAAATTCCCACCTATGTCTTTTTCTTACTCGAAATGTAACATATTTTTTTTTTTTTTTTTAAGTGATTTTTTCTTATAAAGAAAAATCTATTGTAAATGGGATATAAAAAACTATGAATAAAAAATATAGAAATTTTCCTTTGGGAAAATTTAAGAGTAAATTAGAATATCGTGTATATAAATCTATATTTTATCATTTAACAAAAAAACAAAAAAATAATAATATCAAAGTAGATATAAACAAAAGAGGACTATTAAAAAATAACAAACTATTTGAAATTGATATATATTTCTCAGATTTACAATTAGGTATAGAAATTCAAGGTCCTACTCATTATATAGACATTGAACAAATTAACAGATTTAAAAAAAAAAATGTTTAATATAATTGGGATTATTTTGTTATATGTAGGATTTAATACTGTAAAGCATGATATACTAACTTGTTTAAATATTATTACTAAAAAGATAATTAGTTAAAAAATAAGGTATGTAAATCAAATCATATATAGTTTTTTCAAGGAAATCCGGCTGAGTCGGTCCATTTATCAGCTGGGCAAGTCTATTGTAATGTATATGATGACAGGATGTAAGAGAGATACTCACACTATCTTGTGCATTCTAATAAGGGACGGAGAGGAGATAAGTCGGTCTGAGCTGGGTTAAGAGTTACTCCAACGCGCATCTTTAGCTAATCCTCAAAATCATCTCTTGAAGGTATTATATGACATTTACATTATTTATATTAAAAAATCATAATCTTGTTATTTACCATTGTATTATATATATATTTCTGAGCTTATAATATACAAAGACCTATTTTTTTTGTCATTTTCAGATAATTATAAAATGATGGTGATGTTGGTGGTATTGTGGGTGTTCGTTGTTGGAACTGTATTCAATCAATCAATCATCGTGGGAGTGTGATTCTTTATTTATGTTTTCTTTTCAGACCTGAACCTAAACGTGTACTTGTCAAATAGAGGATAATGGAGGAGAGAAAAGAAAAAATGAAAAAGGAAGTTCAATTTAATCCACATATAACGATACGATATTTATATGTATGGGCATATGCCTATCAGAAAGCTAGAATAGATGGTAAAATGTGGAACACAGCTGCTGCAGATCGGGATCGTTTCAAGATGCGATGTGTGAACACTTCAAAAATTCTAAATGATGCAAGAATATTTGACAAGGATCATAGAGTAAAGGTTTATTTAGTGCGAATAAAAGAGATATAGAAATTAAATATCCTTTATTTAATTCCTATCTTATAAAATTTAGTAGTATAGAGGGGGGGGGGGCAAAAACTGGTTGTATCATTTTATTTAAAAGTTAGGTAACGACCTAACACTAGGACAATTTGTCTTAACATTATATTATATTGATCATGTCTTCGTTATCCATCTGACCATTACTATAACACCAATATATCAACATAATAAATTTTAACAAAGCCAAAACTTTGTGAATTTTACATATCATCTCATTTTCATTGATTGATTTACTTCCCACATCTTGTTTGTTAGATGAAGATTGACTTGAATAAACAAATAATATTTTAAACTAACACTTGGAGAGAGAGAGAGAGAGAGAGAGCAGGTCTAAATAAACCCTTGCTCCTCTTGTTGAGGGCAGTCACCTACTACTCAGGCAGTGTTATTGTGCTGGGTTTTTCTTTGACAAAACACATCCCAGTGAGCCATCCTCTTCTCTTCCCTTATTTGTAAATATATAAATATATAACATAGGGTAGGAGAAAAAAAAAAATATAAATAAAATATGTTTATTCAGGTAAGGTACATACATACAAGTGATGTTACATTAATGGATTGATATATAGATAGAGCTAGTACATACAATGCCTAAAGCCACTATTACGCAATGCGTTTCGGGCAAGAAAAACATTAATATCTAGAACTTAATACTAATTGAGCATAAAGAATAAAAAGTGTTGAAAACAAATACAAATAAAGATAAAAAAAAAGGGGGAACATGACTGAAAAAACAGCACAAATACAATAGGTTGACAAACAGTGTTGATTAAAAAAAAAAATAATAATAATAAAATAAAATAACAGACATGGGTTGACAATAAAGGAGTGAGGTGGGTTACAGGGAATTTATTAGGTAGTGTTTAGTTTTTATCTTAAACTGGTTGAGAGAGGTACAGTCTTTAACATGGTTGGGAAGGTCATTCCACATTCTGGGTCCCTTGATTTGTAGAGCATTTCTAGTTTGATTAAGTCGTACTCTAGGAATATCAAAACTGTATTTATTCCTGGTGTGGTGCTCATGGGTTCTGTTACAACCTTCAATGAAGCTTTTGAGGTCAGGATTGGCATTACAGTTCAGCGTTTTATATATGTATAATACACAAGAGAGAATGTGCAGTGACTTAATATCTAACATATTCAGAGATTTGAGTAAGGGTACCGAGTGATGTCTGGGGCCAGAGTTGGATATTGTCCTAATAGCAGCTTTGTGTTGGGTAATAAGAGGACGTAAATGATTTTGGGTAGTAGAACCCCAAGCACAAATACCATAGTTGAGGTATGGATAGATGAGGGAGTAATAGAGAGTAACCAGGGCAGGGCGGGGTACATAATATCTGATCTTAGAAAGAATGCCAACAGTTTTTGAAACTTTTTTTGATATATTTAGAATGTGACCCTGGAAATTCAGCTTGTGGTCGATGAGAACGCCAAGGAATTTGCCATCTAATTTGTTACAAATTTGGGTATTGTTTATTTTGAGATTTATCTGATTAGAGGATTTATTGCCAAACAGAATATAAAACGTTTTGTCAATGTTAAGGGTGAGTTTGTTGGCAGTTAGCCAAAGATGGACTTTCTCTAGCTCAGTATTTACTGTGGCATTTAGAGCAAGGGGGTCAGGACTGGAGTAAATGAAGGTTGTGTCGTCAGCAAATAGAATTGGTTTGAGGTGTTGGGAGGCATTTGGAAGGTCATTAATGTAGATGAGAAAGAGGAGAGGGCCAAGTATGCTGCCCTGAGGAACACCAATGTTGATGGGTAGGGTGGGAGAAATTGTATTATTCACAGAAACATACTGGAGCCTGTCAGTAAGATAAGATTTGAGGTATTGCAGGGAGTGACCTCTGACTCCATAATGATGTAATTTAAGAAGAAGGTTTTGATGGTTGACAGTGTCAAAAGCCTTACGCAGGTCCACAAATAACCCAACAGGAAACTCCTTTTTATCAAGAGCTGCGTGAATTAAGTTAATCATACTAATAAGTGCATCGTTAGTGCTTTTTTTGGGTCTGAAGCCATATTGATAAGAGCTAAGTATATTGTGTTTGGCTAGAAAAGAGTAAAGCTGCTTGTAGATTAGCTTTTCGAATATTTTTGACAAGTTAGGCAGGATTGATATAGGTCTGTAGTTGTTAACATCAGTGAGATCACCACATTTGTAGACAGGGGTTACTCTTGCTTTTTTTAGAATGTCAGGAAAGGTTTGGAGTTCAAGTGACTTGTTGAAGAGCAATGCAATAGCAGGGGCTAGAGATCTGGAGGCTTTTTTGTAAATTAAAGTTGGTATCTCCTCGAGGGCACTAGACTTGGTTTTAAGGGAAAGGATTATTTCATTGACATCAGTGGAACTAGTAGGCTTTAGGTACAGAGACTGTGGATAGTTACCTGTAAGATAGTCCTTAACATCAGTACAGGAAGATGGAATATCATTTGCAAGGGATGACCCAATGGAAGACAAGAACCTATTGAACTCAATAGCAGAATCAGAGGCTGAAAGCTGACCAACGTTATTGGAAAGGAGTGTTGGTTTGTTATTTAAAATCTTCTTTGATCCCAATATTTGTGAAATTGTGCTCCAAGTTTTTTTAATGTTGCTCTTTATTTGGGTAAATTTATCTTCATAGTATTTAGTTTTGGCTCGTCTAATTATTTTAGATAGCAATAACGAGTAATTCTTTGAGAATTCTTTGGAGACTGTTCCTAGCCTATACTTCTTCTCAAGGTCGTGTTTTTTGTTAATGGATTTAAGTATTCCCTTTGTAAGCCAAGGATTGTTAAGTCTTTTGCTTGTGACTTGTTTTGTAAGCATAGGACAGTGGGTGTTATAAAGGCTAAGAGTTGTTTGTAGAAAAGATTTCACTGCTAGGTTGATGTCCCCTATGTTACCTAACTCGGACTCCCAGTTGACATTATCAGCAGCAGTTATAAAATTGTTTATAGCAGTTTCATTGTGTAGTCTAAAACGTATCACTCTTGACTCAAGAGGTGGTTTGCTAATGTTAGTTAAGAGAAATGTGGGGTAATGGTCTGTAGTGCTATCGGTGATTATACCTGAAGTAAGCGGAGAGGTTATGTTGGTCCAGATGTGATCTAGAGTCGTAGCAGTACTATCAGTGATTCTAGTTGGTCTAGTGATTAAGGGTATGAGGAAGCAGGAATTCATACAGTTGAGGAAGCTAACAGCAGTAGGGTGTTCAGGCTCGCCGAGGTCAATATTAAAGTCCCCTGCGATAATTAGATGGTTTTTGTTCAATCTGTTATCTAGTATTAGATTTCTAAGGTTTGAGTTGAATTCAGACACATCAGTGTTAGGAATTCTATAGACTGCACCCACAGACAGGACAGACTCGGCACCCTTGACTCTGAAACTGGCGAATATATACTCCCCACAGCAGTCTCTAGTTCTAATTATTTTTAAGCATGTTAGTTCTTGGTGGTAGTAAAGAGCAGTACCAACACCTCTCTGCATTTGACGACAGTTGTGAATTGCCGAGTAGTTAGGAATGTTAAAGAGTTGAGTATTATCCTCTTTCAACCACGTTTCAGTAAGTATAATAAAAGAGAATTTGTTGTCAATAGATTCAATCAAGGCACTAACATCATCGAAGTGTTTACCTAGGGATCTAACGTTCAAGTTGATTACAGAGATATTGAGATTATCTGTTAATACATTGTTTACATCATGTGCTGTAAAATATCTGCAATTTTGATCATTGAAGTGATGATTGTCATAGATAGTGGATAAGAGGTTTAGTTCTGGGTCTATATCTAAAAGAGAGAGAGAGAGAGAGAAATATATTCTCAAATGGTTATTGATCAGTTAAATAATTACAAAAACATAATGAAAAATACGTCACAAATAATTGAGTAAGTAACTATAGCCTCTCAAGTCTGTATCAGTCTGACTGGATTGGTATATAAAAGAGTTTGCCAGGCTATGCTAATCATTACAGGTTCGCCATACTTCATGGACACTTCATTCTGAGTAGTAAAACAACAATCACACAATCTAAAGCACATTCAACATTTAATGTTTCTTCAACCCCAACCCCATATGTATGTTGTATAATTTACTTAAGTCTATTATAACAAAGTTAATTATTAAGTAATAAAAATAAAGTATATCATATTACTATAATGTAATAAGAGTCAATGTATATATTATAAATCAGAATAATTATATAAATTAATTTATTTTATTTTATTTTCAGGTGGAAGTGAGATAATTCTCTTAGAGATGTCACTTGATCAAACAAAAACCCATACAACAAACAACTTTTTTTTATGTGATGTATGTGGAAAAAAATATAGTACAATAAGAACACTAACAGTCCATTTCACAACTCATACAAAGAAGACTATTCTTTTTACAATTCATACCGGTAAAACTCCAAAGTGCAGTGAATGTGAAAAAACAAACAAACAACACATTAGAGAAAAATGGTTTTCATGTGACATATGTAGAAAAAAATTCCTTAAAAAATGCGACTTGACTAGACATATGGGAACACAGAGTAAAACAGTTAAAATGTCAATTGTGTGGGAATAGATTTAGGGATGAATAAAACTTAACCCTACATTTGAAATCAATACACATGATTCAGCCTTTGAAAACAAACAGTGAAAAAAAATATGATATATGTGGAAACAAACAGCATATCAGTCCCAAATTTTTAAACAACTTTTTTACTTGTTTTGAATGTGGGACTGTATTTAAAAGCATAACCAGCCTGGATGAACATTTGTTGGAACAGTTTACCAAAGATATATCAGCTTTAGATTTGATAACTCCAGACATTCATTTTCAGACGTTTTTTGAAAACTAATAAGTGTATTGGAACATTGACCAAATCTTTAAACAACTTTTTTACTTGTATCTGGTGGTAACTGGCACCTCAAGGAACATATAAAAGGAGTAGAAATATTAATGAGATTATTAATTCTGTCGGAGTGAGAGTAAACACAGATATATATCTCTCCTACCGGAACTTCTTTTCTATTACCACCACATTTTCTTGGCATATATCATGTTCATTTTGGATCTACACTAGCTGCTGGATATGACTTGTACAGGTATAGTTGGAATTTACTTTTTTTTTTAATTTATGACTTATTTATATTTAAATATATTTTAATTGCCATATATATTTTAATATATTTTAATTAACAATCTACCTTTTGCTTCAGTGCTGCCTACGATGTTACTGTGCCAGCACAAGGAAAAGGTGTAATCAAGATAGATATTCAAGTAAAAGTACCAGAAGGTTGTTATGAAGAATAGCTCCAAGATCTGGTCTTACTTTTTTTTTTTTTTTTTTAATCACATTGATGTTAGGGGTGGTGTCATTGATAGTGAAATGTTTCTGTGGTTCTCTTCAATTATTCTAAAGTAGATTTTATTGTGAAAAAGAGAGATCGAATTTCACAACTAATTTGTGAACGAATATTTATTCCTAATTTGTTAGAGGAAGTTTAGGACATTGAGCATACCAAATGCCCCTGTGCCGCAAACTTTTTTTTTTTTTTTAAATCAACAGAAATTAGTAGTAGTAGTAGTAATCAAACAACTAGCTAAATATACAGTGTGAATTAGTGATTCTCAACGATTACAGTGATAAGAGTGAGTAACTTATGTGTTAATGAAATGACTGAGGCGGTCTGCCTAAGGAGGCGGTTGTTATTTCCTAAAACATGCCTACTGAACTTCAATGAAAAGATGGTGTGGACTGTACGTTTAGCTATGGAGTATCCAGATTTTAAACCAGTGTTCAAGGAGGGTCAGGGTCTTCATCAGCCATATATCACAGTTGGAACAGAAGAGGCAGTTAAACATTTAACTACAGATGGCTTTCAGAATATTGTGATGGTTGTTCCAGAAGAAGGTATTTTCACAAAGGTCATACTTTTCAAATATCCAACTTACTTGGATCCCGATCATCTCCTTTACAATGACAGTGTTGTTTGGGTAAAGAGAAACATTGTTCATTATAAAAAACAAAGTCAGGTTATAGCTTTAATAAAAGGTGAGGCTCCTAAAAAAAATTTTGTACAAGGACTAGGCTATAGAAAAGTTTCAAAATACCAAGAGAAGCCAAAATTATGCCTGAAGTGTTATTATTGGGGGCATTTGGTTTTGAAATGTCAGTACGACCCCAGGTGTAAGTACTGTGGTAATAAACATGACTCTAAAGAGTGTACAAAGAAACAAAAATTTCCATTTTGTTGTAATTGTAGAGGTAAGCATACTCCTTGGTCTTATCTATGCCCCATGAATCCTACAAATGCTGTTGCAGGGGGGTGGTATTCTGCCAGCTAAGGGGAAACAAACTAGCTAGGCCCACACAACTGAAAGTCCTAAAGTCCTGTAGTATACAAATGTAACCTAATTACTACTATTATATTGAATTTTTTGTAGTAACTTTACTAAACTAATCTATGCCTTTGAGATATATATGTATGTATGTAAGCATCTTTCCCATTCAAAACAATATATAATTAACAAATTACAATGTTCGATAATTAAAGAAGGATAATTGGATTAATAAAAGAAAACAAATTAAAATAAATATTTTTTTTATATATATTTGATTTATAGAGGGATATAAAAGAGGATGTTCTCCTGTTCAATTCACTTGACACAGATGTCAGTAGCATATTATATACCTTGGGCAAAAGTTTATGTTGTGACCACCGGGCACACTGATTACCTTTGTCGACATGAACAATTTGAGAAAGAATGAGTCAAATAAAAGAAGAAGGTGGTTATCACTCAGACGAGATATGAAGCCAATCTTCATAGACAGGATGAATGACTGGTTCAGGGAATACCAAATCCCAGAAGATATTGATACATTTGTTGATGACCTTAATCACCAAATTGAAAGTTGTCTTAGAATTCAGCGCCGTACGCCTCGGCGAAGACCCCCTCGGAAGAAAATGCCTCGAGGCAAAGATCCACAGAGTAAAGCTGAAGAATTAATTCACATGTGGAGTAAGGCAGCATCCTCCTCTTCCCTCTCAATGGAAATCGTCATGGAACAGCTCCTGCTACAGAATGACAGAAGAACTAGAATAGCGAGAGCACAGTCTAGTGAGGACGAATATGGAGAACCTATCACAGCCCAGGAAGTAAGGGCGGCTGTTAAGAGAGGTCAAATTACAGCACCTGGTGAGGATGGCATTACCTACGACATACTTAATGCACTGTGTGAAGTGCCTGGGAATCCACTACTCCTATTGTTTAACAAATCATTCCTAAATGGAGTTCTGCCCACACAATGGAAACACGCCAAAATTGTTCCCATACCAAAACCCAATGACCCTGGCAATTACAGACCTATCAGTCTCGTGTCATGTACTTGCAAGATGCTGGAAAAGATCATCCTAAAACGACTGTTACACAAAATAGGTAGGTTTGGGGAAGGAGTCAATGGATATGTCAAAGGACGGAGCACAGCCAATTGTATAATTAATTACCTGGTTAATGACACGGCTAGGTACTCTGTATTTGTTGACATAAAAGGAACCTTCGACAAAGCCCAGGGAATTGCGATCCTGGACGAGCTTGCATGTATGGGTGTCAAGGGGAGACTCATGAAATGGATTGAAGACTACCTCACAGGGAGGAAAGCTAAGGTCTACTTCAATGGAGCAATCTCAAGAACAATGAATATGGAACTCGGGACCCCCCAAGGAGGAGTCTTAAGCCCTACACTATTCAATGTACTTATGAATGCAATTGCCAATATTGATTTTCCTGAAGGAACACAACTAGTGGGATATGCAGATGATGTCCTAATACAAGCTCCCACCTTTGATAAAATAAAACAGGCCATTGAACTCCTTGGAAGGAAATGTATTGAGCTCGGTTTCACTCTCTCCACAAACAAGACAAAAGCATACTCCCATCGCAAGCGGAGAGAAAATGAAGAACTGCAAATTAATGGTGTAACACTTGAATGGGTTGACCACTATCGGTACCTTGGCGTCACCGTCGGCTCAAACAAGGGAAAGAAAGAGGAGCTCAATCAAATCATAGGAACATGCAAAAGTCGACTCAGGGAACTGAAACTGAAAGCTATGACTTGGAATGATGGCCATGGAGCCTCTATTGCTGTACTTAAAATGATGTACACAAACTATGTACGCTCCGTCATTGACAATGCAGCACCTGTTTTATGTACTTATTCACAAAGTGATATGAATAGGCTAGAAAGCATACAGGATGAAGCCATTTCAATCATTCTTGGAGTTCCAAAGAAAAAAACTGCTGAAATGTCCAATCTACAAAAAGAGTTATTATCCCTTCCCAGTATTAAACAAAGAATTGTGGAACTGAATGCTAAGCTTGCAATTAGGATTGCCAGAGATCCCCATTATAATGACATGGCTAAAAAAAAATTGAGCTCTGTGCTACTTTCAGGGGGAAACAAGAGAAGCAAAAAATGGCATCACAGAGCAGTCGGCTACCTTGAAGATCTTCACCTACTTCAACAAGCTCGTGAGCTCATGCCTGTAGAAAGATTACCTCCCTGGGTGGATCCCCTGAATGACTCGTGCAGGATTATCATCAATGATATGGTAAAGAAAAAAACCAACATGTTACCCCAAGAAATAAGCCACAAGTATCTTAAGGAAATTTATAATGAAGCTGGAGATGAACTAGATCAAATCTTCACTGATGGGTCATCTAATCCTATTAATGGCCGGGCGGGTGCAGCATACACGGTAATTAAGAAGGATGATGTATTTTTTCCACCAAAAAATGAGGAAAAAGCGCGAATTGAGAACTATACCTCTTCAACACAAGCAGAGTTAACTGCCATTGCTATGGCGTTAAAGTATATTATTGAACAGAATACTACTGGTGCAGTGATTTGCACCGATTCGAGAGCAGCACTGCAAAGCCTAAATAAAGATCGGGACGAGAATCTTTCAATAGTCGCTGAAATTAAGAGAGTTGTGAAGGTACTAACCAACCAGGGAAGAGTTGTCAAGTTCCTGTGGATTCCCTCCCATGTTGGAATCTATGGAAATGAACGTGCAGATTTGTTGGCAGCTGAAGGCGCTGAGGGAGACCATATTGAATACTTCATACCCAAGACTCTTCTAGAAATTAGAAGTATTATTAGGGAACATCATCGTCATCTCAATCATTATGAACCCCCCCCCAAAAAGAGAATGTGGTGGTTGCGGGAGAGAATTAATAATAGTGAAAAAACATCTTGGATACAAATGTCCACACGTACAGCAGCTTTTTGTTAACAACATATAATAAAGATGATTTATAATGTATCTTATCTACCATTTGACAGAGGCTGTTTACCTTGGAGACTGGTTGGAAATATATGAATTGAATTTCAAATCTTATTGTTCCTTCTATTACATTTTTATATATGACTAATAAATACTTCTATAATTATTGACACAATATTATTATTATCCCTTTCACCAGATGGAATTATTATGTTCATAAAGAGTTAAGGATTACAGGTTACCAAATTATACATTCACTCTTCCAATTAGAATGAGTAATAATGTTTTTTTTTTTAATGGTTTATAATCATTTCAAAAATCCATATTCTTTTTTGACTCACAGTTTTGTTATAAGACAGAGCAGCTGCACACTTGCTTTACAGTTGCTCAGTTGCTCTCTCTCCACGTGACCAGGTTTGCGTTCTCTCTCTCTCTTTCTCTCTTCACACAATTAGGTCAATGTTTTTAATAATATTCCTTTACATAACGGATTTTTATTTAGTTAAAATCTAGCCAAGGAAACCTAGTCCCAAATTCAAGAGTACAGTAACATTTTCGTTCCCCAGGATAGTGCGCTGAGAGCATGGATGGAGATCATGAGACGTTCCTCTTCACCAGTGAGAGCGTAGGCGAAGGCCACCCCGACAAAATTTGCGATCAGATCAGCGACGCAGTGCTTGATGCCCATCTTAGCCAGGACCCTGACGCCAAAGTTGCTTGTGAAACGTGTACCAAAACTGGTATGATCCTGATCTGTGGGGAGATTACGTCCAAGGCCCAAGTTAATTATCAACAAATTGTGCGTGATATTGTTAAGAAAATTGGTTTTGATGATTCACGAAAGGGCTTTGACTACAAGACCTGCAATATTCTTCTGGCCCTGGAGCAAAAGTGTGCGGAGATTGCTAATGGTGTACACATCGGGCGCAGTGATGACAACATTGGTTCAGGGGACCAGGGACTGATGTTTGGTTATGCCACTGATGAGACCGATGAGTGCATGCCCTTAACTATTATGCTGGTACACCGTCTCAATCAGAAGATTGCAGAGCTGCGAAGAGATGGGACGTTCTGGTGGGCGCGACCTGACTGTAAGACTCAAGTCACATGCCAGTATGCCTTCGATGAAGGAGCTGTTATTCCCAAAAGAGTGAACACTGTTGTCGCTTCTGTACAGCACTCAGAACAAATTACTGTCGAAGCTTTGCGTGACGAGGTTATGGAGAAGGTCATCAAGGTCATTATTCCTGAAAAATATATAGATACTCAAACGAAATACCACATCAACCCTTGCGGAGAATTCATCATGGGTGGACCTCAAGGTAACGCTGGGCTAACTGGTAGGAAAAACATCGTTGACACTTACGGTGGGTGGGGTGCTCATGGCGGGGGAGCGTTCTCTGGCAAAGATTACACAAAGATTGACCGCTCAGCGGCCTATGCCGCCCGATGGGTTGCCAAGTCACTGGTGAAAAACAAATTATGTAGACGCTGTTTGGTTCAGGTATCTTACGCCATTAGTGTTGTGCACCCCATAAGCATCAGCATCTTCCACTATGGCACCTCACAGTACACATCAAAACAGCTTCTGAAGATTGTTAACCACAACTTTGATCTACGACTAGGACATATTGTCAAGGAGCTGGGCTTAAAGAGACCAATTTACAGTGATACCTCGTGTTATGGACATTTTGGACGGCAACAGTTCTCTTGGGAGCAGCCCAAGAAGTTGACCATCCCTGAATTTTAGAGTCAAATAATTCTTAAGGATGACTATCATTTTTACGTTTTTCATCAAGTCCCTGTTAATATGGGAGAACACTATGTCTATGCTTGATTCACAACTCTCCTAAACACGAGAGTGAAGTTATACAACTTGAGAACACTTTCCCACCAGGAGACTTGAACCCTAGCCAGCACAGAAGCCTGGTGGGAACCTTTAATTTTATATTCAATTGATAGTTTTATATACTTTTTTGACGTTTTATATACCAGAGTATATAAAATCTCCGGGCCTTTTATATATCAGAGTAAATAAAATTAAAATGACTCTATAAGACCAGCGTCTGGGTCAAGATAAATACGTTTTCTTCCACTAAACTGAATCCAGTTTTTTTTATTTTTTTTTCGGTGGGGGGTTCTATGTGATCCTCCTCCTCCTCCTCCTTCTACTGTTTGTGATTCTCCTCCTCCTCCTCCTCCTCCTCCTCCTCCTCCTCCTCCTCCTCCTCCTTCTCCTCCAACTGTTTGTGGTTCTCCTCCAACTGTTTGTGATTCTTCTTCTCCTCCTCCTCCTCCTCCTCCTCCTTCTACTGTTTGTCCTCCTCCTTCTCCCCCAACTGTTTGTGATTCTTCTCCTCCTCCTCCTACTCCTCCTCCTCCTTTTACTGTTTGTCCTCCTCCTCCAACTGTTTGTGATTTTCCTCCTTCTACTGTTTGTGATTCTCCTCCTCCTCCTCCTCCTTCTACTGTTTGTGATTCTCCTCCTCCTCCTTCTCCTCCAACTGTTTGTGGGTCTCCTCCTCCTCCTCCTCCAACTGTTTGTGGTTCTCCTCCTCCTCCTCCTTCTCCTCCAACTGTTTGTGGGTCTCCTCCTCCTCCTCCTCCTCCTCCTCCTCCTTCTCCTCCAACTGTTTGTGAGTCTCCTCCTCCTCCTCCTCCTCCAATTGTTTGTGGTTCTCCTCCTCCTCCAACTGTTTGTGGGTCTCCTCCTCCTCCTCCTCCTCCTCCTCCTTCTCCTCCAACTGTTTGTGGGTCTCCTCCTCCTCCTCCTCCTCCTCCAACTGTTTGTGGTTCTCCTCCTCCTCCTCCTCCTCCTCCTCCTCCTCCTTCTACTGTTTGTGAAGTTTTTACCTTTCCTACTCCTTCTCCTGCATTTTGTAATTCTCCTCCTCCATGTGATTCTTTTGTTTGTTCTTCTTTCTCGACTTCCACATAAATGTTAAATTTAATGCTAGCAAATGTGTCTGAGGAATTAATATTCTTAGCTAACATTTTACATTCCACCTCATTATGACCGTCTTCGAGTTCAAGTTTCATAACCACGAATGGGGGTAGTGAATTTTCTTTCATTGGGAAACTGTCTGAATAAAATCCACAATTAAATATATCTTGACTTGCAGCATGGGTACATGATATCAACAATTTGTTCATGTAAAATAGTTTTCCTTCCTTTCGACATTTTTTACGTGATGCATCTAAATTGTTCTTTAATTTGACGTCTTTTATTTCACGTCGATCTGTATAAATATCAGGTGTGAAATTATGGAAATTCCATGGAAATATTAATATAATTGGATTTTTTGTATAATATCCCCTATCAATATTAGAATTTGTATATAGTTTATTTATGTAATATGCAGAATAACCATTGGTAAAGTTGTGGATTTCATCATAATAACTAAGGAATTTATTAAAGGGTTGAATTAGTGTCTTATCAGTTTCAGTAATAGTTTTAGGATTATAGGAAATTGGTGGTTTGGGAACAATAAAGAGACCTTTATAAGTTTTTATGTCTTCGATAAATGGCGAGAATAATGATTCTATAAGTTTGGATTTCATTTGGGATTTTCGAAGTTCAGACGAATCTGTGGAGGATTGTAATAATTCTTGAAGTAATTCATGAGGTTGTTCGACGGATTCCATTTTACTGATGACGTGAGGAACGCCAGAGGACTCATTTTCACTTGTTTGTAATTCTCCTCCGCCTTCTTCTCCTCCTCCTCCTTCTCCGGCATCTTGTAATTCTCCTACTCCTCCTCCTCCTCTTCCTCCTCCTCCTCCTCCTCCTCCTCCTCCTCCTCCTCCTCTTCCTTCTCCGGCATCATGTAATTCTCCTCCTCCTCCTCCTCCTCTTCCTTCTCCGGCATCTTGTAATTCTCCTCCTCCTCCTTCTCCAGTGTCTTGTAATTCTCTTCCTCCTCCTCCTCCTCCTCCCTCTCCATCGTCTTGTAATTCTTCTGCTCCTCCTTCCCCTGCGTCATGTAACTCTACTCCTTCTCCTGCGTTGTGTAATTCCCCTCCCACTACTCCTGCGTTGTGTAATTCCCCTCCCACTACTCCTGCGTTGTGTAATTCCCCTCCCACTACTCCTGCGTTGTGTAATTCCCCTCCCACTCCTCCTCCTACATCTTGTATTAGCTCAATGGACTCTGGTGTTGTGTCATGGCTGATGGAATTGTAATTGTTTTCCTTTTTATATAATTTTTTAGTATTTTTAGATTTTTTCCGTGAATTAATGACTACTATAACTGTTAGGAAAATAATTAATATTATTAACATAATAATTGTTGACAGTAGATTATTCATTCTTAATTTTCTCTTTTTTTAATTATATGATTTTTAATTCAGATATTTTTAAAAAATAAAGTAATTATGCAACCAAAGTCAAATATGTTATTGTTTTTATCCTGTTGAGTAGTTTTCCAGTATTAAGTGATATTGGATATTATATTAAATATTGGAATACCATTCAATATTGAATGAGTAATTCAATGTTGAATGAGTCATTCAATGTTGGATTGTTTTCCAGTATCCAGCACTATACTATATACTCTATACTATGTCGATATTGATTAGTTTTCTGGTTAGTATCCAATGATATTGGATAGTATATTCAACATTGAACGTGTGCAGATGTGACAACAGTCACAAACACCCTGATGGATAGTTGAAAAAAAAGAGATTTGAGTCCCTGATTAAAAAAAAAAAGACTACTACTACTACTACTACCCTACTTAAATTACTTACTGTTTTGCTTACTGAACACTGTAATACAACAGGTGTTGATGCAAACTCTAATCCAAAAAATGTCGTCCCTACCACAGGTGTTATTAGAAAACATATTTGCACTTGTTCCATATCGTCATCTTTTAATTATTTGTTCCAGAGTTTGTAAAATTTGGAGCCATGTTATTCTTGACTCGTCATACATGCCATTCCGCACTCTTTATCATCGATTAATATGGGATTCATATACTCTTTTCCCTAGTCCACTTCTACATAGCAATGAAGATGGTAATTTGTCTCTTTACAATGCATCCTATATTGTGGAACAATTATGTTACATCAAATACAACATAACCGATGGAAGATACTGTATGAGAGGCCTTCTAAAGATGATCGAGACTAAAATGAATAACTGGTCGAAAATGGGTCAAGAAAAAAAAGACTCTGAACTATTTGAGTTATTGAATGATCATCCTATGTTTACATCAACATTAAAAACAATGACGAGTGTTAATCATCCTTTAAAAGGTATGATAAACAAAAACAAAGTGTGGTCTTTAGTGACAGCTATGACAATGTTCTCTCGGGATACAGATGAAATTTTACAATTGTTAAATATTTGTCTTCGAATGTATCCCACGTCAACTGTTCTGGATATTTTTTATGGATATACAGTTATTTTTCTTTTTTCTTTTCAAAACTTACAGCAATCTAATATTAACCATTATAAGGTACATTCTGCACTCTATCTGACAGAAAATATAATTCTTCAATCGTCAGAACAAACATATTATTGTGAACAGGCCCTTCTAATCAATCATGTTCCAAGTAAAGGTGAAATTACACGTGTCGATTATGTTCCTGGAGTGGATATAGTCAGTATAGTTTTGAAGATAGTAAAGCGGCATTCATCTTTGCAATTTTTAATTATCGAATCGCAGCCACAATCACCACTTGTACAACAGTTACCGCAAAATGCTATTTGTTCATTTTCTATGTTTAATTCTTTTTCTTTTTCTTTTGATGTATTGGTGCTTATGCCAGATTCTTCTGATATTAATAGGGAGGAAGACTGGAGAAAAAAAGTGAAAGAAATTTCAGTAATCTAATTTAGAAACATTTTATCTGAACAAAATAAACCCTGTTATAATTTAAATATTAATGTATATCTACTAATGGTAAGTAAGAGGAATCAGGATTTATGTTGGATTATGTATTGTATTTTGGGACTACGTAACTTTATAATTCCTGTAAGTACTGAAATGTGTCAGGTGCAAGAAAGGAGTTGTGAAGACAATGTTTTAGTTATTTGTTCATCTATTTCAAGTATATATATGTACTGTTATGACCATTATTGTAATTCTTATATGGAAAAATTTTGTGTTATTACAATAGATGGGAGTTTTCAAAGATTTCTAGATGATGTTCTCTCTATATATAATTTATATGACCGACATGAATATGATGGTGAATGCAATTGTTGGTTACCACCTCCGTTAACTTACAGTGACATTTATAGTGCCTATGCATTATCTTATCATAGAACACCAGATTTTATATTTTGGTTAAAAACAAAATGCACCTTTAATGGTGAATATCATCCAAGTTATAATTATTATATCATTTATACAGATATGTTAATAACATTTCAGACTATGCTAACATTTTCATTAGTTCGATTATTTAAAGGAAAAGATGTAATTTGTGAACATCATATGATTGCAACAATCACTAACAATTTAAAATTTGATGTATTGGAAATTGAATTGAATAATTCATTTGAAAAAGATATTAATACAATTCTTGGACAACAATTGGCGACATTTAATGAAATTAATATAAGTGAACGCCACTACTGTCTTCATTGTTCTAAATCTCTAAAGGATGAATATTTTGCTCTAAAACAAAAAATCAATTGGTGTGATATGGTAGCGGTAAGATTTACACGTTTTAATAGTTTTGATTTAATATGTGCTCAATGTGCAAATATCAATGATGAGGAATAACTGTATATTAATATTTTATTTCATCCTATTTTATATAAAAAAATGTACATTTAAACTGACCATATATTAATTATTATATTATAAATATAGATATGTTACAACAGGTTGTCAAACTATACCAACTAACTTTGTATTTTAGTTACCATCTCAATGAGGTTTATAGTATTTATACATTATCATAGAACACTAATTTTTATATTTTTTGGGGGTTAAATTAAGTTTTGAGTCGGGGTCAAGGATGGCAGTAGCGACACTTCACTGATGAAGAAGATGATGTGTTCATGGACGCTTGCAAAAATAAGGACGTCGAGAATCTGGCCATATTATCGACTTGATAGAGAGATTCTTGGATGCACCCCCATCCCCCTTCCCCTACCTCCACGTCTTAGTCTCACTATATTTTATGGAAAGATAATAATAACACAAATGAGATTATAATAGAGATAGTAATTATTGTATACCTGGGATGGAAGGTATATAAACAAGCAAATTATGAGGGTTTATAGACCAGTTCATCTGTTCCTGTAATCACAGTAAGTACTGTTCCTGAGTGTAGTCGTATACCAAAAACAAATTTATTTACCATACCATTTGATTTTTTATTAAATAAAAAAATAATGGGAGATGTTATTACTGATTCACAAGATAAAATTTTAGTTGGTTAATATTTTATTGATATATATAAAATTATTCAATTAATCTTTATAATTATAATATAAAGCATATTTATTTGCCAATGTTTGATATGTTAGATAGTGAATTTAATAATATTATATCAGTTATGTTTGACACATATATAGATATATGTCAAAATATTGGGTTTTTAATAATAAATGGAAAATGGGATCATTACAAATGTGAATTTATTCTTGATTTTATTCGAAGACAATTCAGTTATTATTTATACAAACTCCTAAAAAGAATTCATATTATCAAATTATACATTATTCTCTTAGAAAATACGTTACAATATCAAGGATGGGCTCTTATGGAATCTATTTGGACTATACAAGAAAAAATACCTTATTCTCTAATTAGAAAACCTATATTGAATGAAAGATGTATTAAACCCATTCTTCTGTCCCATACCGATATATATTGACCTAAAAGATAATTTAAGTAATGTGTATAATCGATCACCTACTGTAAAATATGTAAATGAAGTAACAAGAATTGTTATATATAATTTGTATAATTTACTTATGAAAAAATTTAAATGTGTAAATTGGTTAGAGACTATTCTTCTCTGTTCTCTCCCCAAACAAAATCTTAAAAGATTAAACTGCCTTCCTAAAACAAAATCTGAAAACAATTTAGAATGTTTAGGGGATATTCTTCGAACTATTGATCTTCATATATATAAAGATGGGGAAGTCTATAAATATAAGAAACATCGCTGATTTATGTATGTATGTGTTGTATGGTGTGGAAATAATCTAAATCATATTTTTTTCTTTTGTCTACAGGATGTTTAAGTAAGAATAGACTTATTGATTGGCTTCCATCATCATCATCATTATCATCATGATGTTGCTGTTAGAAGATTTCATTTGGCAACCACTTTCATATGAAATTCAACTGTATTTAGATGATGTTTATAGTACACACATATTTAACCTGTGGACAGTTCTTTGTGGTCTTTTTTGGTATTATTCAGGGCTTAGAGAAGTGAATTTTGTTGCACTTCTTTTTTGCCTAATATGTGAAAGAAACAGAGAAGTTTGCAGGAAGCAAGTTCAATATATGGTTATATATTTCTGCTTAGGAATTGGTATATGTACTATAGATGACACAAATGTCTTATTTCTAGTAGCATGTTTAATGATTACTTATTTTATGTGGAAATTAATCTATGGAGTACATGGTTATTATATGGTTTTAAGTATGGGATTAATGTTACTCCTTTTTTTTTATATGAACTGTTATCAGGTTATATTAACTTTATTTTATTTAATTATTCTATTTTACAGTACATATATCATAATAATCAAAGAATTTCCTGAAGGCAACCAAACAGATTTATTTCATGGTGCATTTTTACATTTAATAATGTTAATGATACACCCAAAGAAAAAGAAATCCTCTCTACCTAAGTTAGTAAATATTGAAGTTGATTTAGATCACATTCTGTTGCAAGATCTTTCAGTTGCACATGTTCCATTCTGGGCACATCATTATAAATAATAAATTTTCACCTCAATTCCACCCTGAACTACCAATAGATGGTTATCCACGTTCATCTTTCTTTTCTGAAGATGAACGATTATCTTGGCAAGGTGAGATTGCTTATTTCCAGCCGAAATCTACTGTCTTAAATTGTGCATCAAAAATAAGATTAGAACATCTTCAAAATATTTGTAATTATGCTAACGATTGTTATTGGCAAGAGCACATTTTTATTTTTGGAAAGCATATACTTACCAAGAAGGAACTTGATGAAATAATGAGTTTTATAAACCCAAAGGACACTGTGGTGTCTATTTATGCTCGTGGTGGATGGGTTGAGAGTTTTTTGCTGAATCGAGGTGTGAGCATTATTCCAACAGAAAACACAGAAAGATTAGAGTATATAACTGCAGTTAAATGGTTACCAAACGGGTATATTAGGCATATAGTTAAAGAAACTTGTATTAATAAAGAATATTCAAATGCCAATATACTTATAATCAATGAACCAATTGGGAATTTTTATATGACTATCGTTAGTATACTTAAAAATTTCAAAGGACGACTAGTGATAATGTTTGGTTCCAACTTTCCTATGGTTATTAAAAGTGTTTTAAATGAAAAATACATTCATGTACAAACATCTAGTGTGCCCATTTTTATTAGGTCTACTGTTCATTTTTATATGAGAATAGACATATGAATATTGGAGTTATTATTGTGTAGAAATATATAATGAGAATTGATGACATTATTAATAGTTTTGATTTTTAAAATTAGGCACCCCCAAAAAATTCCTGGCTTGTACTAATGTGAGGTTTAATTTAAGGTAAATAAGTTAATAAAGGATGATTCTGACTTTAATTATATACAGTTATAATTACCCTCAACATCTCAATGGTAATAATGATTTAAGTAAATAAAGCCTGTGACAAGTCACAGTCAGGCAGAACAAGTACAGCCAGTGACAAGTAAGTCAGGAAGAACAAGCACAGCCAGTGACAAGTCAGTCAGGCAGAACAAGTACAGCCAGTGACAAGTAAGTCAGGCAGAACAAGCACAGCCAGTGACAAGTCAGTCAGGCAGAACAAGCACACCCAATGACAAGTCAGGCAGAACAAGCACAGCCAGTGACAAGTCAGTCAGGCAGAACAAGCACAGCCAGTGACAAGTCAGTCAGGCAGAACAAGCACACCCAATGACAAGTCAGGCAGAACAAGCACAGCCAGTGACAAGTCTGGGCTAAGTTTTTATAATTGCTGTTATACAAAGCTTAAAAGAACAAGAGGTCATAAAGTTTTTGTGATGATTAAAATTTTATTAGAAGAGTTGTTTTTTCAAGGATATTTTCATCAATATATATATCAAAGGTTAGAAGAGCTTTAATTAAAAATTAGGTAACTGTTACTTTAAGCACTGTAATCTGAATGAAGTTCATCTTGTGGGTGAGCTGATAGATAATTTATTACCAAAGTTTTCTTAAGACCTCTATCCTTAACAACTTTCCAAGTGTTTTTTTTAAAGCTGGTCTCCTCATTTCTTTTCGCCTGATGCTCTTTCAACTGCTGTACTTCGTCCCGTAGGTAATTTAATTCTGTCCTCAGAGCTTCAACTAAAACCAATAGTTCAATCATTAAAACATCCATAATGATTACAGTGCTTAAAGTAACAGTTACCTAATTTTTAATTAAAGCTCTTCTAACCTTTGATATATATATTGATGAAAATATCCTTGAAAAAACAACTCTTCTAATAAAATTTTAATCATCACAGAAACTTTATGACCTCTTGTTCTTTTAAGCTTTGTATAACAGCAATTATAAAAACTTAGCCCAGACTTGTCACTGGCTGTGCTTGTTCTGCCTGACTTGTCATTGGGTGTGCTTGTTCTGCCTGACTGACTTGTCACTGGCTGTGCTTGTTCTGCCTGACTGACTTGTCACTGGCTGTGCTTGTTCTGCCTGACTTGTCATTGGGTGTGCTTGTTCTGCCTGACTGACTTGTCACTGGCTGTGCTTGTTCTGCCTGACTTACTTGTCACTGGCTGTACTTGTTCTGCCTGACTGACTTGTCACTGGCTGTGCTTGTTCTTCCTGACTTACTTGTCACTGGCTGTACTTGTTCTGCCTGACTGTGACTTGTCACAGGCTTTATTTACTTAAATCATTATTACCATTGAGATATTGAGGGTAATTATAACTGTATATAATTAAAGTCAGAATCATCCTTTATTAACTTATTTACCTTAAATTAAACCTCACATTAGTACAAGCCAGGAATTTTTTGGGGGTGCCTAATTTTAAAAATCAAAACTATTAATAATGTCATCAATTCTCATTATATATTTCTACACAATAATAACTCCAATATTCATATGTCTATTCTCATATAAAAATGAACAGTAGACCTAATAAAAATGGGCACACTAGATGTTTGTACATGAATGTATTTTTCATTTAAAACACTTTTAATAACCATAGGAAAGTTGGAACCAAACATTATCACTAGTCGTCCTTTGAAATTTTTAAGTATACTAACGATAGTCATATAAAAATTCCCAATTGGTTCATTGATTATAAGTATATTGGCATTTGAATATTCTTTATTAATACAAGTTTCTTTAACTATATGCCTAATATACCCGTTTGGTAACCATTTAACTGCAGTTATATACTCTAATCTTTCTGTGTTTTCTGTTGGAATAATGCTCACACCTCGATTCAGCAAAAAACTCTCAACCCATCCACCACGAGCATAAATAGACACCACAGTGTCCTTTGGGTTTATAAAACTCATTATTTCATCAAGTTCCTTCTTGGTAAGTATATGCTTTCCAAAAATAAAAATGTGCTCTTGCCAATAACAATCGTTAGCATAATTACAAATATTTTGAAGATGTTCTAATCTTATTTTTGATGCACAATTTAAGACAGTAGATTTCGGCTGGAAATAAGCAATCTCACCTTGCCAAGATAATCGTTCATCTTCAGAAAAGAAAGATGAACGTGGATAACCATCTATTGGTAGTTCAGGGTGGAATTGAGGTGAAAATTTATTATTTATATGATGTGCCCAGAATGGAACATGTGCAACTGAAAGATCTTGCAACAGAATGTGATCTAAATCAACTTCAATATTTACTAACTTAGGTAGAGAGGATTTCTTTTTCTTTGGGTGTATCATTAACATTATTAAATGTAAAAATGCACCATGAAATAAATCCGTTTGGTTGCCTTCAGGAAATTCTTTGATTATTATGATATATGTACTGTAAAATAGAATAATTAAATAAAATAAAGTTAATATAACCTGATAACAGTTCATATAAAAAAAAAGGAGTAACATTAATCTCATACTTAAAACCATATAATAACCATGTACTCCATAGATTAATTTCCACATAAAATAAGTAATCATTAAACATGCTACTAGAAATAAGACATTTGTGTCATCTATAGTACATATACCAATTCCTAAGCAGAAATATATAACCATATATTGAACTTGCTTCCTGCAAACTTCTCTGTTTCTTTGACATATTAGGCAAAAAAGAAGTGCAACAAAATTCACTTCTCTAAGCCCTGAATAATACCAAAAAAGACCACAAAGAACTGTCCACAGGTTAAATATGTGTGTACTATAAACATCATCTAAATACAGTTGAATTTCATATGAAAGTGGTTGCCAAATGAAATCTTCTAACAGCAACATCATGATGATAATGATGATGATGATGGAAGCCAATCAATAAGTCTATTCTTACTTAAACATCCTGTAGACAAAAGAAAAAAATATGATTTAGATTATTTCCACACCATACAACACATACATACATAAATCAGCGATGTTTCTTATATTTATAGACTTCCCCATCTTTATATATATGAAGATCAATAGTTCGAAGAATATCCCCTAAACATTCTAAATTGTTTTCAGATTTTGTTTTAGGAAGGCAGTTTAATCTTTTAAGATTTTGTTTGGGGAGAGAACAGAGAAGAATAGTCTCTAACCAATTTACACATTTAAATTTTTTCATAAGTAAATTATACAAATTATATATAACAATTCTTCTTCCTTCATTTACATATTTTACAGTAGGTGATCGATTATATACATTACTTAAATTATCTATTAGGTCATATATATCGGTATGGGACAGAAGAATGGGTTTAATACATCTTTCATTCAATATAGGTTTTCTAATTAGAGAATAAGGTATTTTTCCTTGTATAGTCCAAATAGATTCCATAAGAGCCCATCCTTGATATTGTAACGTATTTTCTAAGAGAATAATGTATAATTTGATAATATGAATTCTTTTTAGGAGTTTGTATAAATAATAACTGAATTGTCTTCGAATAAAATCAAGAATAAATTCACATCGGTAATGATCCCATTTTCCATTTATTATTAAAAACCCAATATTTTGACATATATCTATATATGTGTCAAACATAACTGATATAATATTATTAAATTCACTATCTAACATATCAAACATTGGCAAATAAATATGCTTTATATTATAATTATAAAGATTAATTGAATAATTTAATATATCAATAAAATATTTACCAACTAAAATTTTAACTTGTGAATCAGTAATAACATCTCCCATTATTTTTTTATTTAATAAAAAATCAAATGGTATGGTAAATAAATTTGTTTTTGGTATACGACTACACTCAGGAACAGTACTTACTGTGATTACAGGAACAGATGAACTGGTCTATAAACCCTCATAATTTGCTTGTTTATATACCTTCCATCCCAGGTATACAATATTTACTATCTCTATTATAATCTCATTTGTGTTATTATTATCTTTCCATAAAATATAGTGAGACTAAGACGTGGAGGTAGGGGAAGGGGGATGGGGGTGCATCCAAGAATCTCTCTATCAAGTCGATAATATGGCCAGATTCTCGACGTCCTTATTTTTGCAAGCGTCCATGAACACATCATCTTCTTCATCAGTGAAGTGTCGCTACTGCCATCCTTGACCCCGACTCAAAACTTAATTTAACCCCAAAAAAATATAAAAATTAGTGTTCTATGATAATGTATAAATACTATAAACCTCATTGAGATGGTAACTAAAATACAAAGTTAGTTGGTATAGTTTGACAACCTGTTGTAACATATCTATATTTATAATATAATAATTAATATATGGTCAGTTTAAATGTACATTTTTTTATATAAAATAGGATGAAATAAAATATTAATATACAGTTATTCCTCATCATTGATATTTGCACATTGAGCACATATTAAATCAAAACTATTAAAACGTGTAAATCTTACCGCTACCATATCACACCAATTGATTTTTTGTTTTAGAGCAAAATATTCATCCTTTAGAGATTTAGAACAATGAAGACAGTAGTGGCGTTCACTTATATTAATTTCATTAAATGTCGCCAATTGTTGTCCAAGAATTGTATTAATATCTTTTTCAAATGAATTATTCAATTCAATTTCCAATACATCAAATTTTAAATTGTTAGTGATTGTTGCAATCATATGATGTTCACAAATTACATCTTTTCCTTTAAATAATCGAACTAATGAAAATGTTAGCATAGTTTGAAATGTTATTAACATATCTGTATAAATGATATAATAATTATAACTTGGATGATATTCACCATTAAAGGTGCATTTTGTTTTTAACCAAAATATAAAATCTGGTGTTCTATGATAAGATAATGCATAGGCACTATAAATCTCACTGTAAGTTAACGGAGGTGGTAACCAACAATTGCATTCACCATCATATTCATGTCGGTCATATAAATTATATATAGAGAGAACATCATCTAGAAATCTTTGAAAACTCCCATCTATTGTAATAACACAAAATTTTTCCATATAAGAATTACAATAATGGTCATAACAGTACATATATATACTTGAAATAGATGAACAAATAACTAAAACATTGTCTTCACAACTCCTTTCTTGCACCTGACACATTTCAGTACTTACAGGAATTATAAAGTTACGTAGTCCCAAAATACAATACATAATCCAACATAAATCCTGATTCCTCTTACTTACCATTAGTAGATATACATTAATATTTAAATTATAACAGGGTTTATTTTGTTCAGATAAAATGTTTCTAAATTAGATTACTGAAATTTCTTTCACTTTTTTTCTCCAGTCTTCCTCCCTATTAATATCAGAAGAATCTGGCATAAGCACCAATACATCAAAAGAAAAAGAAAAAGAATTAAACATAGAAAATGAACAAATAGCATTTTGCGGTAACTGTTGTACAAGTGGTGATTGTGGCTGCGATTCGATAATTAAAAATTGCAAAGATGAATGCCGCTTTACTATCTTCAAAACTATACTGACTATATCCACTCCAGGAACATAATCGACACGTGTAATTTCACCTTTACTTGGAACATGATTGATTAGAAGGGCCTGTTCACAATAATATGTTTGTTCTGACGATTGAAGAATTATATTTTCTGTCAGATAGAGTGCAGAATGTACCTTTATAATGGTTAATATTAGATTGCTGTAAGTTTTGAAAAGAAAAAAGAAAAATAACTGTATATCCATAAAAAATATCGAGAACAGTTGACGTGGGATGCATTCGAAGACAAATATTTAACAATTGTAAAATTTCATCTGTATCCCGAGAGAACATTGTCATAGCTGTCACTAAAGACCACACTTTGTTTTTGTTTATCATACCTTTTAAAGGATGATTAACACTCGTCATTGTTTTTAATGTTGATGTAAACATAGGATGATCATTCAATAACTCAAATAGTTCAGAGTCTTTTTTTTCTTGACCCATTTTCGACCAGTTATTCATTTTAGTCTCGATCATCTTTAGAAGGCCTCTCATACAGTATCTTCCATCGGTTATGTTGTATTTGATGTAACATAATTGTTCCACAATATAGGATGCATTGTAAAGAGACAAATTACCATCTTCATTGCTATGTAGAAGTGGACTAGGGAAAAGAGTATATGAATCCCATATTAATCGATGATAAAGAGTGCGGAATGGCATGTATGACGAGTCAAGAATAACATGGCTCCAAATTTTACAAACTCTGGAACAAATAATTAAAAGATGACGATATGGAACAAGTGCAAATATGTTTTCTAATAACACCTGTGGTAGGGACGACATTTTTTGGATTAGAGTTTGCATCAACACCTGTTGTATTACAGTGTTCAGTAAGCAAAACAGTAAGTAATTTAAGTAGGGTAGTAGTAGTAGTAGTAGTCTTTTTTTTTTTTAATCAGGGACTCAAATCTCTTTTTTTTCAACTATCCATCAGGGTGTTTGTGACTGTTGTCACATCTGCACACGTTCAATGTTGAATATACTATCCAATATCATTGGATACTAACCAGAAAACTAATCAATATCGACATAGTATAGAGTATATAGTATAGTGCTGGATACTGGAAAACAATCCAACATTGAATGACTCATTCAACATTGAATTACTCATTCAATATTGAATGGTATTCCAATATTTAATATAATATCCAATATCACTTAATACTGGAAAACTACTCAACAGGATAAAAACAATAACATATTTGACTTTGGTTGCATAATTACTTTATTTTTTAAAAATATCTGAATTAAAAATCATATAATTAAAAAAAGAGAAAATTAAGAATGAATAATCTACTGTCAACAATTATTATGTTAATAATATTAATTATTTTCCTAACAGTTATAGTAGTCATTAATTCACGGAAAAAATCTAAAAATACTAAAAAATTATATAAAAAGGAAAACAATTACAATTCCATCAGCCATGACACAACACCAGAGTCCATTGAGTTAATACAAGATGTAGGAGGAGGAGTGGGAGGGGAATTACACAACGCAGGAGTAGTGGGAGGGGAATTACACAACGCAGGAGTAGTGGGAGGGGAATTACACAACGCAGGAGAAGGAGTAGAGTTACATGACGCAGGGGAAGGAGGAGCAGAAGAATTACAAGACGATGGAGAGGGAGGAGGAGGAGGAGGAGGAGGAAGAGAATTACAAGACACTGGAGAAGGAGGAGGAGGAGGAGAATTACAAGATGCCGGAGAAGGAAGAGGAGGAGGAGGAGGAGGAGAATTACATGATGCCGGAGAAGGAAGAGGAGGAGGAGGAGGAGGAGGAGGAGGAGGAGGAGGAAGAGGAGGAGGAGGAGTAGGAGAATTACAAGATGCCGGAGAAGGAGGAGGAGGAGAAGAAGGCGGAGGAGAATTACAAACAAGTGAAAATGAGTCCTCTGGCGTTCCTCACGTCATCAGTAAAATGGAATCCGTCGAACAACCTCATGAATTACTTCAAGAATTATTACAATCCTCCACAGATTCGTCTGAACTTCGAAAATCCCAAATGAAATCCAAACTTATAGAATCATTATTCTCGCCATTTATCGAAGACATAAAAACTTATAAAGGTCTCTTTATTGTTCCCAAACCACCAATTTCGTATAATCCTAAAACTATTACTGAAACTGATAAGACACTAATTCAACCCTTTAATAAATTCCTTAGTTATTATGATGAAATCCACAACTTTACCAATGGTTATTCTGCATATTACATAAATAAACTATATACAAATTCTAATATTGATACGGGATATTATACAAAAAATCCAATTATATTAATATTTCCATGGAATTTCCATAATTTCACACCTGATATTTATACAGATCGACGTGAAATAAAAGACGTCAAATTAAAGAACAATTTAGATGCATCACGTAAAAAATGTCGAAAGGAAGGAAAACTATTTTACATGAACAAATTGTTGATATCATGTACCCATGCTGCAAGCCAAGATATATTTAATTGTGGATTTTATTCAGACAGTTTCCCAATGAAAGAAAATTCACTACCCCCATTCGTGGTTATGAAACTTGAACTCGAAGACGGTCATAATGAGGTGGAATGTAAAATGTTAGCTAAGAATATTAATTCCTCAGACACATTTGCTAGCATTAAATTTAACATTTATGTGGAAGTCGAGAAAGAAGAACAAACAAAAGAATCACATGGAGGAGGAGAATTACAAAATGCAGGAGAAGGAGTAGGAAAGGTAAAAACTTCACAAACAGTAGAAGGAGGAGGAGGAGGAGGAGGAGGAGGAGGAGAACCACAAACAGTTGGAGGAGGAGGAGGAGGAGGAGGAGACCCACAAACAGTTGGAGGAGAAGGAGGAGGAGGAGGAGGAGGAGACCCACAAACAGTTGGAGGAGGAGGAGAACCACAAACAGTTGGAGGAGGAGGAGGAGGAGGAGGAGTAGGAGACTCACAAACAGTTGGAGGAGAAGGAGGAGGAGGAGGAGGAGGAGGAGACCCACAAACAGTTGGAGGAGAAGGAGGAGGAGGAGGAGAACCACAAACAGTTGGAGGAGGAGGAGGAGGAGGAGGAGACCCACAAACAGTTGGAGGAGAAGGAGGAGGAGGAGAATCACAAACAGTAGAAGGAGGAGGAGGAGGAGGAGAATCACAAACAGTAGAAGGAGGAAAATCACAAACAGTTGGAGGAGGAGGACAAACAGTAAAAGGAGGAGGAGGAGTAGGAGGAGGAGGAGAAGAATCACAAACAGTTGGAGGAGAAGGAGGAGGACAAACAGTAGAAGGAGGAGGAGGAGGAGGAGGAGGAGAAGAAGAATCACAAACAGTTGGAGGAGAACCACAAACAGTTGGAGGAGAAGGAGGAGGAGGAGGAGGAGGAGGAGGAGGAGGAGGAGGAGATTCACAAACAGTAGAAGGAGGAGGAGGAGGAGGATCACATAGAACCCCCCACCGAAAAAAAGATAAAAAAAACTGGATTCAGTTTAGTGGAAGAAAACGTATTTATCTTGACCCAGACGCTGGTCTTATAGAGTCATTTTAATTTTATTTACTCTGATATATAAAAGGCCCGGAGATTTTATATACTCTGGTATATAAAACGTCAAAAAAGTATATAAAACTATCAATTGAATATAAAATTAAAGGTTCCCACCAGGCTTCTGTGCTGGCTAGGGTTCAAGTCTCCTGGTGGGAAAGTGTTCTCAAGTTGTATAACTTCACTCTCGTGTTTAGGAGAGTTGTGAATCAAGCATAGACATAGTGTTCTCCCATATTAACAGGGACTTGATGAAAAACGTAAAAATGATAGTCATCCTTAAGAATTATTTGACTCTAAAATTCAGGGATGGTCAACTTCTTGGGCTGCTCCCAAGAGAACTGTTGCCGTCCAAAATGTCCATAACACAAGGTATCACTGTAAATTGGTCTCTTTAAGCCCAGCTCCTTGACAATATGTCCTAGTCGTAGATCAAAGTTGTGGTTAACAATCTTCAGAAGCTGTTTTGATGTGTACTGTGAGGTGCCATAGTGGAAGATGCTGATGCTTATGGGGTGCACAACACTAATGGCGTAAGATACCTAAACCAAACAGCGTCTACATAATTTGTTTTTCACCAGTGACTTGGCAACCCATCGGGCGGCATAGGCCGCTGAGCGGTCAATCTTTGTGTAATCTTTGCCAGAGAACGCTCCCCCGCCATGAGCACCCCACCCACCGTAAGTGTCAACGATGATTTTCCTACCAGTTAGCCCAGCGTTACCTTGAGGTCCACCCATGATGAATTCTCCGCAAGGGTTGATGTGGTATTTCGTTTGAGTATCTATATATTTTTCAGGAATAATGACCTTGATGACCTTCTCTATAACCTCGTCACGCAAAGCTTCGACAGTAATTTGTTCTGAGTGCTGTACAGAAGCGACAACAGTGTTCACTCTTTTGGGAATAACAGCTCCTTCATCGAAGGCATACTGGCATGTGACTTGAGTCTTACAGTCAGGTCGCGCCCACCAGAACGTCCCATCTCTTCGCAGCTCTGCAATCTTCTGATTGAGACGGTGTGCCAGCATAATAGTTAAGGGCATGCACTCATCGGTCTCATCAGTGGCATAACCAAACATCAGTCCCTGGTCCCCTGAACCAATGTTGTCATCACTGCGCCCGATGTGTACACCATTAGCAATCTCCGCACACTTTTGCTCCAGGGCCAGAAGAATATTGCAGGTCTTGTAGTCAAAGCCCTTTCGTGAATCATCAAAACCAATTTTCTTAACAATATCACGCACAATTTGTTGATAATTAACTTGGGCCTTGGACGTAATCTCCCCACAGATCAGGATCATACCAGTTTTGGTACACGTTTCACAAGCAACTTTGGCGTCAGGGTCCTGGCTAAGATGGGCATCAAGCACTGCGTCGCTGATCTGATCGCAAATTTTGTCGGGGTGGCCTTCGCCTACGCTCTCACTGGTGAAGAGGAACGTCTCATGATCTCCATCCATGCTCTCAGCGCACTATCCTGGGGAACGAAAATGTTACTGTACTCTTGAATTTGGGACTAGGTTTCCTTGGCTAGATTTTAACTAAATAAAAATCCGTTATGTAAAGGAATATTATTAAAAACATTGACCTAATTGTGTGAAGAGAGAAAGAGAGAGAGAGAACGCAAACCTGGTCACGTGGAGAGTGACCACGTGACAAAACTGTGAGTCAAAAAAGAATATGGATTTTTGAAATGATTATAAACCATTAAAAAAAAAAAAACATTATTACTCATTCTAATTGGAAGAGTGAATGTATAATTTGGTAACCTGTAATCCTTAACTCTTTATGAACATAATAATTCCATCTGGTGAAAGGGATAATAATAATATTGTGTCAATAATTATAGAAGTATTTATTAGTCATATATAAAAATGTAATAAAGGAACAATAAGATTTGAAATTCAATTCATATATTTCCAACCAGTCTCCAAGGTAAACAGCCTCTGTCAAATGGTAGATAAGATACATTATAAATCATCTTTATTATATGTTGTTAACAAAAAGCTGCTGTACGTGTGGACATTTGTATCCAAGATGTTTTTTCTCTATTATTAATTCTCTCCCGCAACCACCACATTCTCTTTTTTGGGGGGGGGGGTTCATAATGATTGAGATGACGATGATGTTCCCTAATAATACTTCTAATTTCTAGAAGAGTCTTGGGTATGAAGTATTCAATATGGTCTCCCTCAGCGCCTTCAGCTGCCAACAAATCTGCACGTTCATTTCCATAGATTCCAACATGGGAGGGAATCCACAGGAACTTGACAACTCTTCCCTGGTTGGTTAGTACCTTCACAACTCTCTTAATTTCAGCGACTATTGAAAGATTCTCGTCCCGATCTTTATTTAGGCTTTGCAGTGCTGCTCTCGAATCGGTGCAAATCACTGCACCAGTAGTATTCTGTTCAATAATATACCTTAACGCCATAGCAATGGCAGTTAACTCTGCTTGTGTTGAAGAGGTATAGTTCTCAATTCGCGCTTTTTCCTCATTTTTTGGTGGAAAAAATACATCATCCTTCTTAATTACCGTGTATGCTGCACCCGCCCGGCCATTAATAGGATTAGATGACCCATCAGTGAAGATTTGATCTAGTTCATCTCCAGCTTCATTATAAATTTCCTTAAGATACTTGTGGCTTATTTCTTGGGGTAACATGTTGGTTTTTTTCTTTACCATATCATTGATGATAATCCTGCACGAGTCATTCAGGGGATCCACCCAGGGAGGTAATCTTTCTACAGGCATGAGCTCACGAGCTTGTTGAAGTAGGTGAAGATCTTCAAGGTAGCCGACTGCTCTGTGATGCCATTTTTTGCTTCTCTTGTTTCCCCCTGAAAGTAGCACAGAGCTCAATTTTTTTTAGCCATGTCATTATAATGGGGATCTCTGGCAATCCTAATTGCAAGCTTAGCATTCAGTTCCACAATTCTTTGTTTAATACTGGGAAGGGATAATAACTCTTTTTGTAGATTGGACATTTCAGCAGTTTTTTTCTTTGGAACTCCAAGAATGATTGAAATGGCTTCATCCTGTATGCTTTCTAGCCTATTCATATCACTTTGTGAATAAGTACATAAAACAGGTGCTGCATTGTCAATGACGGAGCGTACATAGTTTGTGTACATCATTTTAAGTACAGCAATAGAGGCTCCACATATTTCTTTACATTAGAAAGGGAACTTAAGTGACTGACTGGACTCTGGCCGATGGTAGATTTAACCAGTTCAGTTATCATTTTCTGCACTTCAGTTACCTACTTCTTCCGTTAGTCGCAAGGAAACATTTTGTAAATGATCCACACTATCTTTAGTTAGCACCTTAATAACAGTTATATGGGTAGTTAATTTATATTGGGGATATTTAGCCAAATTTACCTATTTTTTTTTTACATGATTCATGCTATTATTGACTAATTTATATTATTAATACGTGTATATTAATTTTATTTAACAGTTCTAAAGTTATATATATAGAAATAGAAATTTAGTAGCCACACTCCTACTAACATTCGGAATATTCAGCTGCACAAAGCTTTTAAAAAAACATTTTATCAATGTTTCCCTTTAAATCTTTTACATCTTCGATTACATCAAGTTCCCAAATAGAAAAATATTTAGACAAAGATAATTCTTATCTTTTAAATATTACATTAGAACCATGTATAATTAAATTAGAGCCATTTCTTAGACACAATATTGTAATTGTAAATGTTTATGCTATAAAAATATGGATGGGATCTACTCGAAAAAGATATCCTGCGGCATCCCAATTACAATTTATACTGCGAGTCGTAGTTAAGGAGCATGAAAGATATTGTTCTTATATGTTTGTGGAACTCTTCTCTAACATTGACCAGAGAAGCATCATGTTCTGTGGACAGAATTTCCAGGACCCCTGTCATTATGACTTAAAATTGCCTATCACGGGATATAGGTCCTACGCCAAAGATCCTTCCATATTTCTGATGATGATACAAGCTTCCAATCAGGAACGAGAAGCTCTGAGAGAGATAATGATAGCAGACGGAATATCGATTCCATCGCCATGTAGCAAAGTTGATCAGGGTGCGCTGAAAAGGGATTATGTCCCTCAAACAATATTTGAATCGGCATTATTATTTTAGGTACATGATGTTTAAAAATATACGTTGGGAATTAACCCGAGATTTGAGAGCTTACGAAGCATGGTTGAAAAATACAAAATGGCTTACCTGCATTGATGACAGGATGATTCAACATATGCCCTATTGTTTACATAAAAAATTTGGTTGTAACGACCCTCGTGAAGATATAATTTATAGGGACCCCAACTATGAACGTGAATGTAATTCTCCTTTTTTTAAGGTACCCGAATATTGTGATAAATGGCCTAAAAATTATACATTTCGGGTTTTCAGTGATGGTGATGAAAAGTGTGATGATATATGTTGTATTACGCTACGAAACCTTGACCGAATTTATCATTTAAATTCGGCGAAGAGCGAATTAATTGCTCGAATAGTGGTGAAAGAATATGGATCATTTTATGTAGAAAAGGTAAAACGCGTACTTTTCATAACCCGAAATCCCCATCTCTTTATGGACATCATTCAAACGGGAGAAAAGGAAGAAATCTGTCGTTTTATTATAGAAGACGAAGGTTTATCATCATCATCATCACCACCACCTCCAAATAGTTTGCAGGCAATGTGCGTCAATCAATTTGTGAATTCCTTTTTGGATATTAATAATTGGACCGTGGCCTGCTTACGTACAGCAATCAACACCAACCGTAATATTCCTTCTTTTTTAAAACGCCAATTAATCAACGAAGTTCAACGGAATCTAATGATTAGATCGTGGGAAAGAGCAGTGGTAGAAGAACCAACTATTGGACTTTTATTTTACTGAATTGATTATGTTATAAAATATATATGTTTATTATTATTCTAATAAATAAATCTAAAGTTGGAAGCAAATGCTAAAAGTATAAATAAAAACCATTGATGAATCTTAATAATGTAATAATGCCCAATCAATTAATTCACATATCATTCTTTACATTAGATAGGGAACTTAAGTGACTGATTGGACTCTGGCCGATGATAGATTTAACCAGTTCAGTTATCATTTTCTGTATTTCAGAGTTTTACGTACTTCTTCCGTTAGTCGCAAGGCAACATTTTGTAAATGATCCACACTATCTTGAAGCCTCGATAATTTAGTTAGCAACTCAATACCAGTTATAAGGGTGGTTAATTCATATTTGGGATATTTAGCAAAATCTATTGAAGGTTTCGGTAATCTACCTTTGGTTTCCAGGTAATTAAGACCTTTTAAAATATCTGTAACAAATTCGTCGTTCATTGTGTATAGATCCATGTAATCCATCATATCTGGATAATTAAATTCGTCTAATCCATATGGCCACTTATCACCATTATTACATGATGCCACTATTTTTTTGGTTGCTAGGAGTTCATCATTTGAATAAAAGGTTACTAAAATATGTTTAAGTTTTGTAGTATCATACTTTTTTCTAAAGAATAAAATAAAGTTGATCATTTCATTTACTGACGACGTCATTATGTATTCGTTTTTGGTAAATGAATGGAATAGTTAAGTGAAATTCGAAATTTTTATTACTTATATACTTCTGACCAAAATTTAATTTCTAATTAGCGACAATAGTTGCTGAAAACTTGTACTTTTGATAATGATTAGTTCCCCTTATTTATACCCTTCGACTACTAAATAGTAGATATATTATAAATACCGTAGGATTGGGATTATCTAATTGTGTTTCTTCTTCTTCTTCTTCTCCTTTGGCTGCACTGCTACAACATGTCTCTAGGAACTGATTAAATTCATATGTGGAAGTTGTATATTGTAAGGCCAGATTTGTCAAATAGGCCAGGTGTTTTTCTTTGAAAAATTGTTTTGATTGAATTACAGTGTTATACTACCAACCATATATTATACTACCATAAATATCATACCTTTGGTTTCCCTTATTAATTTCTACCAGAAATTCAGTAGTTGTTTCATCTGCTACAGCTCTTTCCCAAGATCTAATCATTAGATTCCATTGAACTTCGTTGATTATTTGGCATTTAAAAAAATGAGGAATATTAGGGTTGGTGTATATTGCTCTACTTAAGCAGGCCACGGTCCAATATCCCATTCTATTAATATCCAAAAAGGAATTCACAAATTGATTGACGCACATTGCCTGCAAACTATTTGGCTTGTAGGTGTTTTTACATGGAGGTGGTGGTGATGATGATGATGATGATAAACCTTCGTCTTCTATAATAAAACGACAGATTTCTTCCTTTTCTCCCGTTTGAATGAGGTCCATAAAGAGATGGGGATTTCGGGTTATGAAAAGTACGTGGTTTACCCTTTCTACATAAAAGGATCCATAGTCTTTCGCCACTATTCGAGCAATTAATTCTCTCTTCGCTGAATTTAAATGATAAATTCGGTCAAAGTTTCGTAGCGTAATACAACATGTATCATCACACTTTTTATCACCATCACTGAAAACCCGAAATGTATATTGTGTAGACCATTTATTAAAAATTATATCTTGAGGCTCGTCGTCCAAATATTCATCATGTAAACAATAGGGTTTATGTTGAATCATCCTGTGATTAACGTAGTTAAGCCATTTTTTATTTTTCAACCATGCTTCGTAATCTCTCACATATAGGGTTAATTCCCAACGTATATTTTTAAACATCATGTACCTAAAATAATAATGCCGATTCAAATATTGTTTGAGGGACATAAGTCTTTTCACCGCAGCCTGATCAACTTTACAAAATGACGATGGAATCGATATTCCGTCTACTATCATCATCTCTCTCAGAGCTTCTCGTTCCTGTTTGGAAGCTTGTATCATCATCAGAAATATGCAAGGATCTTTGGCGTAGGACCTATATCCCGCGATAGGCAATTTTTTGTAATGACTGTGGTACTGCAAATTATGTTCACAGAACATGCTGCTTCTTTGGTCAATGTTAAAGAAGAGTTCCACAAACATATAAGAACAATAATTTTCATCATCCCTAACTGTGACTCGCAGTATAAATTGTAATTGGGATGCCGCAGGATATCCTTCTTGAGTAGATCCCATCCATATTTTTATAGCATAAACATTTACTATTACAATTTCTTGTTGATATAGTATTAAATTAATTATACATGGTTCTAAAGTAATATCTACACCATACGAACATGATTTGTCTAAATATTTGTTTATTTGGGAACTTGATGTAATCGAAGATGTAAAAGATTTAAAGGGAAATATGGATACAATGGTTTTAAAAAGTTTGTGCAGCTGAATATTCCAAATGTTAGTAGGAATGTGGCTACTAAATTTCTATTTCTATAATATATATATAACCTTGGAATAGTTAAATGAAATTTAAAAAAAAAAAGAGGTAAAAATGTTAGCTGATCAACTATTTGTGAGTATATTCAAGCAAAAAGAGAAAAAAATTTAAGTACAGATTCAATGAAAACTAAGTTTTCAGCAACTATTGTCACAAATTAATTAGCAAGAAGTATAAAAGTAATAAAAATTTAGAATTTCACTATCCATCCATTCAACTAAAAAGGATAACACATAAATTTACGTAGGGGGATGGGTCAGCTGGACTTCTCTTTGTGTAGTTTCTTTTACTAAAAACACTACATTTTCGATGGGAATCGGCATATTGTCTTATAAGGCGGTGCTAATTAGAAATAAAATTTGGGCAAGAAGTATATAAGTAATAAAAATTTAGAATTTCACTTAACTATTCCATTCATTTACCAAAAACTAATACAAAATGACATCGTCAGTAAATGAAATGATCAACTATATTTTATTCTTTAGAAAAAAGTGTGATACTGTAAAACTTAAAAATATTTTAGTAACCTTTTATTCAAATGATGATCTCAAAACTACCAAAAAAATAGTGAAATCATGTAATAATGATGACAAGTGGCCATTGGGAGTAGAAGAATTAAACGAATTTAATTATCCAGATATGGATCGTTACTATAAATACAAAACGAAAGACGAACACATTACTTGTATTTTTAAAGGCCTTGGTTACCTGGAAACCAAACGTAGATTACCGAAACCTTCAATCGATTTGGCTAAATATCCCCAATATGAATTAACCACCTATATAACTGGTATTGAGGTGCTAACTAAATTATCAAGGCTTCAAGATAGTGTGGATCATTTACTAAATGTTGCCTTGCGACTAACGGAAGAAGTACGTAACTCTGAAGTGCAGAAAATGATAACTGAACTCAGTCACTTAAGTTCCCTTTCTAATGTAAAGATTGATATGTGAATTAATTGATTGGGCATTATTACATTATTAAGATTCATCAATGTTTTTTCATTATTTAATCCCAACTTTAGATTTATTTATTATAAGAATAATAAACAAATATTTTCAATTCAGTAAAAAACTTTTTCATTGAATTTGTTCTTAAAAAATAAAAGTTCAGTAGTTGTTTCATCTGCCACTGCTCTTTCCCACGATCTAATCATTAGATTCCATTGAACTTCGTTGATTAATTGGTGTTTTAAAAAATGAGGAATGTTAGGGTTGGTGTTGATTGCTCTACATAAGTAGGCCACGGTTCAATACCCCATTCTAGTAGTATCCAAAAAGAAATTCACAAATTGATTGACGCACATTGCCTGCAAACTATTTGGGTTGTAGGTGTATCAACTTTGCTACATGACGATGGAATCGACTTAATTTAATTATAAATGGTTCTAAAGTAATATTTATATAAAATGAACAATATTTGTCTACATATTTTTTTATTTCGGAACTTGATGTAATCGAAAATGTAAAAGATTTAAAGGGAAATATGGATACCATGGTTTTAAAAGCTTTGTGCACCTGAATATTCAGAATGTTAGTAGGAATGTGGCTACTAAATTTCTATTTCTATATAATATATATAACCTTGGAATTGTTAAATGAAATTAAAAAAAAAAAAATGAGGTAAAAATGTTAGCTCATCAACTATTTGTGAGTACATTCAAGCAAAAAAAAAACCTTTATGTGCAATGAGTGAGAAAAAAAAAAGTACAGATTCAATGAAAACAAAGTTTTCAGCAACTATTGTCACAAATTAATTAGCAAGAAGTATAAAAGTAATAAAAATTTAGAATTTCACTAACTATCCATCCATTCAACCAAAAAGGAGAACACATAAATTTACGTAGGGGGATGGATCAGCTGGACTTCTCTTTGTGTAGTTTCTTTTACTAAAAACACTACATTTTCGATGGGAATCGGCATATTGTCTTATAAGGCGGTGCCAATTAGAAATAAAATTTGGGTAAGAAGTGTATATAAGTAATAAAAATTTAGAATTTCACTTAACTATTCCATTCATTTACCAAAAACGAATACATAATGACGTCGTCAGTAAATGAAATGATCAACTATATTTTATTCTTTAGAAAAAAGTATGATACTGCAAAACTTAAAAATATTTTAGTAATCTTTTATTCAAATGATGATCTCAAAACTACCAACAAAATAGTGAAATCATGTAATAATGGTGACGAGTGGCCAAAGTGGCCATTGGGAGACGAAGAATTGAACGAATTTAATTATCCAGATATGGATCCTTACTATAAATACAAAACGAAAGACAAACACATTACTTGTATTTTTAAAGGCCTTGATTACCTGGAAACCAAAGGTAGATTACCGAAACCTTCAATAGATTTGGCTAAATATCCCCAATATGAATTAACCACCCATATAACTGGTATTGAGGTGCTAACTAAATTATCGAGGCTTCAAGATAGTGTGGATCATTTACAAGATGTTGCCTTGCGACTAACGAAAGAAGTACGTAACTCTGAAGTGGAGAAAATGATAACTGAACTGGTTAAATCTACCATCGGCCAGAGTCCAGTCAGTCACTTAAGTTCCCTTTCTAATGTAAAGAATGATATGTGAATTAATTGGTTGGGCATTATTACATTATTAAGATTCATCAATGTTTTTTCATTATTTGCTCCCAACTTTAGATTTATTTATTATAAGAATAATAAACAAATATTTTCAATTCAGTAAAAAACAATTGCATTGAATTTGTTCTTAAAAAAATAAAAGTTTAGTAGTTGGTTCATCTGCCACTGCTCTTTCCCACGATCTAATCATTAGATTCTGTTGAACTTCGTTGATTAATTGGGGTTTTAAAAAATCAGGAATGTTAGGGTTGGTGTTGATTGCTCTACGTAAGTAGGCCACGGTCCAATATCCCATTCTAGTAGTATCCAAAAAGGAATTCACAAATTGATTGACGCACATTGCCTGCAAACTATTTGGGTTGTAGGTGTTTTTATATGGAGGTGGTGGTGGTGATGATAAACCTTCGTCTTCTATAATAAAACGACAGATTTCTTCCTTTTCTCCCGTTTGAATGAGGTCCATAAAGAGATGGGGATTTCGGGTTACGAAAAGTACGTGTTTTACCTTTTCTACATAAAATGATCCGTATTCTTTCCCCACTATTCGAGCAATTAATTCACTCTTCGCCAAATTTAAATGATAAATTCGGTCAAGGTTTCCTAGTGTAATATCACATATATCATCACACTTTTCATCACCATCACTGAAAACCCGAAATATATAATTTTCAGACCATTTATCACGATATTCGGGTACCCCCCAAAAATAAGAATTAGATTCAAGTTTATGGTTGGGGTCCCTATAAGTTATATCTTGACGAGGGTAGCTACGATAACGTTCTATATATAAACAATAGGGTTTATGTTGTTCCATCCTGTGAAAAACGTAGTTTAGCCATTTTTCATTTTTAAACCATGCTTCGTAAGCTCTCAAATCTCGGGTTAATTCCCAACGTATATTTTTAAACATCATGTACCTAAAATAATAATGCCGATTTAAATATTGTTTGAGGGACATAAGCTTTTTCAGCGCACCCTGATCAACTTTGCTACATGGCGATGGAATCGATATTCCGTCTGCTATCATTATCTCTCTCAGAGCTTCTCATTCCTGATTGGAAGCTTGTATCATCATCAGAAATATGGAAGGATCTTTGGCGTAAGACCTATATCCCGTTATAGGCAATTTTAAGTAATGATACTTGGGGGGCTCGAAATTATGTTTACAGAACATGATGCTTCTTTGGTCAATGTTAGAGAAGAATTCCACAAACATATAAGAACAATATCTTTCATGCTCCTTAACTGCGACTCGCAGTATAAATTGTAATTGGCATGCCGCAGGATATCCTTCTTGAGTAGAACCCATCCATATTTTTATAGCATAAACATTTACAATTATAATTGGGTATAGCCCTAATTTAATTATACATGGTTCTAAAGTAATATTTATAAGATAAGAATTATCTCTGTCTAAATATTCTTTTTTGGGAACTTGATGTAATCGAAGATATAAAAGATTTAAAGGGAAACATTGATAAAATGGTTTTTTAAAAGCTTTGTGCAGCTGAATATTCCGAATGTTAGTAGGAGTGTGGCTACTAAATTTCTATTTCTATATATATAACTTTAGAAGAAAAAAAAAATGAAGTAAAAATGTTAGCTGATCAACTCTTTGTGAGTATATTAAAGCAAAAAAATTTAATTACAGATTCAACAAGAATCAAGTTTTCAGCAACTATTGTCACAAATTAGGAAAAATAAATTAGCAAGAAGTATAAAAGTAATAAAAATTTAGAATTTCACTATCAAACAATTCATTTACCAAAAACTAGAACACATTGAAGAGAGTTATATTCATGTAGCAACCAAATTTGGAACAATTGCCCCAAATTTGTCTAGAAATGACTTTGATAAATCCATTGCAAGAATTATTACCCATGAAATTAATAAGACTCAATTATTTAGTTGGAATAATAGATATCTGAAACCATTACTATGCCATTGCCAACTTTTATCCTGTGTTTATCATCACTGTATTTTGTAAAAGAAATAATAAAAAATGCACAAAATTGTTAATTAATTGCCCAGATTTGTTAAAAAAAAAATCATTATCTACCATCCTTTTTTGTTTTGTATTGAGGTGGAGAGGTCAATTTTATTTTATCGGTTTGTCTATTTAAGTTTTTTTTTTTAATAAATCAAGTTTGGGCACAATTTTGGTTGGGGTAAGATAATATAATAAATTGATTTGTGGAAATAATATAATAAAATATATTCAGTAGCCATGAAACCTATATCCCAAAAATGTGTGGTGAAGAATTCAGTCAGAGAATCAACCAGGCTGAACATTTGTGAAGTCACTCAGCAACAAAAAAAGGCCATACTTGTGATGAAGACAGTTGTATTTTTTTTTTATATTGTGTTAAAGATGAAACTATTGAAGACCAAGAGTATCCTCAATAAAATATTGAGATAACCAAAATTGCGGCTATTTAGTATTAAGTAGAAGGGTATAAAAAGGGGAACTAATCATTATTAAAAGTACAAGTTTTCAGAGACTATTGTCGCTAATTAGAAATAAAATTTTGGTAAGAAGTATATAAGTAATAAAAATTTTGAATTTCACTTAACTATTCCATTCATTTACCAAAAACGAATACATAATGACGTCGTCAGTAAATGAAATTATCAACTATATTTTATTCTTTAGAAAAGAGTATGATGCTGCAAAACTTAAACATATTTTAGTAACCTTTTATTCAAATGATGAACTCCTAGCTACCAAAAAAATATTGGCATCATGTAATAATGGTGACAGGTGGCCACATGGATTAGAAGAATTTATTAATCCAAATAGTATGGATCGTGATGATAAATACAAAACGAAAGATAAATATGTTACAGATATTTTTAAATGTCTTAATTACCTGGAAACCAAAGGTAGATTACCGAAACCTTCAATAGATTTGAGTAAATATCCCCAATATGAATTAACCACCCATATAACTGTTATTAAGGTGCTAACTAAATTGTCGAGGCTTCAAGATAGTGTGGATCATTTACAAAATGTTGCCTTGCGACTAACAGAAGAAGTACGTAACTCTGAAGTGCAGAAAATGATAACTGAACTGGTTAAATTTACCATCGGCCACAGTCCAGTCAGTCACTTAAGTTCCCTTTCTAATGTAAAGATTGATATGTGAATTAATTGGTTGGGCATTATTACATTATTAAGATTCATAAATGTTTTTTCATTATTTGCTCCCAACTTTAGATTTATTTATTATAAGAATAATAAACAAATATTTTCAATTCAGTAAAAAACAATTTCATTGAATTTGTTCTTATTTAAATAAAAGTTCAGTAGTTGTTTCATCTGCCACTGCTCTTTCCCACGATCTAATCATTAGATTCCGTTGAACTTCGTTGATTAATTGGGGTTTAAATAAATGAGGAATATTACGGTTGGTGTTGATTGCTCTACGTAAGTAGGCCACAGTCCAATATCCTATTCTAGTAGTATCCAAAAAGGAATTCACAAATTGATTGACGCACATTGCCTGCAAACTATTTGGGTTGTAGGTGTATCAACTTTGCTACATGATGATGGAATCGATATTCCGTCTGCAATCATCATCTCTCTCAGAGCTTCTCGTTCCTGTTTGGAAGCTGCTTCTTTGGTCAATGTTAGAGAAGAATTCCACAAACATATAAGAACAATAATTTTCATCCTCCCTAACTGCGACTCGCAGTATAAATTGTAATTGGGATGCCGCAGGATATCCTTCTTGAGTAGAACCCATCCATATTTTTATAGCATAAACATTTACAATTTGGTGTTTAGATGATCTTAATTTAATTATAAATGGTTCTAATGTAATATTTATAACAACTGAACAATATTTGTCTACATATTTTTTTATTTGGGATCTTGATGTAATCGAAGATGTAAAAGATTTAAATGGAAATATGGATACCATGGTTTCAAAAGTTTTGTACACCTGAATATTCCAAATATTAGTAAGAATGTGGCTACTAAATTTCTATTTGATGGAAGAGTAGCAAAGCGTGTGTTGGTTGGCCGTCAGTGGATGTAAAATGTGAGAGTAGCCTGCGACTACTTGATATTTATATAATTCAGCTGATACTGCTACCATCTACTCCGGGCAACCAGCTGTCTCCTCCAGGCATGATGGGACAGGGGGTTGCGTTGAACCTAGGGAACCTAACCTAACCTATCCTAGGGGAGGGCGCTTATCGCTTCGTAATAAGCTACCGTATACAGACTATATAAAAAGTTAGGTTAGGTAAGTACTATTAGGTTCAAATGAGAATGTAGTGGTATACAGGATGTAACTTCTGGTGGTCGAGCCACCAAGGATCCTTATCGGACAGGATGCTGGCCTGGGATAAGACATTATTTGTTCAATGTGATTTTGAGGCAGGACAAAATGTTCAGACATGAGCATGTTTCAGTTATGTATGTTTTAAGGAGTTGAGAACTATTAATCTATCTCTCTCTTTCTCTCTATAAACACAAAATTGTTTTAAATAATAGTGTATGCCGGCTAAGTGTTCAAGCACCATATCTCTCCATGTGCTACTGATTTCTAGTACAAACAATTCCTAAGGCCATTATTAATCTGTACATCGTCCCCATTTGACATTTTTATCTAAATATCTTCCTACATTCAATGGACAACATCTTACTTTACAGTGACCATGTGATAAACAAACAAACAATCACCAGTTTGCATTCTTGGCCAAAAAAACAGTATAATTTTTTGCATAATAGGCCAAAATGTTTACACTTAGCCAGAAACAACAGAGTCCTTGCTAACTTAGTTAAGTAAGACGAGAGCCCTGCATAGTAGGCCAAGAAGTGCGTTCTGGCTATTAGGAACGACATATATATATATATATATATATATATATATATATATATATATATATATATATATATATATATATATATATATATATATATATATATATATATGTCGTACCTAGTAGCCAGAACGCACTTCTATGCCTACTATTCAAGGCCCAATTTGCCTAATAAGCCAAGTTTTCATGAATTAATTTTTTTCGACTACCTAACCTACCTAACCTAACCTAACCTAACGTTTTCGGCTACCTAACCTAACCTAACTTATAAAGATAGGTTAGGTTAGGTTAGGTAGGGTTGGTTAGATTCGGTCATATATCTACATTAATTTTAACTCCAATAAAAAAAATTGACCTCATACGCAATGAAATGGGTAGCTTTATAATTTCATAAGAAAAAAATTAGAGAAAATATATTAATTCATGAAAACTTGGCTTATTAAGCAAATCGGGCCTTGAATAGTAGGCATAGAAGTGCGTTCTGGCTACTAGGTACGACATATATATATATATATATATATATATATATATATATATATATATATATATATATATATATATATATATATATATATATATATATATATATATATGTCGTACCTAGTAGCCAGAACTCACTTTTTGGCCTACTATTCAAGGCCCGATTTGCCTAATAAGCCAAGTTTTCCTGAATTAATATATTTTTTCTAATTTTTTTCTTATGAAATGATAAAGCTACCCATTTCATTATGTATGAGGTCAATTTTTTTTATTGGAGTTAAAATTAACGTAAATATATGACCGAACCTAACCAACCCTACCTAACCTAACCTAACCTATCTTTATAGGTTAGGTAGGTTAGGTAGTCGAAAAACAATTAATTCATGAAAACTTGGCTTATTAGCCAAATCGGGCCTTGCATAGTAGGCCGAGTACGACGTTCTGGCTACTAGGTACAACATATATATATATATATATATATATATATATATATATATATATATATATATATATATATATATATATATATATATATATATATATATATATATGCGAACAAGCCTGAATGGTCCCCAGGACAATATGCAACTGAAAACTCACACCCCAGAAGTGACTCGAACCCATACTCCCAGGGGCAACGCAACTGGTATGTACAAGACGCCTTAATCCACTTGATCATCACGACCGGACAAAATGAGGTGATAGCCGAAGCTATTTGAACCACCCCACCGCCGGCACTCGGATAGTAATCTTGGGCATAGCATTTTACCAAATCACCTCATTCTTTGGGGCACACGTGAGGAACACAAATGCGAACAAGCCTGAATGGTCCCCAGGACAATATGCAACTGAAAACTCACACCCCAGAAGTGACTCGAACCCATACTCCCAGGGGCAACGCAACTGGTATGTACAAGACGCCTTAATCCACTTGACCATCACGACCGGACCTCATTTTGTCCGGTCATGATGGTCAAGTGGATTAAGGCGTCTTGTACATACCAGTTGCGTTGCCCCTGGGAGTATGGGTTCGAGTCACTTCTGGGGTGTGAGTTTTCAGTTATATATATATATATATATATATATATATATATATATATATATATATATATATATATATATATATATATATATATATATATATATATATATATATATATGTCGTACCTAGTAGCCAGAACTCACTTTTGGGCCTACTATTCAAGGCCCGATTTGCCTAATAAGCCAAGTTTTCCTGAATTAATATATTTTTTCTAATTTTTTTCTTATGAAATGATAAAGCTACCCATTTCATTATGTATGAGGTCAATTTTTTTTTATTGGAGTTAAAATTAACGTAGATATATGACCGAACCTAACCAACCCTACCTAACCTAACCTAACCTATCTTTATAGGTTAGGTTTGGTTAGGTAGCCGAAAAAGTTAGGTTAGGTTAGGTTAGGTAGGTTAGGTAGTCGAAAAACAATTAATTCATGAAAACTTGGCTTATTAGGCAAATCGGGCATTGCATAGTAGGCCGATAAGTGCGTTCTGGCTACTAGGTACGACATATATATATATATATATATATATATATATATATATATATATATGTCGTACCTAGTAGCCAGAACGCACTTCTGAGCCAACTATTCAAGGCCCGATTTGCCTAATAAGCCAAGTTTTCATGAATTAATTGTTTTTCGGCTACCTAACCTACCTAACCTAACCTAACCTAACTTTTTCGGCTACCTAACCTAACCTAACCTATAAAGATAGATTAGGTTAGGTTAGGTAGGGTTGGTTAGGTTCGGTCATATATCTACGTTAATTTTAACTCTAATAAAAAAAAATTGACCTCGTACATAATGAAATGGGTAGCTTTATCATTTCATAAGAAAAGAAATTGAGAAAATATATTAATTCAGGAAAACTTGGCTTATTAGGCAAATCGGGCCTTGCATAGTAGGCTGAGAAGTGCGTTCTGGCTATTAGGTACGACATATATATATATATATATATATATATATATATATATATATATATATATATATATATATATATATATATATATATATATATATATATATGTCGTACCTAGTAGCCAGAACGCACTTCTCAGCCTACTATGCAAGGCCCGATTTGCCTAATAAGCCAAGTTTTCATGAATTAATTGTTTTTCGACTACCTAACCTACCTAACCTAACCTAACCTAACTTTTTCGGCTACCTAACCAAACCTAACCTATAAAGATAGGTTAGGTTAGGTTAGGTAGGGTTGGTTAGGTTCGGTCATATATTTACATTAATTTTAACTCCAATAAAAAAAAATTGACCTCATACATAATGAAATGGGTAGCTTTATCATTTCATAAGAAAAAAATTAGAAAAAATATATTAATTCAGGAAAACTTGGCTTATTAGGCAAATCGGGCCTTGAATAGTAGGCCAAAAAGTGAGTTCTGGCTACTAGGTACGATATATATATATATATATATATATATATATATATATATATATATATATAGATATATATATATATATATATATATATATATATATATATATATATATATATATATATATATATATATATATATATATATATATATGTCGTACCTAGTAGCCAGAACGCACTTCTATGCCTACTATTCAAGGCCCGATTTGCTTAATAAGCCAAGTTTTCATGAATTAATATATTTTCTCTAATTTTTTTCTTATGAAATTATAAAGCTACCCATTTCATTGCGTATGAGGTCAATTTTTTTTTATTGGAGTTAAAATTAATGTAGATATATGACCGAATCTAACCAACCCTACCTAACCTAACCTAACCTATCTTTATAGGTTAGGTTTGGTTAGGTAGCCGAAAAAGTTAGGTTAGGTTAGGTTAGGTAGGTTAGGTAGTCGTAAAACAATTAATTCATGAAAACTTGGCTTATTAGGCAAATCGGGCTGAGAAGTTCGTTCTGGCTACTAGGTACGACATATATATATATATATATATATATATATATATATATATATATATATATATATATATATATATATATATATATATATATATATATATATATTAAAAGTTTTGTACACCTGAATATTCCAAATATTAGTAAGAATGTGGCTACTAAATTTCTATTTGATGGAAGAGTAGCGAAGCGTGTGTTGGTTGGCCGTCAGTGGATGTAAAATGTGAGAGTAGCCTGCGACTACTTGATATTTATATAATTCAGCTGATACTGCTACCATCTACTCCGGGCAACCAGCTGTCTCCTCCAGGCATGATGGGACAGGGGGTTGCGTTGAACCTAGGGAACCTAACCTAACCTATCCTAGGGGAGGGCGCTTATCGCTTCGTAATAAGCTACCGTATACAGACTATATAAAAAGTTAGGTTAGGTAAGTACTATTAGGTTCAAATGAGAATGTAGTGGTATACAGGATGTAACTTCTGGTGGTCGAGCCACCAAGGATCCTTATCGGACAGGATGCTGGCCTGGGATAAGACATTATTTGTTCAATGTGATTTTGAGGCAGGACAAAATGTTCAGACATGAGCATGTTTCAGTTATGTATGTTTTAAGGAGTTGAGAACTATTAATCTATCTCTCTCTTTCTCTCTATAAACACAAAATTGTTTTAAATAATAGTGTATGCCGGCTAAGTGTTCAAGCACCATATCTCTCCACGTGCTACTGATTTCTAGTACAAACAATTCCTAAGGCCATTATTAATCTGTACATCGTCCCCATTTGACATTTTTATCTAAATATCTTCCTACATTCAATGGACAACATCTTACTTTACAGTGACCATGTGATAAACAAACAAACAATCACCAGTTTGCATTCTTGGCCAAAAAAACAGTATAATTTTTTGCATAATAGGCCAAAATGTTTACACTTAGCCAGAAACAACAGAGTCCTTGCTAACTTAGTTAAGTAAGACGAGAGCCCTGCATAGTAGGCCAAGAAGTGCGTTCTGGCTATTAGGAACGACATATATATATATATATATATATATATATATATATATATATATATATATATATATATATATATATATATATATATATATATATATATGTCGTACCTAGTAGCCAGAACGCACTTCTATGCCTACTATTCAAGGCCCAATTTGCCTAATAAGCCAAGTTTTCATGAATTAATTGTTTTTCGACTACCTAACCTACCTAACCTAACCTAACCTAACGTTTTCGGCTACCTAACCTAACCTAACTTATAAAGATAGGTTAGGTTAGGTTAGGTAGGGTTGGTTAGATTCGGTCATATATCTACATTAATTTTAACTCCAATAAAAAAAAATTGACCTCATACGCAATGAAATGGGTAGCTTTATAATTTCATAAGAAAAAAATTAGAGAAAATATATTAATTCATGAAAACTTGGCTTATTAAGCAAATCGGGCCTTGAATAGTAGGCATAGAAGTGCGTTCTGGCTACTAGGTACGACATATATATATATATATATATATATATATGTCGTACCTAGTAGCCAGAACTCACTTCTCAGCCTACTATTCAAGGCCCGATTTGCCTAATAAGCCAAGTTTTCCTGAATTAATATATTTACTATAATTTTTTTCTTATGAAATGATAAAGCTACCCTTTTCTCTATGTATGAGGTCAATTTTTTTTTATTGGAGTTAAAATTAACGTAGATATATGACCGAACCTAACCAACCCTACCTAACCTAACCTAACCTATATTTATAGGTAAGGTTATGTTAGGTAGCCAAAAAAAGCTAGGTTAGGTTAGGTTAGGTAGGTTAGGTAGACGAAAAAACATTAATTCATGAAAACTTGGCTTATTAGGCAAATCGGGCCTTGAATAGTAGGCTGAGAAGTGCGTTCTGGCTATTAGGTACGACATATATATATATATATATATATATATATATATATATATATATATATATATATATATATATATATATATATATATGTCGTACCTAGTAGCCAGAACTCACTTTTTGGCCTACTATTCAAGGCCCGATTTGCCTAATAAGCCAAGTTTTCCTGAATTAATATATTTTTTCTAATTTTTTTCTTATGAAATGATAAAGCTACCCATTTCATTATATATGAGGTCAATTTTTTTTTATTGGAGTTAAAATTAACGTAAATATATGACCGAACCTAACCAACCCTACCTAACCTAACCTAACCTATCTTTATAGGTTAGGTTTGGTTAGGTAGCCGAAAAAGTTAGGTTAGGTTAGGTTAGGTAGGTTAGGTAGTCGAAAAACAATTAATTCATGAAAACTTGGCTTATTAGCCAAATCGGGCCTTGCATAGTAGGCCGAGTACGACGTTCTGGCTACTAGGTACAACATATATATATATATATATATATATATATATATATATATATATATATATATATATATATATATATATATATATATGCGAACAAGCCTGAATGGTCCCCAGGACAATATGCAACTGAAAACTCACACCCCAGAAGTGACTCGAACCCATACTCCCAGGGGCAACGCAACTGGTATGAACAAGACGCCTTAATCCACTTGATCATCACGACCGGACAAAATGAGGTGATAGCCGAAGCTATTTGAACCACCCCACCGCCGGCACTCGGATAGTAATCTTGGGCATAGCATTTTACCAAATCACCTCATTCTTTGGGGCACACGTGAGGAACACAAATGCAAACAAGCCTGAATGGTCCCCAGGACAATATGCAACTGAAAACTCACACCCCAGAAGTGACTCGAACCCATACTCCCAGGGGCAACGCAACTGGTATGTACAAGACGCCTTAATCCACTTGACCATCACGACCGGACAAAATGAGGTCCGGTCGTGATGGTCAAGTGGATTAAGGCGTCTTGTACATACCAGTTGCGTTGCCCCTGGGAGTATGGGTTCGAGTCACTTCTGGGGTGTGAGTTTTCAGTTATATATATATATATATATATATATATATATATATATATATATATATATATATATATATATATATATATATATATATATGTCGTACATAATAGCCAGAACGCACTTCTCAGCCTACTATTCAAGGCCCGATTTGCCTAATAAGCCAAGTTTTCATGAATTAATGTTTTTTCGTCTACCTAACCTACCTAACCTAACCTAACCTAGCTTTTTTTGGCTACCTAACCGAACCTTACCTATAAATATAGGTTAGGTTAGGTTAGGTAGGGTTGGTTAGGTTCGGTCATATATCTACGTTAATTTTAACTCCAATAAAAAAAAATTGACCTCATACATAGAGAAAAGGGTTGCTTTATCATTTCATAAGAAAAAAATTATAGTAAATATATTAATTCAGGAAAACTTGGCTTATTAGGCAAATCAGGCCTTGAATAGTAGGCTGAGAAGTGAGTTCTGGCTACTAGGTACGACATATATATATATATATATATATATATATATATATATATATATATATATATATATATATATATATTAAAAGTTTTGTACACCTGAATATTCCAAATATTAGTAAGAATGTGGCTACTAAATTTCTATTTGATGGAAGAGTAGCGAAGCGTGTGTTGGTTGGCCGTCAGTGGATGTAAAATGTGAGAGTAGCCTGCGACTACTTGATATTTATATAATTCAGCTGATACTGCTACCATCTACTCCGGGCAACCAGCTGTCTCCTCCAGGCATGATGGGACAGGGGGTTGCGTTGAACCTAGGGAACCTAACCTAACCTATCCTAGGGGAGGGCGCTTATCGCTTCGTAATAAGCTACCGTATACAGACTATATAAAAAGTTAGGTTAGGTAAGTACTATTAGGTTCAAATGAGAATGTAGTGGTATACAGGATGTAACTTCTGGTGGTCGAGCCACCAAGGATCCTTATCGGACAGGATGCTGGCCTGGGATAAGACATTATTTGTTCAATGTGATTTTAAGGCAGGACAAAATGTTCAGACATGAGCATGTTTCAGTTATGTATGTTTTAAGGAGTTGAGAACTATTAATCTATCTCTCTCTTTCTCTCTATAAACACAAAATTGTTTTAAATAATAGTGTATGCCGGCTAAGTGTTCAAGCACCATATCTCTCCACGTGCTACTGATTTCTAGTACAAACAATTCCTAAGGCCATTATTAATCTGTACATCGTCCCCATTTGACATTTTTATCTAAATATCTTCCTACATTCAATGGACAACATCTTACTTTACAGTGACCATGTGATAAACAAACAAACAATCACCAGTTTGCATTCTTGGCCAAAAAAACAGTATAATTTTTTGCATAATAGGCCAAAATGTTTACACTTAGCCAGAAACAACAGAGTCCTTGCTAACTTAGTTAAGTAAGACGAGAGCCCTGCATAGTAGGCCAAGAAGTGCGTTCTGGCTATTAGGAACGACATATATATATATATATATATATATATATATATATATATATATATATATATATATATATATATATATATATATATATATATATATATATATATATATATATATATATATATATATATATATATATATATATATATATATATATATGTCGTACCTAATAGCCAGAACGCACTTCTCAGCCTACTATTCAAGGCCCGATTTGCCTAATAAGCCAAGTTTTCATGAATTAATGTTTTTTCGTCTACCTAACCTACCTAACCTAACCTAACCTAGCTTTTTTTGGCTACCTAACCTAACCTTACCTATAAATATAGGTTAGGTTAGGTTAGGTAGGGTTGGTTAGGTTCGGTCATATATCTACGTTAATTTTAACTCCAATAAAAAAAAATTGACCTCATACATAATGAAATGGGTAGCTTTATCATTTCATAAGAAAAAAATTAGAGAAAATATATTAATTCAGGAAAACTTGGCTTATTAGGCAAATCGGGCCTTGAATAGTAGGCTGAGAAGTGAGTTCTGGCTACTAGGTACGACATATATATATATATATATATATGTCGTACCTAGTAGCCAGAACGCACTTCTATGCCTACTATTCAAGGCCCAATTTGCCTAATAAGCCAAGTTTTCATGAATTAATTGTTTTTCGACTACCTAACCTACCTAACCTAACCTACCTAACCTAACCTAACCTAACGTTTTCGGCTACCTAACCGAACCTAACTTATAAAGATAGGTTAGGTTAGGTTAGGTAGGGTTGGTTAGATTCGGTCATATATCTACATTAATTTTAACTCCAATAAAAAAAAATTGACCTCATACGCAATGAAATGGGTAGCTTTATAATTTCATAAGAAAAAAATTAGAGAAAATATATTAATTCATGAAAACTTGGCTTATTAAGCAAATCGGGCCTTGAATAGTAGGCATAGAAGTGCGTTCTGGCTACTAGGTACGACATATATATATATATATATATATATATATATATATATATATATATATATATATATATATATATATATATATATATATATATATATATATATATATATATATATATGTCGTACCTAGTAGCCAGAACTCACTTTTTGGCCTACTATTCAAGGCCCGATTTGCCTAATAAGCCAAGTTTTCCTGAATTAATATATTTTTTCTAATTTTTTTCTTATGAAATGATAAAGCTACCCATTTCATTATGTATGAGGTCAATTTTTTTTATTGGAGTTAAAATTAACGTAAATATATGACCGAACCTAACCAACCCTACCTAACCCAACCTAACCTATCTTTATAGGTTAGGTTTGGTTAGGTAGCCGAAAAAGTTAGGTTAGGTTAGGTTAGGTAGGTTAGGTAGTCGAAAAACAATTAATTCATGAAAACTTGGCTTATTAGCCAAATCGGGCCTTGCATAGTAGGCCGAGTACGACGTTCTGGCTACTAGGTACAACATGTATATATATATATATATATATATATATATATATATATATATATATATATATATATATGTCGTACCTAGTAGCCAGAACTCACTTCTCAGCCTACTATGCAAGGCCCAATTTGCCTAATAAGCCAAGTTTTCATGAATTAATTGTTTTTCGACTACCTAACCTACCTAACCTAACCTAACCTAACTTTTTCCGCTACCTAACCTAACCTAACCTATAAAGATAGGTTAGGTTAGGTTAGGTAGGGTTGGTTAGGTTTGGTCATATATCTACGTTAATTTAAACTCCAATAAAAAAAAATTTACCTCATACATAATGAAATGGTTTGATTTATCATTTCATAAGAAAAAAATTAGAGAAAATATATTAATTCAGGAAAACTTGGCTTATTAGGCAAATCGGGCCTTGCATAGTAGGCCGATAAGTGCGTTCTGGCTATTAGGTACGACATATATATATATATATATATATATATATATATATATATATATATATATATATATATATATATATATATATATATATATATATATATATATATATATATATATATATATATATGTCGTACCTAGTAGCCAGAACGCACTTCTCAGCCTACTATGCAAGGCCCGATTTGCTTAATAAGCCAAGTTTTCATGAATTAATATATTTTCTCTAATTTTTTCCTGATGAAATTATAAAGCTACCCATTTCGTTGCGTATGAGGTCAATTTTTTTTTATTGGAGTTAAAATTAATGTAGATATATGACCGAATCTAACCAACCTCTACCTAACCTAACCTAACCTATCTTTATAGGTTAGGTTTGGTTAGGTAGCCGAAAAAGTTAGGTTAGGTTAGGTTAGGTAGGTTAGGTAGTCGAAAAACAATTAATTCATGAAAACTTGGCTTATTAGGCAAATTGGGCCATTTTTAAGACTCTAACCTTCGTAAGAAGGTATGCTCGTATACGAACTGAACGACCGGGCTTCACAACAAAAACATGGCCACATGAGTTGGATTATTCCGGTAATATTGAACTACTGTTCATTGTTATTAGTTTAACAATGCTGTTAGGGAATGTCATAAGAGTTAGGGAATGTCATATGAGTAGTCACAGGGCAACAAAAGATACCCAGCTTCTGGGTACGGGATCTTTGCCCGAAACGCTATGCATGCTAGTGGCTTTACAATAATAATAATAATTTATTTAGGAAAAATATATACATAGATGCAGAGTTACAGTACAAACATTCTGTTTGATTTATAGATAGAGGTAGTACATACAATACCTAAACCCAGCTAGTACGCATAGCGTTTCGGGCAAGATTGTAAAATCATCATTATTCCTATTTTCTCTCTTAACCCCCAGTGTACCTTCTCGTATATTAATAAATAAATAACCAGGGTTTTTTATGCGGTTGTGCTGAAAGCCTGACGTAAAATAAATCATTGTGTCGGAGAACAGGAAGCTACAAATTAGGCTATATTGAGGTTCCCCCCTCCCCCATTTCCCCCCAATTACAGGTCTGTCTAATTACCACAAGCTACACAAGCTTCACAAAGCTTCCTGGCAATACGTTAGTAATGAATAAATATGATATGTTAGGATGACCTAACCTAACCTAACCTAATCAAACCTAACCAAATCTAACCTAACCAAATCTAACCTAACCAAATCTAACCTAACCAAATCTAACCTAACCTAACCAAACCAAACCTAACCTAACCTAACCTAACCTAACCTAACCTAATCGATGCTTGGATCGTCGACTTGATTTGGTGTCACCATTGCTTTATTTTCGTCTAATTTCTTTATAAAAAGATACTTTTTCAGATTAAAATTATGTTTTTTCGTGTTGTACATTCAGTACCAACATTATAATGAGTAAATATATCTTATTTATTCATTACTAACATATTGCCAGGAAGCTATGTGAAGCTTGTGTAGCTTGTAATTAGACAGACCGCCAATTACTGGTTGAGTAAATCAGCCTAGCCTACTTCTTCCTAGCATAACCTAGCCAACACTAGCCAAGCCTAGTCTACCCTTGCCTAGCCTAGCAAACAGCCCTTGAACCCCCTACTGTTAAGACTCTGCTCTCTGATTGTACCTATGACACCTATTATTAATTTCCTTCTGTATCTTTAGCTCCAGTATGTTGTTATATTATGCTGTGCAAATTTGGGACCTGGCCCTCTAGTATCTTACATATATGTATTATTTGATACCATTCTTGTCTCCTGTCCAGAGAGTACATTTTGAGAGCTTTGAGACGGTCTCAATTATTTAGATGTTTTGTCATTTATATGTTTGCTGTTTATGGTCTCTTTATTTCCTCTAATTCAGAGATTTCTCCTGTTCAGAAAGGGGGAGTCAGTACCGAGCAATACTCAAGATGGGACAGCCCCAGTTATTTGAATAGTATTAGCATTACTGTGGGTGGGGTCTTTGATTTTTAACATTCTCATAAACCATTCCATTATTTTTCTGGCCGCCACTATATTTGCTCGGTTATGTTCACAAAGTGTGAGGTCGTCAGACGTCGTAATTCTCAGATCTCTTGCATGTTTTTTCCTTCATAGAGTAGGTCTGATTGTGTCCTGTGTTCCTTGTTTCATTTAATTTCCTCGTTTCTACCATACTTCAGCACCTGTAACTTATCACTGTTAAAATCATGTTATTTCTGTTTTTTCAATGTCTCCTACAGTGCCAATTTACTTGTGTCTTCTGTATCATCTGTAAAGTTTCATTGTTCAAATTTCAATTATATTTTGCTTGTATTTTCACATGTATTAATTTTATTTTTATCTCAGTTTAATTACTGAAACAATGCCAAGAAGTTAATATGTAAACAAAAAGTGCTTATGAGATTTGCATGTCACAACTCTCATTTGCAGTTTTTGGATGGTGGTGCAAGTATGCATCCTACCTTGTTCTTGTAGTTTTATATAATTAATCTAAACTGATACTATTTTACGCCTGGTTTTAAATAGTTTTGTACCTTTTGGGTAAATTTTACAGCAGCCCAACATCAATTTCAATCGGTGATATTGTTTCTCATGCAGTCGAATATCTGAGAGCTCATTGCAACAATGGATTCCAAAAATCCAAGTAAGTTTCATTATACAGTAATTAGGATTAGGTTTCCTTTATCGCGGTACTAGATTTTAATCATATTGCATACTTTATGATAGCCCAAATTATCATAATTTTCAGGACAGAAAAGTGTATGAAGCAGTCTTTCATGCTACATTTATCCATTTAGCTAAGAGTATAATTAGCAAATGATTCACAAAATATTAATTACACAATTTGATAATTGTCCCAAACAGACGTAAAGATCATTGCATCTTCGTTTTCTGATGTGTTGTTTTGTCATCCAAAGATTGTACATTATTACCTAAAATTCCAATTTAGAATATTTATTAAGTATTACTTAGTTTGCTTTCATCTAGAGTATGCACCTCCTCTCTTGGATTGCCTACCCTCCATCCTTCACCAGACATTAAATATCTTTGCTTATACTAAGTATTTAAAGTGCAATCAATACCTGCTTGATGGGGTTCTGGGAGTTCTTTTACTCAGCAAGACTGGCAGTAGGCCAGGCTTGACTTGTGAGAGTTGGGTCCACCAGGCTGTTGCTTGGAGTGGCGCACATACCCACCACAGCCTGGTTGGTCCGGCACTCCTTTGAGAAAACTATCTAGTTTTCTCTTGAAGAAGTCCACGGTTGTTCCGGCAATATTTCTTATGCTCGCTAGGAGTATGTTGAAAAACCGCAGACCTCTGATGTTTATTCAGTACTCTCTGATTGTGTCTATGGCACCCCTGCTCTTCACTGGTTATATTCTGCATTTTCTTCCATATTGTTTACTTCAGTATGTTGTTATTTTACTGTGTAGATTTGGAACCTGGGCCTCCAGTATTTTCCATGTGTATATTATTTGGTATCTCTCTTGTCTCCTTTCTAGTGAGTACATTTGGAGAGCTTTGAGACGATCCCAATAATTTAGGTGCTTTATCGAGTCTATGCATGCTGTATATGTTCTCTCTATTCCCTCTATTTCAGCAATCTTCACCTGCTCTGAAGGGGAAAGTGAGTACTGAGCAGTACTCAAGACGGGACAACACAAGTGACTTGAAGAGTACAACCATTGTGATGGGATTCCTGGATTTGAAAGTTCTCGTAATCCATCCTCTCATTTTTCTTGCTGCCACAATATTTGCTTGATTATGCTCCCTAAACTTTAGTTCGTCAGACATTATTATTCCCAAGTCCTTTACATGTTACTTTCCTACTATGGACAAATTTGATTGTGTCTTGTACCCTGTATTATGTTTAAGGTTCTCATTTTTACCATATCTGAGTACCTGGAATTTGTCGCTTTTAAACATCATGTTATTTTCTGCTGCCCAGTCGTAAACTTTATTAATACTGTATCTACTTGTAGTTTTTCAATATCTTCAGCAGAGGTCATTTTTAAGCTGATTTTTGTGTCATCTGCCAAGGATGATCCAACGCTGTGCCTTGTATATGAGTCTATATCTGATATGAGAATATCAGATATAGAAGGGAAAGCAATGGTGCAAGGACTGTATCTTGAGGTACAGAGCTTTTAACTGTTCTTGGACTCGATTTTATATGGTTGACTGTTACTCTTTGTGTTCTGTTTGACAGAAAACTGAGTATCCAGCGTCCTATTTTACCAGTTATTCCCATTGACCTCATTTTGTGTGCTATCACTTCATGGTCAAATTTGTCGAATGCGTTTGTGAAATCCGTGTACTGTATACCACATCTGCATTCCCTTTTTCTTCTAATGCCTCAGTGATTTTGTCGTAATGGTCAAGTAGCTGTGGGAGGCATGATCTTCCCGTTGTAAATCCATGTTCGCCTGGATTGTGGAGATCATTTGTTTCCATGAAAGTAGTGACCTGACTCCTGATCAATATCTCAAATACTTTTATTATGTGGGACGTTAGTGCAACTGGTCTATAATTCTTTGCCAGTGCTTTGCTCCCTCTCTTGTGTAGAGGGGCTATGTCTGCTGCTTTAAGCGCATCTGGTATTTCCCCCGTGTCCAATCTCTTCCTACTCACTATACTGAGTGCCTGTGCTAATGTCACTTTGCATTTCTTTATAAATATTAAATTCCATGAGTCTGGACCCGGGGCTGAGTGCATGGGCATATTGTAAAATTCTCTTTCAAAATGTTCCATGCTCGTGTTGATATTGGTTATATTTACAGGGGTTTGGATATCACGCATAAAGAAGTTGTCCGGATTTTTTACTTTCATGCTGTGTATCTGAGTGCTAAACATATCCTCATACAGCTTCTTTAGGATTTCACTAATTGTAAAATTAGTGTTATGACAAATTAGAAATTTGTCATCCTCAATGTATGAACCTTCACTAATACAAATAGGTCCAATATTGGCAGTGATATTTTCTTATGATTTAGCATAAATGAGGAAATATTTTGGGTTTTCCTTTATTTCTTGAATTGCTTTTTTGTCTAGTTGCCTCTCTTCAATCTGATATGAATGCTTCAGTCTCTGTTTTATTTCTACAATCTTCCTGTTTAAATTATTCCTTCTTTGTATGAAAAGTTGTCTGCTTAATCATTTCCGTTGTTTTTTGTCTTTTTTTGTAGTGTCGCCTGCGTTTTCTTTCTACGTTGGACCTCTTTCTGGCTTTCCTCAAAGGAACATGTTTCAGACAGACTTCATAGGCTTCAGAAGTCTGTTTTTCTATTCTTTGTGTATGATGTTTATTACTTAGAACACATTCCCATTGAACGTTCGTAAGTTCCCCATTTATTTTTGCCCAGTCTATCCTTTTATTATTATTATTAAAATTGGATTTATTGAATAACCCTTCTCACTTGTTGTTTCTCTTAGGCCTACTACCATTATTAATGTTAGTTTTCACTTCAATGTTGTCCGAGTACGTAGTGTTTGAGACAGTAATGTCGCTGATTAGCTCATCATTGTTTTTAAATATCAGGTGCAGCGTGTTTTCGTTCCTAGTTGGTTCTGTAATCTGCTGACTGTGCGAGAATTTGTCACAGAATGTCAGTAGTTCTCTGACCTGTAGTTTGTTATTTCCAGGTTGATTTCCTGCTATAATGTTATTTTTACTATTCTCCATTTTAAAATGGGCAGATTGAAGTCTGCAAAGAAGATAATATCTGGTACTGTTTTTGTTAAGTTATCAAGGATATTCTCTATTTTGTGGATTTGCTCAGTTAATTTCTCAACTGTTGCATCTTGCAGTTTGTATATTAAAATAATAATTAGATTTATATTTTCAACCCTGATTCCACGTACCTCTACCACCTCATTAGTTGAGTTCAGGAGCACTGTTCATGCCAGTTCCTCTTTAATATACAGACCTACTCTTCCACCTGACCTTATTACTCTGTCACATCTATATAAATTATAATTTTGGATACAGATTTCACTATCCATGTGGTCTTTTATGTTGAATGATTTGCTCATTCATTCATCATTTGCTCATTTATTTGATCATTCAAATATGAATGATTTCCCATATTGTGTGTGACTTCTGGTGAGCTTAGGTAGTTCTACATTATAATGTAATTATACTGTACTGCACAGTTTATCATAACCCAAATTATCTTTATTTTTCAGTCCTAAGAAACGCTTTACAGCGATTATATCCCTCATGTAATATTATCGTGAACATTAATCAACATGTCTGCAAGTGTGGCTATAGGCTTTTTGATGCAAAACGTAAAGCTCAGCCGGAAAGCCAGGCTCAGGCAAATATCAAGAGATCAGAAAAAAAAAACATATACCTGTTGTACATGGTAAGCTCACTTATATTTTTATTCACAATGTTTAATATGGAAATAAATAACATATAATTGATTAATTTAATTTTATTTAAAGGAAATATTTTACTCCCTTTCATATTGTTGTAAAGATTACCAACATATATTGTCAAATGAGCAATTTATGTCATCTGCATTTAAAATACAGCTTTCACACACTTCACGTATTTGTGTTGGATAATATCATTTTCCAGCTTTACATAGAATACTTTGTGTTCTTTATCTATGTTCAGATGAGTTGCATAAAAGTGTGCAAGATTTACAACACCAAAAGAAATTGAAGGAGATTGAAGAGGAGATAACAAGTCTTCGAGCAATTTATGATTCCCAAAATAACAACCCAAAAAGGCGGACAATTATGTACACTGGCACTTCGTCTAGAAAAAGCAGAGCTTTAGGTATTAGTATTATTGTCAACAGTTAAATATAATCACTAACTGCTCTTAAATGTAATTATAAATAACTTGTTATAGTAATATATTTTTTACTGTTTTTTTTTCTATTACTAGGCACACCATCAAATCCTTTCCCTTGCAGTCATGAAGTAATGAAGCCTCCAGTTTCTGTTGTAGACGTTATACCCCAAAATATCAATGGTATGTTATCTAATTATTTTAGAGAGATACAAATATAAATGCATTGCCATAGCAACCAAGGACTAAGTTGCAAATACAGTGTGTGTGTGTGTGTGTTTGTGTATATATATATATATATATATATATATATATATATATATATATATATATATATATATATATATTATATATATATATATATATATATATATATATATATATATATATATATATATATATATATATATATATATATATATATATATATATATATAACTGAAAACTCACACCCCAGAAGTGACTCGAACCCATACTCCCAGGAGCAACGCAACTGGTATGTACAAGACGCCTTAATCCACTTGACCATCACGACCGGACAAAATGAGGTGATAGCCGAGGCTATTTGAACCACCCCACCGCCGGCACTCGGATAGTAATCTTGGGCATAGCATTTTACCAAATCACCTCATTCTTTGGGGCACACGTGAGGAACACAAATGCGAACAAGCCTGAATGGTCCCCAGGACAATATGCAACTGAAAACTCACACCCCAGAAGTGACTCGAACCCATACTCCCAGGAGCAATGCAACTGGTATGTACAAGACGCCTTAATCCACTTGACCATCACGACCGGACAAAATGAGGTGATAGCCGAGGCTATTTGAACCACCCCACCACCGGCACTCGGATAGTAATCTTGGGCATAGCATTTTACCAAATCACCTCATTCTTTGGGGCACACGTGAGGAACACAAATGCGAACAAGCCTGAATGGTCCCCAGGACAATATGCAACTGAAAACTCACACCCCAGAAGTGACTCGAACCCATACTCCCAGAAGCAACGCAACTGGTATGTACAAGACGCCTTAATCCACTTGACCATCACGACCGGACATAATGAGGTGATAGCCTAAGCTATTTGAACCACCCCACCGCCGGCACTCGGATAGTAATCTTGGGCATAGCATTTTACCAAATCACCTCATTCTTTGGGGCACACGTGAGGAACACAAATGCGAACAAGCCTGAATGGTCCCCAGGACAATATGCAACTGAAAACTCACACCCCAGAAGTGACTCGAACCCATACTCCCAGAAGCAACGCAACTGGTATGTACAAGACGCCTTAATCCACTTGACCATCACGACCGGACATAATGAGGTGATAGCCTAAGCTATTTGAACCACCCCACCGCCGGCACTCGGATAGTAATCTTGGGCATAGCATTTTACCAAATCACCTCATTCTTTGGGGCACACGTGAGGAACACAAATGCGAACAAGCCTGAATGGTCCCCAGGACAATATGCAACTGAAAACTCACACCCCAGAAGTGACTCGAACCCATACTCCCAGAAGCAACGCAACTGGTATGTACAAGACGCCTTAATCCACTTGACCATCACGACCGGACATAATGAGGTGATAGCCTAAGCTATTTGAACCACCCCACCGCCGGCACTCGGATAGTAATCTTGGGCATAGCATTTTACCAAATCACCTCATTCTTTGGGGCAAATGTGAGGAACACAAATGCGAACAAGCCTGAATGGTCCCCAGGACAATATGCAACTGAAAACTCACACCCCAGAAGTGACTCGAACCCATACTCCCAGAAGCAACGCAACTGGTATGTACAAGACGCCTTAATCCACTTGACCATCACGACCGGACATAATGAGGTGATAGCCTAAGCTATTTGAACCACCCCACCGCCGGCACTCGGATAGTAATCTTGGGCATAGCATTTTACCAAATCACCTCATTCTTTGGGGCACACGTGAGGAACACAAATGCGAACAAGCCTGAATGGTCCCCAGGACAATATGCAACTGAAAACTCACACCCCAGAAGTGACTCGAACCCATACTCCCAGAAGCAACGCAACTGGTATGTACAAGACGCCTTAATCCACTTGACCATCACGACCGGACATAATGAGGTGATAGCCGAAGCTATTTGAACCACCCCACCGCCGGCACTCGGATAGAATTCTTGGGCATAGCATTTTACCAAATTACCTCATTCTTTGGGGCACACGTGAGGAACACAAATGCGAACAAGCCTGAATGGTCCCCAGGACAATATGCAACTGAAAACTCACACCCCAGAAGTGACTCGAACCCATACTCCCAGAAGCAACGCAACTGGTATGTACAAGACGCCTTAATCCACTTGACCATCACGACCGGACATAATGAGGTGATAGCCTAAGCTATTTGAACCACCCCACCGCCGGCACTCGGATAGTAATCTTGGGCATAGCATTTTACCAAATCACCTCATTCTTTGGGGCACACGTGAGGAACACAAATGCGAACAAGCCTGAATGGTCCCCAGGACAATATGCAACTGAAAACTCACACCCCAGAAGTGACTCGAACCCATACTCCCATACTCAAATAGCTTAGGCTATCACCTCATTATGTCCGGTCGTGATGGTCAAGTGGATTAAGGCGTCTTGTACATACCAGTTGCGTTGCTTCTGGGAGTATGGGTTCGAGTCACTTCTGGGGTGTGAGTTTTCAGTTGCATATTGTCCTGGGGACCATTCAGGCTTGTTCGCATTTGTGTTCCTCACGTGTGCCCCAAAGAATGAGGTGATTTGGTAAAATGCTATGCCCAAGATTACTATCCGAGTGCCGGCGGTGGGGTGGTTCAAATAGCTTAGGCTATCACCTCATTATGTCCGGTCGTGATGGTCAAGTGGATTAAGGCGTCTTGTACATACCAGTTGCGTTGCTTCTGGGAGTATGGGTTCGAGTCACTTCTGGGGTGTGAGTTTTCAGTTGCATATTGTCCTGGGGACCATTCAGGCTTGTTCGCATTTGTGTTCCTCACGTGTGCCCCAAAGAATGAGGTGATTTGGTAAAATGCTATGCCCAAGATTACTATCCGAGTGCCGGCGGTGGGGTGGTTCAAATAGCTTAGGCTATCACCTCATTATGTCCGGTCGTGATGGTCAAGTGGATTAAGGCGTCTTGTACATACCAGTTGCGTTGCTTCTGGGAGTATGGGTTCGAGTCACTTCTGGGGTGTGAGTTTTCAGTTGCATATTGTCCTGGGGACCATTCAGGCTTGTTCGCATTTGTGTTCCTCACGTGTGCCCCAAAGAATGAGGTGATTTGGTAAAATGCTATGCCCAAGATTACTATCCGAGTGCCGGCGGTGGGGGGGTTCAAATAGCTTAGGCTATCACCTCATTATGTCCGGTCGTGATGGTCAAGTGGATTAAGGCGTCTTGTACATACCAGTTGCGTTGCTTCTGGGAGTATGGGTTCGAGTCACTTCTGGGGTGTGAGTTTTCAGTTGCATATTGTCCTGGGGACCATTCAGGCTTGTTCGCATATATATATATATATATATATATATATATATATATATAAGTCGTACCTAGTAGCCAGAACGCACTTCTCAGCCTACTATGCAAGGCCCGATTTGCCTAGTAAGCCAAGTTTTCATGAATTAATTGTTTTTCGACTACCTAACCTACCTAACCTAACCTAACCTAACTTTTTCGGCTACCTAACCGAACCTAACCTATAAAGATAGGTTAGGTTAGGTTAGGTAGGGTTGGTTAGGTTTTGTCATATATCTACGTTAATTTTAGCTCCAATAAAAAAAAATTGACCACATATATAATGAAATGGGTAGCTCTATCATTTCATAAGAAAAAAAATGGAGAAAATATATTAATTCAGGAAAACTTGGCTTAGTAGGCAAAACGGGCCTTGCATAGTAGGCTGAGAAGTGCGTTCTGGCTACTAGGTACGACATATATATATATATATATATATATATATTAATATATATATATATATATATATATATATATATATATATATATATATATATATATATATATATATATATATATATATATATATATATATATATATGTGTGTGTGTGTGTGTGTCGTACCTAGTAGCCAGAACACACTTCTCAGCCTACTATGCAAGGCCCAATTTGCCTAATAAGCCAAGTTTTCATGAATTGTTTTTCGACTACCTAACCTACCTAACCTAACCTAACCTAACTTTTTCGGCTACCTAACCGAACCTAACCTATAAAGATAGGTTAGGTTAGGTTAGGTAGGGATGGTTAGGTTCGGTCAAATATCTACGTTAATTTTAACTCCAATAAAAAAAAATTGACCTCATACATAATGAAATGGGTAGCTTTATCATTTCGTAAGAAAAAAATTAGAGAATATATATTAATTCAGGAAAACTTGCCTTATTAGGCAAATCGGGCCTTGCATAGTAGGCCGAGGACGACGTTCTGGCTACTAGGTACAACATATATATATATATATATATATATATAAATATATATATATATATATATATATATATATATATATATATATATATATATATATATATATATGTCGTACCTAGTAGCCAGAACGCACTTCTCAGCCTACTATGCAAGGCCCGTTTTGCCTACTAAGCCAAGTTTTCCTGAATTAATATATTTTCTCCAATTTTTTTCTTATGAAATGATAAAGCTACTCATTTCATTATGTATGAGGTCAATTTTTTTTTATTGGAGGTAAAATTAACTTAGATATATGACCGAACCTAACCAACCCTACCTAACCTAACCTAACCTATTTTTATAGGTTAGGTTCGGTTAGGTAGCCGAAAAAGTTAGGTTAGGTTAGGTAGGTTAGGTAGTCGAAAAAACATTATTTCATGAAAACTTGGCTTATTAGGCAAAACGGGCCTTGCATAGTAGGCTGAGAAGTGCGTTCTGGCTACTAGATACGACATATATATATATATATATATATATATATATATATATATATATATATATATATATATATATATATATATATATATATATATATATATATATATATATGTCGTACCTAGTAGCCAGAACGCACTTCTCAGCCTACTATACAAGGCCCAATTTGCCTAATAAGCCAAGTTTTCCTGAATTAATATATTTTCTCTAAATTTTTTCTGTTGAAATGATAAAGCTACCCATTTCATTATGTATGAGGTCAATTTTTTTTTATTGGAGTTAAAATTAACGTAGATATATGACCGAACCTAACCAACCCTACCTAACCTAACCTAACCTATCTTTATAGTTTAGGTTAGGTTAGGTAGCCGAAAAAGTTATGTTAGGTTAGGTTAGGTAGGTTAGGAAGTCGAAAAACAATTAATTCATGAAAACTTGGCTTATTAGGCAAATCGGGCCTTGCATAGTAGGCCGAGAAGTGCGTTCTGGCTACTAGGTACGACATATATATATATATATATATATATATATATATATATATATATATATATATATATATATATATATATATATATATGTCGTACCTAGTAGCCAGAACGCACTTTTTGGCCCACTATGCAAGGCCCGTTTTGCCTAATAAGACAAGTTTTCATGAATTATTTTATTTTCTCTAATTTTTTTCTTATGAAATGATAAAGCTACCCATTTCATTATGTATGAAGTTAATTTTTTTATATTGGAGTTAAAATTAACGTAGATATATGACCGAACCTAACCAACCCTACCTAACCTAACCTAACCTATCTTTATAGGTTAGATTATGTTAGGTAGCCGAAAAAGGTAGGTTAGGTTAGGTTAGGTAGGTTAGGTAGTCGAAAAGCAATTAATTCATGAAAACTTGGCTTATTAGGCAAAACGGGCCTTGCATAGTAGGCTGAGAAGTGCGTTCTGGCTACTAGGTACGACATATATATATATATATATATATATATATATATATATATATATATGTCGTACCTAATAGCCAGAACGCACTTCTCAGCCTACTATTCAAGGCCCGATTTGCCTAATAAGCCAAGTTTTCATGAATTAATGTTTTTTCGTCTACCTAACCTACCTAACCTAACCTAACCTAGCTTTTTTTGGCTACCTAACCTAACCTTACCTATAAATATAGGTTAGGTTAGGTTAGGTAGGGTTGGTTAGGTTCGGTCATATATCTACGTTAATTTTAACTCCAATAAAAAAAAATTGACCTCATACATAGAGAAAAGGGTTGCTTTATCATTTCATAAGAAAAAAATTATAGTAAATATATTAATTCAGGAAAACTTGGCTTATTAGGCAAATCGGGCCTTGAATAGTAGGCCAAAAAGTGAGTTCTGGCTACTAGGTACGACATATATATATATATATATATATATATATATATATATATATATATATACATATATATATATATATATATATATATATATATATATATGCGAACAAGCCTGAATGGTCCCCAGGACAATATGCAACTGAAAACTCACACCCCAGAAGTGACTCGAACCCATACTCCCAGAAGCAACGCAACTGGTATGTACAAGACGCCTTAATCCACTTGACCATCACGACCGGACATAATGAGGTGATAGCCTAAGCTATTTGAACCACCCCACCGCCGGCACTCGGATAGTAATCTTGGGCATAGCATTTTACCAAATCACCTCATTCTTTGGGGCACACGTGAGGAACACAAATGCGAACAAGCCTGAATGGTCCCCAGGACAATATGCAACTGAAAACTCACACCCCAGAAGTGACTCGAACCCATACTCCCAGAAGCAACGCAACTGGTATGTACAAGACGCCTTAATCCACTTGACCATCACGACCGGACATAATGAGGTGATAGCCTAAGCTATTTGAACCACCCCACCGCCGGCACTCGGATAGTAATCTTGGGCATAGCATTTTACCAAATCACCTCATTCTTTGGGGCACACGTGAGGAACACAAATGCGAACAAGCCTGAATGGTCCCCAGGACAATATGCAACTGAAAACTCACACCCCAGAAGTGACTCGAACCCATACTCCCAGAAGCAACGCAACTGGTATGTACAAGACGCCTTAATCCACTTGACCATCACGACCGGACATAATGAGGTGATAGCCTAAGCTATTTGAACCACCCCACCGCCGGCACTCGGATAGTAATCTTGGGCATAGCATTTTACCAAATCACCTCATTCTTTGGGGCACACGTGAGGAACACAAATGCGAACAAGCCTGAATGGTCCCCAGGACAATATGCAACTGAAAACTCACACCCCAGAAGTGACTCGAACCCATACTCCCAGAAGCAACGCAACTGGTATGTACAAGACGCCTTAATCCACTTGACCATCACGACCGGACATAATGAGGTGATAGCCTAAGCTATTTGAACCACCCCACCACCGGCACTCGGATAGTAATCTTGGGCATAGCATTTTACCAAATCACCTCATTCTTTGGGGCACACGTGAGGAACACAAATGCGAACAAGCCTGAATGGTCCCCAGGACAATATGCAACTGAAAACTCACACCCCAGAAGTGACTCGAACCCATACTCCCAGAAGCAACGCAACTGGTATGTACAAGACGCCTTAATCCACTTGACCATCACGACCGGACATAATGAGGTGATAGCCTAAGCTATTTGAACCACCCCACCGCCGGCACTCGGATAGTAATCTTGGGCATAGCATTTTACCAAATCACCTCATTCTTTGGGGCACACGTGAGGAACACAAATGCGAACAAGCCTGAATGGTCCCCAGGACAATATGCAACTGAAAACTCACACCCCAGAAGTGACTCGAACCCATACTCCCATACTCAAATAGCTTAGGCTATCACCTCATTATGTCCGGTCGTGATGGTCAAGTGGATTAAGGCGTCTTGTACATACCAGTTGCGTTGCTTCTGGGAGTATGGGTTCGAGTCACTTCTGGGGTGTGAGTTTTCAGTTGCATATTGTCCTGGGGACCATTCAGGCTTGTTCGCATTTGTGTTCCTCACGTGTGCCCCAAAGAATGAGGTGATTTGGTAAAATGCTATGCCCAAGATTACTATCCGAGTGCCGGCGGTGGGGTGGTTCAAATAGCTTAGGCTATCACCTCATTATGTCCGGTCGTGATGGTCAAGTGGATTAAGGCGTCTTGTACATACCAGTTGCGTTGCTTCTGGGAGTATGGGTTCGAGTCACTTCTGGGGTGTGAGTTTTCAGTTGCATATTGTCCTGGGGACCATTCAGGCTTGTTCGCATTTGTGTTCCTCACGTGTGCCCCAAAGAATGAGGTGATTTGGTAAAATGCTATGCCCAAGATTACTATCCGAGTGCCGGCGGTGGGGTGGTTCAAATAGCTTAGGCTATCACCTCATTATGTCCGGTCGTGATGGTCAAGTGGATTAAGGCGTCTTGTACATACCAGTTGCGTTGCTTCTGGGAGTATGGGTTCGAGTCACTTCTGGGGTGTGAGTTTTCAGTTGCATATTGTCCTGGGGACCATTCAGGCTTGTTCGCATTTGTGTTCCTCACGTGTGCCCCAAAGAATGAGGTGATTTGGTAAAATGCTATGCCCAAGATTACTATCCGAGTGCCGGCGGTGGGGTGGTTCAAATAGCTTAGGCTATCACCTCATTATGTCCGGTCGTGATGGTCAAGTGGATTAAGGCGTCTTGTACATACCAGTTGCGTTGCTTCTGGGAGTATGGGTTCGAGTCACTTCTGGGGTGTGAGTTTTCAGTTGCATATTGTCCTGGGGACCATTCAGGCTTGTTCGCATTTGTGTTCCTCACGTGTGCCCCAAAGAATGAGGTGATTTGGTAAAATGCTATGCCCAAGATTACTATCCGAGTGCCGGCGGTGGGGTGGTTCAAATAGCTTAGGCTATCACCTCATTATGTCCGGTCGTGATGGTCAAGTGGATTAAGGCGTCTTGTACATACCAGTTGCGTTGCTTCTGGGAGTATGGGTTCGAGTCACTTCTGGGGTGTGAGTTTTCAGTTGCATATTGTCCTGGGGACCATTCAGGCTTGTTCGCATTTGTGTTCCTCACGTGTGCCCCAAAGAATGAGGTGATTTGGTAAAATGCTATGCCCAAGATTACTATCCGAGTGCCGGCGGTGGGGTGGTTCAAATAGCTTAGGCTATCACCTCATTATGTCCGGTCGTGATGGTCAAGTGGATTAAGGCGTCTTGTACATACCAGTTGCGTTGCTTCTGGGAGTATGGGTTCGAGTCACTTCTGGGGTGTGAGTTTTCAGTTGCATATTGTCCTGGGGACCATTCAGGCTTGTTCGCATTTGTGTTCCTCACGTGTGCCCCAAAGAATGAGGTGATTTGGTAAAATGCTATGCCCATGATTACTATCCGAGTGCCGGCGGTGGGGTGGTTCAAATAGCTTAGGCTATCACCTCATTATGTCCGGTCGTGATGGTCAAGTGGATTAAGGCGTCTTGTACATACCAGTTGCGTTGCTTCTGGGAGTATGGGTTCGAGTCACTTCTGGGGTGTGAGTTTTCAGTTGCATATTGTCCTGGGGACCATTCAGGCTTGTTCGCATTTGTGTTCCTCACGTGTGCCCCAAAGAATGAGGTGATTTGGTAAAATGCTATGCCCAAGATTACTATCCGAGTGCCGGCGGTGGGGTGGTTCAAATAGCTTAGGCTATCACCTCATTATGTCCGGTCGTGATGGTCAAGTGGATTAAGGCGTCTTGTACATACCAGTTGCGTTGCTTCTGGGAGTATGGGTTCGAGTCACTTCTGGGGTGTGAGTTTTCAGTTGCATATTGTCCTGGGGACCATTCAGGCTTGTTCGCATTTGTGTTCCTCACGTGTGCCCCAAAGAATGAGGTGATTTGGTAAAATGCTATGCCCAAGATTACTATCCGAGTGCCGGCGGTGGGGTGGTTCAAATAGCTTAGGCTATCACCTCATTATGTCCGGTCGTGATGGTCAAGTGGATTAAGGCGTCTTGTACATACCAGTTGCGTTGCTTCTGGGAGTATGGGTTCGAGTCACTTCTGGGGTGTGAGTTTTCAGTTGCATATTGTCCTGGGGACCATTCAGGCTTGTTCGCATTTGTGTTCCTCACGTGTGCCCCAAAGAATGAGGTGATTTGGTAAAATGCTATGCCCAAGATTACTATCCGAGTGCCGGCGGTGGGGTGGTTCAAATAGCTTAGGCTATCACCTCATTATGTCCGGTCGTGATGGTCAAGTGGATTAAGGCGTCTTGTACATACCAGTTGCGTTGCTTCTGGGAGTATGGGTTCGAGTCACTTCTGGGGTGTGAGTTTTCAGTTATATATATATATATATATATATATATATATATATATATATATATATATATATATATATATATATATATATATATATATATATATATATTTATAAAATATATATGTATAAAATCCAAGAATCGCAAGTGAAGATTTCTCAATGGCAGCAAAGAAGAATGAAGGCTGAAATTTCTTGGGAAGAAAGTCGGTCAGTTCTATTTGAGTGGGAGGTGTGTAGGCACGCTGTTCCAGTTGAAGGTACATACACAATACTTATAAGCATATTGTCTATTTACATCAGCATATCAGTTTACATTACAACTCATTATATTTGCATTTTTTTTAGTTATATTTTTTGAATAGAGAGTGGATAATTCGTTTTAAATATACCTGAAGCATTTTATCACTAATGAAAAATGTTTATGTATACTTATAGACCATATTTTTTTCCTAATTCTGCATGATCTGAAACTGTACAGAAGTCTTTTTTGACAAAGATGCGATATTTTTGAACATATGTTTTCAAATATTTTCATTTGACAGACACCAAATGCTTCAAATGTAGGATTGAAGCCAGCATCAAATGTGAAGATTGTCATTGCCTATTCTGCTACCACTGTGATATGAAAAAACATTTTTTAAACCCATTCCATGATAGGTTTTCCTGGGCCAGTGGATATTATGAAGCATTGCCACCAACTGTGACTGTTGACCTTAATGGGACATTTACTGACTGGCGTATGTAAACCAAAAAATTCTTTACATATGAAAACTTTTCTTTTTACCAAGCTATTACAATATAAGTACCAACATATTGAAAGAAAAAAATAAATAAATTTTTTACTCAATAAGCAATTCAATTTTTATGGCATTTGACTTACTGAATATTATTTAAATATGCAATCTGCTAAGTTTATTATTATTTTCTTATTCAGAACCTGTTGTGCCAGTTCCTGTGCCAAAAATTTCCTGTAACTGTAAAGACTGTAACCTTAACATAAAGAGTTCTGACATCATGTGTGCTTTCCTAATGCTCTCAGGTATATTTGATTTAATATTAAGTTTGAACACATAAATCTATGAGTATTTGCATCATTGAATATAGTAGCATCACTGAAGTTCTAGTGACAATACCCATACCCAAGCATGTGGACTTCAATCTTTGAGACACAAACATATCCATTCAGTGATGGAGATGAGTTTTACAAAAGATTCAAAATAAGCTGCTTTATTTTAGGAATAAATACTAAAACTAAGCTTTCTAGGAGGGTATGACCTTTATCTGCCCTAATTTGAGTGTCAAGAGTGTGGATACAGCCTTCCTGCAGATGCTAAGATGTTGTATGATGGTGGATACTTCTGCTCATCAGCCAGGAAAAGTAACACATTCTTCAGCACCAAACTCCTGAACAACTGGCATTTCCTTAAAAGGAACAGTCCAGGTTTATCAATGAAATCCTTATTAATAGCGCTCCAAGCGCTTGGCTCTCATAATGGAAGAGTAAGTATTTATTAATTTTATATATGTAATGTAAGTACCTGTATACATTAAACTGTATATATAATACTACATAAAAATATGAACCCACTCCACACATTCTCTTGTGCCAATTACATGTGCAAAACCTTGTTCCTAAATGCACATCCTGATCTGAAACTCTTCCTTGATAGAAGTAAAGGATCCCATAATCACTACACCAGAAATCAATATCTCTCTGATATCCCCCGAGTCAAACTAAATCTGTGCAAACTCTCTATGCAAATAAAGTAAATGGTTATTGCTCCTAATTGGTAAACTCTTTATTGAATTAAAAGCTGTCCAGCTGTTCAAAACATTATTCAAAAGTAAAACTAAAAAGCATTAATTTCATCCTTATAATTTCCTACGTAGTTCTTCAAACTTGCACTGTTACTTGTGCTACCCACCCCCACCAATATATATGGCTAACTCATGCAACTTGCATGGCTTAGCCACATCTGGGCCTAGTGCTGGGAACTAGGTTCCCAGCACTACGCTGGGAACAAGGTTCCCAGTATTAGGCTGGGAACCAGGTTCCCAGTACTAGGCTGGGAACGTAGTCGTTCAATCTTGCACTATAACTTGTGCTACCCACTCCCCCAATATATGGGGCTAATCCATGCAAATTCTATATTCAGTATATATATCAGGATGGTTGCATCAACTTTGAAGCTGCTAAAAGAACATTCCAGGAGTGGAGATTTATGCAGTATGAACTTGCAAATGTCCAAAGCTACAATAAGAACGTGTGCCCTACTTGTCATACTAACCCATTTGCCATACATATTGATGGCAACAAAAAGTTATTCCGATATGAAAAAGTTGGAAGGTACAGTTCTTAAATAATTTTCCTTTTGTAAGATAAATTTTTATTTTTCAACAATTAATACATTTCTATTAGGGCAACTTATATATCACAATACATTATTCGTTAAGTAAATATATCAATATCTGAAAAATTCTTACATGCAATACATAATAGCGTTATTCATGTATTACAACATTAAGTAATATACATTTACACAATCATCAAAATTGAAAACAAATCAATGTAAATTATGTAAATACTGTCATTTTGTTTCTTTCAGAGGATTGAGGGAATCATATTATTCAGAGAGTGTCTTTGCTGCTGACAATGATGTGGCTAGTCACCTTAACCATATAGAGAGCTTAAAAACAAAGGTAAATATTATGTGTACAGACTTTGTAAACTGTACATAGATTTTATATTTTTATTTATATATACAAGACTTTTTACATTCTTGTACAGCCACTAGCACGCATAGTGTTTCAAGCAAGTCGTTAATCCTATGTTCCCCAGAATATGACCCCACCAAATCCATTAACAACCAGGTACCCATTTTACTGTTGGGTAAACAGGGGGGGGGGGGGCCATAGTTAAGGGTTGATGCCCAGTAAATCTTCCAAGGACAGGATACAAACCCAGGACAAAGCGCTCACGAAACGCCAGGCGAGTGTCTTAACCCACTATACCATTGGGAAAAGACAGTCATGATGTCTTACAGTCTTCAGAGTTAATATATATATTATAACAAGTAGTTAGGCTTTTTTAACCCACAGGCAAGTCAATCAGTAAAACATAGAGTACTCAACGTTTGTCAAGAGCTACATGCACCATATAAATGGTGATTTTTGGGGTCTGAAGCCATACTGATTATGATGTTATATTTCTGTTGGTCTATATCACTTTTATATAACCCATCAGGTTAGGTTCTTTTCATTATTTATTATATATTTTATATATACTGTATTTATATAATATATATATATATATATATTTATATATATATATACATATATATATATATATATATATATATATATATATATATATATATATATATATATATATATATATATATATATTAGTATATTTTGGTAGCAGTCTTTCCTGTAGACATATATTATTAAATATGACCGAAAAAGTAAGATTAATAATTCTAACACGAATTTTCTCAATCTTTCGTACATTACGCTTCACTGTTGGAGGTAAATCAAAAATCAATTCTCCAAAATTCATTTTTATTTCTAGTCTGACGCGACACGGGCGCGTTTCGTAAAACTTATTACATTTTCAAAGACTTTAGTTCACAAATACACAACTGATTAGAACTTACGTATCTCCGATTTTATATCTACATTTGAGTGAGGTGGGAGGGGTGATGTGGCATTAACACAAGACAGAACAAGAGGGGATATTAATAGGGTATTAAAAGTATCAACACAAGACAGAACACAAACAATGGGTATTGAATAGAAGTGTTTGTAGAAAGCCTATTGGTCCATATTTCTTGATGCTTCTATATTGGAGCGGAGTCTTGAGGTGGGTAGAATATAGTTGTGCAATAATTGGCTGTTGATTGCTGGTGTTGACTTCTTGATGTGTAGTGCCTCGCAAACGTCAAGCCGCCTGCTATCGCTGTATCTATCGATGATTTCTGTGTTGTTTACTAGGATTTCTCTGGCGATGGTTTGGTTGTGGGAAGAGATTCTATGCTCCTTAATGGAGCCCTGTTGCTTATGCATCGTTAAACGCCTAGAAAGAGATGTTGTTGTCTTGCCTATATACTGGGTTTTTTGGAGCTTACAGTCCCCAAGTGGGCATTTGAAGGCATAGACGACGTTAGTCTCTTTTAAAGCGTTCTGTTTTGTGTCTGGAGAGTTTCTCATGAGTAGGCTGGCCGTTTTTCTGGTTTTATAGTAAATCGTCAGTTGTATCCGCTGATTTTTGTCTGTAGGGATAACGTTTCTATTAACAATATCTTTCAGGACCCTTTCCTCCGTTTTATGAGCTGTGGAAAAGAAGTTCCTGTAAAATAGTCTAATAGGGGGTATAGGTGTTGTGTTAGTTGTCTCTTCAGAGGTTGCATGGCTTTTCACTTTCCTTCTTATGATGTCTTCGATGAAACCATTGGAGAAGCCGTTATTGACTAGGACCTGCCTTACCCTACAGAGTTCTTCGTCGACTTGCTTCCATTCTGAGCTGTGGCTGAGAGCACGGTCGACATATGCGTTAACAACACTCCTCTTGTACCTGTCAGGGCAGTCGCTGTTGGCATTTAGGCACATTCCTATGTTTGTTTCCTTAGTGTAGACTGCAGTGTGGAAACCTCCGCCCTTTTCCATGACTGTTACATCTAGAAAGGGCAGCTTCCCATCCTTTTCCATCTCGTAAGTGAAACGCAGCACGGAACTCTGCTCAAATGCCTCCTTCAGCTCCTGCAGATGTCTGACATCAGGTACCTGTGTAAAAATGTCGTCAACATACCTGCAGTATATGGCCGGTTTCAAGTTCATGTCGACTAAGACTTTTTGCTCTATGGTACCCATGTAGAAGTTTGCAAACAGGACACCTAGGGGAGAACCCATGGCGACCCCATCTACTTGCTTATACATGTGCCCATCCGGGCTCAAGAAGGGTGCCTCTTTAGTACAAGCTTGGAGTAGTTTCCTCAGAATATTTTCTGGCATGTCAAGAGGAGTACAGGCTGGATCACGATACACTCTGTCGGCTATCATTCCGATTGTCTCGTCCACAGGTACGTTGGTAAACAGCGATTCTACGTCCAACGAGGCTCTTATCCCTGTGGCCCGTGTGCCCCGCAGTAAGTCAACAAATTCCTTTGGAGACTTCAGGCTGAAGGCGCAAGGAACATAAGGAGTCAGCAGGCCGTTGAGTCGCTTCGTCAGTCTGTACGTGGGTGTGGGTATCTGGCTAATGATTGGCCGAAGTGGGTTTCCAGGCTTGTGCGTCTTGACATTTCCATACGCATATCCAGGTTTATATTCCCCAATGATCTTTGGCAGGTGGAGTCCGGATTTCTTGGCGTTCACAGTTTCGATCAGTTTGTTGACCTTTGCTTTTAATTCGGCTGTAGTGTCCTTCGTTACCCTTTGGAACTTAGTTTGGTCAGAGAGTATGATGTTCATTTTCGCCAGATATTCGTCTTTTTTAAGAATGACATATATTGGCGACTTGTCACCTCTCCTGACAACTATCTCCTTGTTCTCACGAAGGCTTTTAGCTGCCGCTTTAAGCTCGGGGGACAGTATGGTGCTTCTGTAGTTGCCTCGATTCTTTCCTCCTTCTGAAATAAGTTCTGCTTGTAAGGTATCTTTGGTAGTGACCTTCTTTTGTGTCTCGAGGTCGAATATGTCGTCCAACAGAATTTCCAACTCTACTTTCCGGGCCATCTCACTCGGTCTGGACATAACATGACAGTTTATGCCCAGATTTAGGAGAGTGACTTGGTCCTCAGTGAGGTTAATTCCTGCAAGGTTCAGGAAGCCATCTCTTGGTCGTGGAATTGCCATAGGTCCTCCATATAATGTTGTTAGGGTAAAGGGTAACGAAGTTCCAAAGGGTAACGAAGGACACTACAGCCGAATTAAAAGCAAAGGTCAACAAACTGATCGAAACTGTGAACGCCAAGAAATCCGGACTCCACCTGCCAAAGATCATTGGGGAATATAAACCTGGATATGCGTATGGAAATGTCAAGACGCACAAGCCTGGAAACCCACTTCGGCCAATCATTAGCCAGATACCCACACCCACGTACAGACTGGCGAAGCGACTCAACGGCCTGCTGACTCCTTATGTTCCTTGCGCCTTCAGCCTGAAGTCTCCAAAGGAATTTGTTGACTTACTGCGGGGCACACGGGCCACAGGCATAAGAGCCTCGTTGGACGTAGAATCGCTGATTACCAACGTACCTGTGGACGAGACAATCGGAATGATAGCCGACAGAGTGTATCGTGATCCAGCCTGTACTCCTCTTGACATGCCAGAAAATATTCTGAGGAAACTACTCCAAGCTTGTACTAAAGAGGCACCCTTCTTGAGCCCGGATGGGCACATGTATAAGCAAGTAGATGGGGTCGCCATGGGTTCTCCCCTAGGTGTCCTGTTTGCAAACTTCTACATAGGTACCATCGAGCAAAAAGTCTTAGTCGACATGAACTTGAAACCGGCCATATACTGCAGGTATGTTGACGACATTTTTACACAGGTACCTGATGTCAGACATCTGCAGGAGCTGAAGGAGGCATTTGAGCAGAGTTCCGTGCTGCGTTTCACTTACGAGATGGAAAAGGATGGGAAGCTGCCCTTTCTAGATGTAACAGTCATGGAAAAGGGCGGAGGTTTCCACACTGCAGTCTACACTAAGGAAACAAACATAGGAATGTGCCTAAATGCCAACAGCGACTGCCCTGACAGGTACAAGAGGAGTGTTGTTAACGCATATGTCGACCGTGCTCTCAGCCACAGCTCAGAATGGAAGCAAGTCGACGAAGAACTCTGTAGGGTAAGGCAGGTCCTAGTCAATAACGGCTTCTCCAATGGTTTCATCGAAGACATCATAAGAAGGAAAGTGAAAAGCCATGCAACCTCTGAAGAGACAACTAACACAACACCTATACCCCCTATTAGACTATTTTACAGAAACTTCTTTTCTACAGCTCATAAAACGGAGGAAAGGTTCCTGAAAGATATTGTTAATAGAAACGTTATCCCTACAGACAAAAATCAGAGGATACAACTGACGATTTACTATAAAACCAGAAAAACGGCCAGCCTACTCATGAGAAACTCTCCAGACACAAAACAGAACGCTTTAAAAGAGACTAACGTCGTCTATGCCTTCAAATGCCCACTTGGGGACTGTAAGCTCCAAAAAACCCAGTATATAGGCAAGACAACATCTCTTTCTAGGCGTTTAACGATGCATAAGCAACAGGGCTCCATTAAGGAACATATAATCTCTTCCCACAACCAAACCATCGCCAGAGAAATCCTAGTAAACAACACAGAAATCATCGATAGATACAGCGATAGCAGGCGGCTTGACGTTTGCGAGGCACTACACATCAAGAAGTCAACACCAGCAATCAACAGCCAATTATTGCACAACTATATTCTACCCACCTCAAGACTCCGCTCCAATATAGAAGCATCAAGAAATATGGACCAATAGGCTTTCTACAAACACTTCTATTCAATACCCATTGTTTGTGTTCTGTCTTGTGTTGATACTTTTAATACCCTATTAATATCCCCTCTTGTTCTGTCTTGTGTTAATGCCACATCACCCCTCCCACCTCACTCAAATGTAGATATAAAATCGGAGATACGTAAGTTCTAATCAGTTGTGTATTTGTGAACTAAAGTCTTTGAAAATGTAATAAGTTTTACGAAACGCGCCCGTGTCGCGTCAGACTAGAAATAAAAATGAATTTTGGAGAATTGATTTTTGATTTACCTCCAACAGTGAAGCGTAATGTACGAAAGATTGAGAAAATTCGTGTTAGAATTATTAATCTTACTTTTTCGGTCATATTTAATAATATATATATATGTATATATATATATATATATATATATATATATATATATATATATATATATATATATATATATATATATATATATATATATATAATATAAATATATAATATATATTATATATTATATATATATATATATAATATATATCATTTATATTTGATTTGCAGAACAGCCAAAATTGTGGTGTCTCGTTGTGGAAAGCGGCGCGAAACGAACCGTATACACACAAATCCCTGGACCAGACTGGCATAAGCCTTGCATCATGCCGGCATGGTGTAATTCTCAAAATGTGCAATATGACTCGTGGTGAGGTTTTTGGCTATGCACACTTATCTCCATATAAATTACTTCAAAAGTGCCAAGTACATCTGCCAGGACATCATATGTCAATACTGGCCATGGGCCCTGAAAATTCAAGAAAAAAATAAGAAATTCACCCTACTGGAGACAAAGCCGTTCCTAGGTGTTTTGCATGCAAAAGCACATGCATGGTATTTCCAGGTAAATAATTATCATTTGTCAAAATAACGAGTATAAATGTAACGTTATTTTAGGGTTAAAAAGCTATTAATCAGAATAAAGTATTTAGTCATAATTAAATTTTTGAGCAATCGACTAATATTCTTTCCTTGTATTTATTTTACAGTGTGTTACATCTTAATTATAGGTCTTGTATGGAGGACGCTGGCAGCACGGAAGTGGTTTGACCACAGGTGAAGAAAACGAGCAAATTTTCAGCTATATGTCGCGGTACAACAGTACCACCAAAATCATGTTGAAAGCCGGTTAGTTTATAGTGCATTGTTACAATGAGGAAGGTATAATCTATTAAAACTTGTTAGTGATATTTATTATGTATAATGAAGATGACTTCAGTAACTAGCAACACCTGGTGTCACCCTACTACTTTGTGTATATGAATTGGATTTGATTAATATAGCAAGTAAATTATAGATAGTATAAAAGTGAATGTTGACCAGACCACACACACTAGAAGGTGAAGGGATGACGACGTTTCAGTCCGTCCTGGACCATTCTAAAGTCGATTGTGATGAGGAAGTAGACAGGCAATAAATAGGCTAGAGAGAGCTGAGGAGCAAAGTAAGGTGTATTTTAGGGGATAGTAATAATAATAAGAGCTACAGATGGCCTATTGGCCCATACGAGGCAGCTGCTATTATAACCACTGAATGAGAAGGAGATAGGAATAAGAACTAACTAACACACCAACAAACTAACACACTTCGTAGCAATCTTAGCCCAGAGTTTAAATAAAAGGTTTGCTTGTAAAATATATAGTAACAGTGCTCCTCAAACAAAAAAAAAAAAAAATGCTCCTGCTGCTGGTGTCTACTCTATTTCCTGTTCATCTTGTACAATACTTTGGCGAAACTGGCTGTACACTGAATGACAGACTTAAAGAACACAAGAGAAGTGTTAAGTCTGCAGACACTAACAATGCTCCCTTCTGCCATGTGAGGGATTCTAATCATCCCATAGATTGGTCTTCCTCCAAAATAATCTTTCCTGCCTCTACTCTCCACAGACGCCGTCTTGTTGAATCGGCTCTAATACACAATGTACCTATCATGAACTTGAGTCCTGGCTTTGTTGCTGTGGATTCTTCCCTTTCACAGTATATACTGAAATGCTGTAATCTTTCTAACAAACGTGACCTAACATAAGCCTACCCCTTCCATTTATCTATCTTTTCTTTCTCTTTCCTTTTCTTTCTCTCTTCTCCCTTTTTTCTGTTCATTGTCTTCTCCTACGCTCCCTTGCTATCGTCTTCTTATTCCTATCTCCTTCTCATTTGGTGGTTATAATAGGAGCTGCCTCGTATGGGCCAATAGGCCCTCTGCAGCTCTTATTATTATTACTATCCCCTAAAAAGCACCTTACTTTGCTCCTCAGCTCTCTCTAGCCTATTTATTGCCTGTCTCTACTTCCTCATCACAATTGACTTGAGAATGGTCCAGGATGGACCGAAACGTCGTCGTCCCTTCACCTTCTAGTGAGTGGTCTGGTCTACATACTTTAGCCACGTTATTGTGACTCATCGCCTGCATAAAAGTGAATTATTTTCATTTTACATATTCATTGAAGGGAGTTATTTTTTGTCCCTTTTTTCAGAGCATGAAGAAGAACTTAGTGAATCTTCATTTTTTTGGAACCAACGTAAACATGACTCTTTAGCTCGTGTTCTAGCTTCAAGATTTTGTAAGGCAAGTAATTTGCTTTATTCATTGAATATATGCAACAATGATCATGAATCACTAATATAAGTGCACAGGAAAAAAAAAACATTCAAAAATAAAAATAACATTTACTGCCATTAAACAGCCTTCATCAGCAGTTAGGCTCGTAAGGATTGTTTTTTTTTTGTAATATCAAATATTAAATAAAAATTGCAACATTTATTATACTAACAGGGCAGTTTTTCCTCCTGTTGATAGGCAAAAGAAGCTGCAGAGTTAATAAGAAAGGAGTTAGCTGACTTATCTCTTGATGAAAAACAACTTCTCATCTGGATTGCAGAGTTAACCAACTTAGCCCAGAGTTTAAATAAAAGGTTTGCTTGTAAAATATATAGTAAGAAACACTGTTTTGAAATACTCTTATATATTTTAACAAGGTTATTGTACTGTAAAATCAATGCAGTACCATAAATCATAAAATTGCCAAAACATTTCTTTATTATTTTAATTGTTTAGTTCTTGTACAGTAATTGTCAGCCATCATAAAATGCCATTGTGACCATTGCCTAAAAATTTAAGTTAAATTTTTTTTTAATTAATCAGGGACTTTACATGTTTGAATTTAGTAAACATTATAGTAAACAGTATCCTCTATTCTCAACAGATCAGTTTCTCAAAATGATGTTCAAAAGGGGATAGAGTTAGTATGTGACTCAATTAGAACCAAGAAATCCCAAATATCCGGTGTAGCAGGTATGTTAAAGCTTATGTATAAGTTAGGGACTGATAAAACAAACAGAAATCTTTTAGTGTTTGTAAAATACTTCAAGAAAACAATGACTTTTTTTTATCTAAGCACATCTAATGTCATTTATTTCTCAGGTAGATTTGTATGGATACCATCTCACTTAGGTGTTGTCCTATGTAATTATAGGTAATTGTCAAAATTAAGTTGAGATATCAATATCTATGGCAGGTGCCTGCAGGTATAATAATAATAATAATAATAATTTTTATTTAGGTAAGGTACATACATAAAGAGATTTTACAAAGTTTGTTGGCTTTATAGATAGAGCTAGTACATACAATGCCTAAAGCCACTATTACGCAAAGCGTTTCGGGCAGGAAAAACATTAATGACTAAAGCTTAAAACTAATGGGTAAAAAGAAAAGATGTGATGAGTACATATAAAAAATAGAGGTAAAAGAGGGGGGGAACATTGTTGAAAAAGCAGCACAAATACAATTACAAATTATTACAGAAAATTACATTCAAACAGCGTTGATTTGAAAAACAAAAAAAAACAAAAAACATACATGGGTTGACAACAGAGGGGTAAGGTGGGTTACATGGAATTTATTAGGTATAGCTTCGTTTTTAACTTAAACTGGTTGAGAGAGGTACAGTCTTTAACATGGTTGGGAAGGTCATTCCACATTCTGGGCCCCTTGATTTGTAGAGCATTTCTGGTTTGATTTAGTCGTACTCTAGGAATATCAAAACTGTATTTATTTCTGGTGTGGTGCTCATGGGTTCTGTTACAACCTTCTATGAAGCTTTTGAGATCAGGATTGGCATTATAGTTTAGCGTTTTATATATGTATAATACACATGAGAGAATGTGCAGTGACTTAATGTCAAACATATTCAGAGATTTGAGTAGGGGTACCGAGTGATGTCTGGGGCCAGAATTGGATATTGTCTTAATAGCAGCTTTGTGTTGAGTAATTAGAGGACGTAAGTGATTTTGGGTAGTAGAGCCCCAAGCGCAAATACCATAGTTGAGATATGGATAGATAAGGGAGTAATAGAGAGTCACCAGGGCAGGGCGTGGTACATAATATCTGATCTTAGAAAGAATGCCCACAGTTTTTGAAACTTTTTTTGATATGTTTAGAATGTGTCCCTGGAAATTCAGCTTGTGGTCAATGAGAATGCCAAGGAATTTGCCATCTAATTTGTTACAAATTTGGGTATTGTTTATTTTGAGATTTATTTGATTAGAGGATTTATTGCCAAACAGAATATAGAAAGTAAGTAAGAAAGGCAGGTAATGAATCTGCCAATGGAAATCATTCCAGTTGTAAACTATTTGAACAAAAGCTAGGACATACTGTCTATCACTATATATGTGATTGCCCTGTTATCAATGACTTCAGAACAAATGGTATGATGTACTTTGAGTTTTGTTATTACTTCATACACTCAGGAATATTGGAAGATATTCTTGTGCTGTACCCCGATTTTGTTAGTGGAGGCTAATAGATCAGCCTTACATTTCATATTCTCTCCAGATTCCATATATGACTGGCTGTCCTGTGAGGTTTTTGATCTACACTGTGGTCTTTCATACATAATAGGATAGCAGCACATTGCTGTGTATACCTAAGCTTGTTAAAAAAAAGTGGTTGGCAAATATTTATGTAGTGTGTTCTGCTACTTTTGTGTAGGTATTCACTACTAAGTATATACAAAACAAATTTATCAACTATAATCTTATTTACTAGTAACAAAGTGTTTCTTTCAGTTTCAAGCAAAATGAGATCACGATACCGTGCAAAGATTGAAGCAGACAAGAAAAAGTTGAGGGAACTGATAGCGGTCTACAATGAAGACAATATTAACTTAAGGTTCTCTTCTTTAGTAATTGTAAACATTTTGCCCTCTGCGGTTTTTCTCACCTTTATCAGTCACTCCACTGAAATAAATGTTATTGCATTATAGCTACTTGGTAATTATTTTAACAGGTAGCTTAATCATTGTTGTTTGTGTCTAAGCTAAGTAAAATTAGTAAAAGCATTTTGTAGACACAAATTGTAATATATTTTCATTATCACTTTTACTGGTTAAAGTTTAAATGAAACACTTGTTAGGAAAACAAACATTTAATTTAAAAAATACCTGAAATAATGATGTGTGTGTTTTACAGGAACCGGGTAAATACTCAATAAAGAAGTCATCATTCCAGCATGTAACCATTGGACTTACGGCCCTCTTGCTAAATATGAAAAAATTATATCAAATTAAACTAATTGAGGCAACTAACCTGTTTTCTGAAGACAGGGAAGTAGAGTACAACAAATTTCAAACAGACAGTCAAGATTCCGAGGATTCCGAGACCGACAGTGACAACAGTTTAGTCAGTATTGAGTCACAGACTGACAACGAAGAAATGGAAGAAACACTCTTCCCTTTGATTTGAGTAGCTTTAAGTAGCAAAGCAAAGAGAAAATAACAAGTATTCTCTACCCCTGGGTTGGGCAAATGTTCTTTGCCCAAATCATCGTCATGTTAATTTTGCATCCCTATGTTGCTCAAGAAAGATTTGTTTTCAAATTAGTTTTTATTTTTATTAATTACCCTCAAAGTTTTGTTCAGTTTAGAAATGCTTATTAAATAAATTGTAGTTGTAGTTATGTGCAATTTCTTTGCTTTCCTTCAAAAAACACACACACACAAAAAAAGGTAAACATGAAAAATGAGTGCCCAAATGAGATACAGAAAACTTTTTTAGTATCAGTAGTTGACAAATGGAATGCATCAGGAAGTGATGTTGTGGAGGCAGACTCCGTACAAAGTTTCAAGTGTAGATATGACGGCCCAGTAGGTTCAGGAAACTACTTCATTTCAGATGATGCTTCCTAGCATTACGTAAGTAATGAAGAAATATGATATATTTACTCACTATAATGTTGGTACTGAATGTATAACATGGAAATACACATTTTTACTCTGAAATAATCATATTTTATAACGAAATTATACGAAATTTAACTCGCAGTTCAACACAGGAAGTCTACATTCTAAGCCTGGTAGCACTCGAAATTATTGACAACACTGAAGTAGACAGCTTAATTATTTCTGACTCCCTTTCTTCACTACGAGCAATAAACAGTTTGCAATCATGTAATAACGTGCTTGTCTTGGAAGCTAGACATAGATATATAAGAATACTTAGCAAGAGGGTAAATATAAAAATGTTGTGGATTCCTTCTCACATTGTCATGCAGGAACATGACAATAAATAAGCCTCTGTATCTCTTTCCACTTCGGCTCACAAGATGGGTATAGGGTGCATAATAAATGCGCTAAAGAGAGAATGTTGTGGCTTTGGGTAATTAGATGATTCCAATTTTGCTATAAAATTATGTTAGTTTAGAGTAAAAATAATTTTTTTTTTCATGATGTTCTACATTCAGCACCAACAATATAGTGAGTAAATATATCATAGTGTTTCATTACTTACGTATACTGTACTAAGAAGCTTTGGGTAATTAGACGGACTGCCACACACCTACCTACCTACTTGATTTACATGAGGTTTTGTCATATATACCAATAACATAGATGAAAATATTACAAACCACATCATCAAATTATAATTAAATGCAAGATCTTGTATATGGCCCATAACAATCCACGTCACAAGTACTAAATTAACAGTACTACTTTACATAAAGAATATTAAATGTTTATTCAGGTAAAAGTTCTAATAGCAGATTTGTATGGCATAATTAGGGGACATGCATGATTTTGGGTAGTAGAACCCCAAGCACATGTACAATAATTAAGATAATGGCAAATGGCAAATTGTGAGTGTCTGAACTCGGGGAGCGAGAGCATGGCGGCTCGATGCGGTCGTAGTCTGCTGTCTGCTCTGTGTCGAAGCTGTAGCGTCTTTGGTCGATTAGAACTACACGCCGAGTGCTACATTGTTGAATGGGGAATTGTACTGTCCTCCATTCCTCATATCGCTTGCTTATATGGTGATTACACCTCAGCTCCCTCCAACAAGCTGAGAAGAGTATTACCTGTAATTGGGGAAAGGATTGTAGCTTCTGTAATTAGTGCTAATTAGTTATGATATTAAGATAATGAGATAATGGAGCGAGTATAAGGATTACTCGCTACAGCATTTTAATACCAAGCAGAGTTATGCCATGTGCGGGTAGGCGATTCCACGGGCTTACAACCCTATGGGTGAAAGCATCTTTGGTTTTCTGTCCTACATTGTGGTTTCTTGAGCTTGAACCCGTTGCTCCTCGTTCGTGTTACGTCTGACCTTTTGAAAAAACTGTCCGGATTGACATCCAACAAATTTAGTATTTTATGGGTTTCTATGAGATCCGCCCTGTCATGCCTGGTCTGCAGTGTTGTTACCCTAGTGGCCCTCATCCATTCCTGATACGAGAGATGAAGCTCTGGTATGATTTTTTTTAATTACCTCTTCCACTTGTTGAGCAATATTATTGTCTCCAAACTCCCCTTGCCACTTCAGGGGGGTATAGGGTGTTGATGTAGCTTCAGGGCACCAATCCCCCCAGCCACAGGGCATGGCGAGAAGGCGAAATGATGCATTCTGACTCAAACGCCCTTTCCTTCATCTATCTGTTGTGAGGTAGTGCTGTCAATTTGGTAGTTCTGAAGTGGATTGTTGTGGCCCACATGTAAGGGCTAGCATTTATCGACATTAAAATGCATTTGTCAGTCATCTGACCATTTTTGAAGTTCATTTAGATCACTTAGTAAGGTCTCATTATCACCTTATTTATTTATTTATTTATTTATTTATTTATTTATTTATATATATACAAGAAGGTACATTGGGTTTGTGAGAATACATTGGATAGTACAGTATTTACATTCTTGTAAAGCCACTAGTATGCGCAGCGTTTCGGGCAGGTCCTTAATCTAGCAGATAATTTTAAGTAGGTAATTTCAATCAGAATTGATAAATGATAAAGATACAATACAAGAGAAAAATGAGATGAGAGAGATAAGTAAGTATATTAAAGCACATTGTTATATTAAAGCTCTGATTGATTACATTGACAGCTTGATTAGTAATTTAAACAAGATTAATAGACACCATATAGCAGATTGACAGCACATATAAGACAGCAATGATCACAATGGTAAAGATGTTCAGAATGGGTACATAAAGATTGGGAGACTGGGTAGCAAAAGATACAGATAAACAAGATTTATAAACACCTTCAACTATTCCATGGTCCAGGGATTTTCTGAAAAGGAGTTTCACTGACAAACATAGTGAATTTGCCAGTTCAGTTCCTTTACGACTTGGGACTGAAATACATTCACACTTTGGGCTTTTGAGTCTTTTAGTTTGTCAATGCTCTTCCTGATTGTGTAGCGTGTAATTGGTATTTCCCTTAATTCATTCTCTTTACCTCCGACAAACATTTGTGTGGGTGATGGGATGTCATTCAAGCTTTCTAGTGTGAACACTGATGTAAAGTATTCATTCAGTGTGTTTGCTGCCCTTTTATCGTGCAACTTAACTTTGTTAGTCTCATCTTTTATGGGTCCTACTCTGCTGTAATGGGTTTTTGTTTGGGTTTTACTTCGTATATATTTGGCCGAAACGCTATGCGTATTAGTGGCTTTAGGTATTGTATTTTAAATTTAAAATATTTGCCCCAAGGAGAGAGTTTATTGGGAGTACTTAGCTGTGTCATTAGGCAGATAATTAACTATACAATTTGCTGTGCTCCGTCCTTTTACAAATCCATTGACCCACATCCCCTAACCTACGTATTTTGTGCAATAGTCGGTTTCGGATGATCCTTTCGAACATGTTGCAAGTGCATAACATGAGACTGATAGGTCTGTAATTGCCAGGGTCATTGGGTTTCTGTATGGGAACAAATATTGCATGTTTCCATTGTGTGGGCAACACTCCACTTAGGAATGACTTGTTAAACAGGTGGAGTATTGAGTTCCCAGACACTTCACCAGTGCATTGAGTATGTCGTAGGTGATGCCATCCTCACCAGGTGCTGTAATTTTATCCTTTTCATAGCCCCCTTTACTTCCTGGGCTGTGATTGGTTCCTCATACTCGTCATCACTAGATTGTGCTCTTGTTATCCTAATCCTTCTGTCATTTTGTCGGAGGAGCTGTTCCCTGCTTACTTATGCAGGGAGGGAGGAGGATGATGCTGCATCACTCAACTTGTGTATTAGTTCTTCAGCCTTACCCTGGGGGTCTTTGTGAGCCGCAGGCCGGGCTCTGTCCCCTTAGCTATCTGAATTTTTGCCAACACTTGTCTTGCAGATGTTTCTATTCCAATAGAGCTAGTGAACGCTAGCCCTTGTCTTTCCCTTTGTAACTCATCTGCAATGTATGTACCTTTACCTGAATTGAAAATCTAATCTAAATCTAATCTATATGCTTAGAGATATGCAAATGAGAGAGTAATAGAGCGAAACCTTTAAAATACTGAACAATTTGGAGGATACTGATTCATTCAATTTCTTCAAAAGGTCAGATGTAACACGAACAAAGAGCAAAGGTTTCAAGCTCAACAAGCCACAATGTAGGAGTAACAGCAGATGCTTTTGAATACATAGGGTTAAGAACCCCATTGAAACCGCCTACCCAAAGAAATCGTAAATGCTAAAATTCTCAAGAACTTTTAAACTCCAGCTTGAAAAAAATTATCAGGACAAATGTGGTTGTCACATATACGTACTGTTCTTAAAATATTTCCCCATTTTGCACCCGTAAGATAACGTACAATTTTAAAGGTTGACGAATGTTAATTTTTTTGTTTGCAAAGCTGTTTACTTGAGACAGTTAAGAAAGTCCCAGCTGTGTCTGGGTACAAGTGACAGGATGAACGATGAAGGGTTTGCTTCCTATTGGCAAGCTCCTATGGTGGTGTGTCCACTCTCATGATGAGTGGCACTGCCCAATACTGTCACTATATTCATAGTGACAGTATTGGTGAGTCCAGTCACAGGATGAGTGGCGCTGCCCAACAGTGTCACCATGGTGACAGTATTGGCCTCTTAATCTAGAGATCTTGATCACCACTACAATTTTGACCCATTGCTCTACTTTCAGCCCCTTAGTGTGGCGATCCAGAGAGGAAATGCTCACTGCATCAATGGTTCCAGCCTCCCATCTGAAGAGCTGGAGGAACTCTAGAACCTGTGATGAGTAGCCTTGTACAAAGCATGTAACCAATGTTGTAACCCTTTTTGTGTAATGAAATATTAAAATAAAGTTACACACATACTAAAAGAATAGGGTGGTAGACAAGATGAAAGTGTTCAGTGAGGATCCACAAGGTCTTCTCTGAGTACTCTTTATTTTCTTCTCCGTGGCTGTGTCCCTACACTTGCACAAGAGGTGGTACCCCTTTTAGGATTAATAAAAAATTATAAATATATATATATATATATATATATATATATATATATATATATATATATATGTCGTACCTAATAGCCAGAACGCACTTCTCAGCCTACTATTCAAGGCCCGATTTGCCTAATAAGCCAAGTTTTCATGAATTAATGTTTTTTCGTCTACCTAACCTACCTAACCTAACCTAACCTAGCTTTTTTTGGCTACCTAACCTAACCTTACATATAAATATAGGTTAGGTTAGGTTAGGTAGGGTTGGTTAGGTTCGGTCATATATCTACGTTAATTTTACCTCCAATAAAAAAAAATTGACCTCATACATAGAGAAAAGGGTTGCTTTATCATTTCATAAGAAAAAAATTATAGTAAATATATTAATTCAGGAAAACTTGGCTTATTAGGCAAATCGGGCCTTGAATAGTAGGCTGAGAAGTGAGTTCTGGCTACTAGGTACGACATATATATATATAAATATAAATATATATATATAAATATATATATATATATATAAATATATATATATATATAAATATATATATATAAATATATATATAAATATATATATATATAAATATATATATATAAATATATATATATATATATATATATATGTCGTACCTAATAGCCAGAACGCACTTCTCAGCCTACTATGCAAGGCCCGATTTGTCTAATAAGCCAAGTTTTCATGAATTAATTGCTTTTCGACTACCTAACCTACCTAACCTAACCTAACATAACTTTTTCGGCTACCTAACCTAACCTAAGCTATAAAGATAGGTTAGGTTAAGTTAGGTAAGGTTGGTTAGGTTCGGTCATATATCTACGTTAATTTTAACTCCAATAAAAAAAATTGACCTCATACATAATGAAATGGGTAGCTTTATCATTTCATAAGAAAAAAAGAAAATATTTTTAGAGAAAATATATTAATTCAGTAAAACTTGGCTTATTAGGCAAATCGGGCCTTGCATAGTAGGCAGAGAAGTGCGTTCTGGCTACTAGGTACGACATATATAAATATATATATGTCGTACCTAGTAGCCAGAACGCACTCCTCAGCCTACTATGCAAGGCCCGATTTGCCTAATAAGCCAAGTTTTCCTTTATTAATATCTTTTCTCTAATTTTTTTCTTATGAAATGATAAAGCTACCCATTTCATTATGTATGAGGTAAATTTTTTTTATTGGAGTTAAAATTAACGCATATATATGACAGAACCTAACCAACCCTACCTAACCTAACCTTACCTATCTTTATAGGTTAGGTTAGGTAGCCGAAAATGTTAGGTTAGGTTAGGTAGGTTAGGTTGTCGAAAAACAATTAATTCATGAAAACTTGGCTTATTAGGCAAATCGGGCCTTGCATGGTAGGCTGAGAAGTGCGTTCTGGCTACTAGGTACGACATATAGAAATATATATATAAATATATATTAATATATATATAAATATATAAATATATATAAATATATATATATATTTTATATATATTTATATATATATATATATATATATATATATATATATATAAATATATATATATATATATATATATATATATATATATTTATATATATATAAATATATTTATTATATTTATATATATATATATATATATGTCGTACCTAGTAGCCAGAACTCACTTCTCAGCCTACTATGCAAGGCCCGACTTGCCTAATAAGCCAAGTTTTCATGAATTAATGTTTTTTCGTCTACCTAACCTAACCTAACCTAGCTTTTTTTGGCTACCTAACCTAACCTTACCTATAAAGATAGGTTAGGTTAGGTTAGGTAGGGTTGGTTAGGTTCGGTCATATATCTACGTTAATTTTAACTCCAATAAAAAAAAATTGACCTCATACATAGTGAAAAGGCAGCTTTATCATTTCATAAGAAAAAAATTATAGAAAATATATTAATTCAGGAAAACTTGGCTTATTAGGCAAATCGGGCCTTGCATAGTAGGCTGAGAAGTGAGTTCTGGCTACTAGGTACGACATATATATATTTATATATATATATATATATATATATATATATATATATATATATATATATATATATATATATATATATATATATATATATATATGTCGTACCTAGTAGCCAGAACGCACTTTTTGGCCTACTATGCAAGGCCCGATTTGCCTAATAAGCCAAGTTTTCTTGAATTAATATATTTTCTATAATTCTTTTCTTATGAAATGATAAAGCTACCAATTTCATTATGTATGTGGTCAATTTTTTTTTATTGTAGTTAAAATTAACGTAGATATATGACCGAACCTAACCAACCCTACCTAACCTAACCTAACCTATCTTTATAGATTAGGTTAGGTTAGGTAGCCGAAAAAGGTAGGTTAGGTTAGGTTAGGTAGGTTAGGTTGTCGAAAACCAATTAATTCATGAAAACTTGGCTTATTAGGCAAATCGGGCCTTGCATAGTAGGCTGAGAAGTGCGTTCTGGCTACTAGGTACGACATATATATATATATATATATATATATATATATATATATATATATATATATATATATATATATATACATATATATATATATATATATATATATATATATATATATATATATATATATATATATATATATATATCGGAGCATGAAATAAACTCATGTGTCCAACAAGGTGACCCCTTAGCCCCCCTCCTTTTCTGCCTAGCTATCAAAGAGGTCACTGATAGTCTGACAAGCGAGCTAAACATCTGGTACCTGGATGATGGCACTCTCACTGGAACCCCGGAAACCATTTTGGAGGATATAAGGAAAATCCAGGAGCAGGAAGCAGCCTTAGGCCTCATTCTCAATGCGTCCAAATGTGAAATAATCTCCCGCAACCCAGACATCACTGGGCAAATACAAAATGTTCTTCCAGAAATTCTCGTTGTCGAGCCACCGGACTGCACTCTCTTGGGTGCCCCCATTGGCCCACGAGAAATCGAGGAGGTCCTGGATGCAAAAATCACTGATCTAAAGAGAATGCTAGACAGGATTGACAAGATTGATGCCCATGATGCTCTCTTTCTCCTCACAAGATGCCTGTCTCTCCCTAAGTTGACCTACTTTCTGAGATGTTCTCCATCCTACAGCAGCCCTAAGTTAAATGTGTATGACACCCTTCTGAGGTCCATGCTGGTGAAAGTCCTTAACCTGCCATTGGACGACTCTCAGTGGGAGCAAGCAACCCTTCCTGTAAGACTCAGCGGCCTTAGTGTCCGCACAGCCTCCCAAATTGCTCTACCAGCCTTCCTTTCCTCCTCCCACGACCTCGTCGTCATCGTCATCGCACGACCTCGTCATTTTGGGTGAGGTGATATGCGGGTATAAAATGAAAGCTGTTTAAATCATAGCATAAGTAAGAACTCTGTTTAGTGTTTGCAGGTTATAGTTGTGTGTGTGTAAACTAAAATTCTTTGAAAATGTAATAAGTTATTACAAAACGCGTTCAAGTATCGCGTCAGACTAGAAATAAAAATGAATTTTGAATTGATTTTTCAATTACCATCAACAGTGAAAACTGTTACTTCACTGTTGGAGGTAAATCAAAAATCAATTCTCCAGAATTCATTTTTATTTCTAGTCTGACGCGACACGAGCGCGTTTCGTAAAACTTATTACATTTTCAAAAACTTTAGTTCACAAATACACAACTGAATAGAACTTACGCATCTCCGATTTTATATCTACATTTGAGTGAGGTGGAAGGGGTGATGTGGCATTAACACAAGACAGAACAAAATGTGGTATTAATAGGGGATTAATTTCATCAACACAAGACAGAACAAGAGTATTAATAGGATATTAATTTCATCAACACAAGACAGAACACGAAACAATGGATATTGAATAGAAGTGTTTGTAGAAAGCCTATTGGTCCATATTTCTTGATGCTTCTATATTGGAGCGGAGTCTTGAGGTGGGTAGAACATAGTTGTGCAATAATTGGCTGTTGATTGCTGGTGTTGACTTCTTGATGTGTAGTGCCTCGCAAACGTCAAGCCGCCTGCTATCGCTGTATCTATCGATGATTTCTGTGTTGTTTACTAGGATTTCTCTGGCGATGGTTTGGTTGTGGGAAGAGATTATATGTTCCTTAATGGAGCCCTGTTGCTTATGCATCGTTAAACGCCTAGAAAGAGATGTTGTTGTCTTGCCTATATACTGGGTTTTTTGGAGCTTACAGTCCCCAAGAGGGCATTTGAAGGCATAGACGACGTTAGTCTCTTTTAAAGCGTTCTGTTTTGTGTCTGGAGAGTTTCTCATGAGTAGGCTGGCCGTTTTTCTGGTTTTATAGTAAATCGTCAGTTGTATCCTCTGATTTTTGTCTGTAGGGATAACGTTTCTATTAACAATATCTTTCAGGACCCTTTCCTCCGTTTTCCTAAGATATATATATTTATATATATATATATATATATATATATATATATATATATATATATATATATATATATATATATATATATATCACATATATATATATAGGGTGTCACAGCAATGCTATATATATATATATATATATATATATATATATATATATATATATATATATATATATATATATATATATATATATATATATATATATATATATATATATATATATATATATATATATATATATATATATATATATATACACCCTCAACCCCGACCACAAGTCCCAAAAGACCACAAGCAGGCCCACTGGGATAGCCCCATAATGGAAAAGACTGTCACAGCAATGATTGACAACGCTGATGCTGAAAACAAAGCCCGCCTCCTAGCGGTAACAGCACCCCACGCCGGGGATTTCTTATTTGCTGTGCCCAATGCAGCCCTAGGAACTCGCCTCAGTCATGACGCTCTCCGCATTGGAGTTGCCCTTCGCCTTGCCGCCCCCATCCTCACCGAACATAGGTGCATCTGCGGAACTGCGATGGCAGACCAATATGGTCGTCATGGTCTGGTATGTCGTAAATCACAGGGTAAAATTGCAAGACATGAAGAAGTCAACGACATCATCAAGAGGAGCCTCGCCACAGCCCGCTGCCCGGCACAAAGAGAACCACACTTATCCAGACCTAACGACCCTCAGAAGCGCCCTGATGGGGTCACCTTGCTACCTTGGAAGGATGGCAAGCAAGTGGTATGGGACTACACGTGCGCTGCCACACTGGCCAGTACCTACCCCCACTACAGCACACGTGAAAGCGGTGGTGCTGCTTCTTTCAGGGAATCGCAGAAAATTATTAAATATAGAGGTCTAGCACACTGCTACAGCTTTGTTCCGATTGGCTCGGAGACCCTCGGTTCGTGGGGAAAATGTGCATTGAAGTTCCTGAAGGAATTGGGGGACAAATTGATCAGCGCTACAAAAGACCAGAGAGCAAAAAGTTTCTTGTTCCAGTGCCTCAGTGTTGCGATTCAGAGGGGAAATGCCTGTTGCGTCTTGGGCACTAGTCCAACTTCAGAGGAATTCGAAGAAGTGTTTGACTTGCAACAATGATCGAACCCGTCTGTGACATTCATCAATGTTTCCCATTGTTGTGTTTTTCAAGAGATCCATAACCTTTAAGCACCTTTTTGCATTATTATTTTTGTATCAACCCATGTATATATATATATATATATATATATATATATATATATATATATATATATATATATATATATGTACATAGGAAGGGAGTACCACCTCTAGCTGGAAGAAGGGGGGCCCATAGCCTCGGAGGAAACCACGCATAACGCATTAGAGGGAATGTTTAGATCCCCTCCAATACAGTTTCTGTGTGCTTTTCTCCTACCACCCCCTTCCTTGAATATTTTTTGTGCTTTATTATGCATTTGATGGTTACAAGATATACAGGGGTTGATACAAAAATAATAATGCAAAAAGGTGCTTAAAGGTTATGAATCTCTTGAAGAACACAACATATATATATATATATATATATATATATATATATATATATATATATATATATATATATATATATATATATATATATATATTACAACCATCACACAGAAATAACCTGCACACGTAAATAACATCACATGAAACAAGAAGGTATGACAGGATGTGCAGAATACCCCCGTTGAAAAGCAGAGGTGCAACAGGAACTTCTGAGAGAAGCACACATGTGCAGTATGTGCAGTACCACACCCAGGCAGTGGTACTGCACATACTGCACAAGGATGGATTGATAAATTAATATATGGACTACTGACTTTAAACACAAGTTTATTGATTTTATTAAAAAAATATATCATATATGTTACAAAAATACTTAGGAATTTTTTCTTAGAAATTATATTGTTCTGTAAAGGAAGTAAGATTGATGGGAGTCACCTCTGACTTAATTACATAAAGTTTATTGATTTTATTACAAAAATAAATCATATTTTACAAAAATAATATTTTGTTTATATTTATTTTTCTGTAAAGGAAGTAAGATTGATGGGAGTCACCTCTGACTCAATTACATTATCAAAAAATAGTTTATTATCTGCTATCAGACAAATAGTGCGTTATTTTCTTCTGGACCATCATGACTTGCCCTTTTCCAACAGATTCATCTTCCTTCTTGACTATCTTCAAATTATTTCTTTCTTCTTTTCTATTTGATGGCTTCAAAATAATGGACGTCTTCGACCCTTCTAAGATATGATCTTTGGGAACCCTGATGAAGGTACTTGCTTCAGCAGTAAGTAGACACTGATGTGCTGAAAATGTGGAAAACATAACATATATAATAAATATATATTTCTTGCAAAAAACAAAACACCAAAATCACAGAAATTTGGAACCATAGTAGTCTGTAGACAGAGGCCACCAGGCATTACAACAATCGGTAGACAGAGACCAAGAAGGGCAATTGTGGTGCCACAATGGTTTCCAAGAATCCTAGCATAGAGTATTTGAGTTAAAATTGGTTTTACCAAGGGGCCATTTGGAGGTAGGCCCACCCCAGTACCCACTGTGTGTGTATTCTTCCAAATAGTGTAGAGGTGCCATAGGCACAATCAGAGCACTGTATAAACATCAGAGGTTCGCGGTTGTTCAACGTCCTCCCAGCGACTATAAGAAATATTGACGGAACAACCGTGGACATCTTCAAGAGAAAACTGGACTGTTTTCTAAGAGAAGTTCCAGATCAGCCGAGCTGTGGTGGGTATGTGGCCCTGCGGGCCGCTCTAAGCACCAGCCTGGTGGACAAAACACTCACAATTTGAGCCTTGCCTTGGGCCGGGCTTGGGAAGTAGAAGAACTCCCAGAACCCCATCAAGCAGGTGTAATGTACTCAGGTAACTAGTGCCCAGACACAGAAACTAGACACCTCTAGACACCAAACTAGACACAGACACTAGACAGAGTTCCACATAAGAGGTTGTTCTGGAAACTGGAAAATATTGGAGGAGTGACAGGTACGCTTCTAACATGGATGAAAAAATTTCTGACTGATAGAAAAATGAGGGCTGTGATCAGAGGCAATGTATCGGACTGGAGAAATGTCACAAGTGGAGTACCACAGGGTTCAGTTCTTGCACCAGTGATGTTTATTGTCTACATAAATGATCTACCAGTTGGTATACAGAATTATATGAACATGTTTGCTGATGATGCTAAGATAATAGGAAGGATAAGAAATTTAGATGATTGTCATGCCCTTCAAGAAGACCTGGACAAAATAAGTACATGGAGCGCCACTTGGCAAATGGAATTTAATGTTAATATATGCCATGTTATTGTAACAAACTAGGCTGTTGTAAGAATTATTCCAGAAGGTTCCAGAAGTTCGAGTAGGGACCTGACCTCTCAACAACGCCCAGTCCCCTGGGAATTAGCAGGTCTGAGTCACAAATGTCGGGCATCTTTGTTCATAGTTTTGTATAATGAACCATCCTATAGTATTCAGTAATTTAGAGAAATTAGCCTTTATTCATTTTGTATTAAAATTGTATTGTATAATAGTACTGGATACAATATCAAGAGTATTCTAATTATTGAGTTTAAGTCACCATCAGTGACGTCACGAATCAGATCTAACTTGTAAGGCGGAGTGACCGGCGGTCATAGGTCATCAGGGTTGACATGTCTACTATTTCTCAAAGTTCAATTAACCATTTTGGGGATCAGGAACAGCTCTGCCGTTAGATGCTTGTGTAATTTAATTTCAGTAAAATAATTCAACCAGTCTGGATCAATTCAGTACAAACAGAGGTTAATTGTTATAACTTAAACCTTGCTAAGTAACTGGGGTAAGCGATGCGGAAGGATACAATGTTCTAGTCTGGGCTAGATCAGACGAGGACAGATCAGTGTGGACACAAGAGCAACTGGGAGAGGCCAACCATCTTACCTCTCCCCAAGACCAGCCCAACATCTTTAGCTAGTTGCCCAAGGTATAGTTGCTATGGTTATTTATAGAGGTAGTCTCATTGCCATTCAGGTCAAGTAGGGAGTGTTAAAGTGACAGGGAGTGAACATATTTAGATTTTGTTTTAGTTTTTTCTTATAATAAATTAATTAGGTAATAAATTGCATTTTTATTATTTCCATGTGTTTTATGTGTATACTTGTCCTGGTCACGTGGTCCACACGAGGCAGAGTTGGATTGGGCGCCGATTCTAACATCGATTCTAACATCGAATCATTCCCGTGTAATTAATTTCACACTCTTAAGTTTCCACGGTCATCAGTTATAGTGGGGATCAAGCCCCAAGGTTGATTAATTAGCGTGATCGATCCAGACCTCGATCATTGCTCAGTGTTGCTGGTCTGGTGGTGGCAGCGTAGAGGCGACTCTAGGGTTTTGCTCAAAGCCTAGGTCACGTCATACTGGGTGTAGAATCCTAAGTCGGTGAATCGTCTTAGGACCACGTGGCGTGGAGTTGGCTTTGGTAAAAGTTTTGGAGTTCCCTTGGTAGAGAATAAAAAGTAAGAATACGGGTAGAGGGCAAAGAAGGAAAGAGAAGTAGAGAGAGGAACCCTACCCCGTGTTACAATGGTGCACAGCGGTGGTTTCAACAATTTTGTTTGAAATTGTTGAAAGGCTCACGCGTCTAGCCGTTCGAACACGTGCGCGGATGCTAAGGAGACAGCCGCGGGCCAGGATTAGCAGTGCGCCCCACAACAGTGCGTTTGAGTGGGGATTGGCAAATCTTGGGTTCATGCGGGCTGATACGATTAAGGTTTAGTTAGTAAGATTAGGCTGTTAAAATAGATTTATTGAAAAGGAGACCGCTCCGAGTTGATTGGACTGGGTACCATACTCGACCCATTGCAATTAATTCAGAGGTGTTAGGAGCCGCCATGCTCTCAACAGCAGTTCCGTGTGGGCTGTCGGGGCGGATATATCTGTGGGACGCCAGTAGATAGTCCGAGGGCGTTATTAGACGACCCAAAACGCTAGGAAAAACGGAAATCCGTGAAGGGCGTTGCGGCCTCCGAGGGACGGACTAGTAACCTACCTAGCAGCGATTCAACAACTAAGTGATCGCACACTTAGTGGAGGTTGAGTCGTCCCTAGTCATAATTGTTGCTGAAAGCTGTGTGTCGCTCTGTTGGAACCTAGATGGTCGAGGCCCCTAGGCTAGGTGTGGTACGGCGAGCCGGTAGGAACAATTATAAGATTAAGTCGAGTGCATTTTTGAATTAAGTATACTTCAATTTATAAAGTAATTTCCGTTTATTTTCGTTGTTCTAGAGATTAATTTTTTTTTCCCTTACATTCAATTCCCGGTTAAAAAAAAAATTTTTTTTATCAAAGTGTTTAGCATTTTCTTGCATATTAGGCTAAGTGCGTACATTAAGTTTTGCTATTCCCTGTTGTATTAGTCTAAGTTAGAGGCGTTGTTGCTAGAGCGTAGTTAATCCTCTGGACTTAGGGCTATTGGTCGGTCACTATAGTAAGTGAAGGAGTTTAAGGCATAGTAAGTTGCGTGTAAATGTTATTTGTCCGTGGAATATTTCTAAGTTTTTTGGGATAAGTTTTCGGCTTAGTCAACGTCGGAAAGTCGTTAACTGTAATTAATTTGTATTCGTGGGTCACGTGTATGTTCTGGGCATCATTAGGATTCCCCAGTCGATGCGAGTGATATTTTCTAGTTTTTACCAGTAAGACGGTAGAATTGTGTTTGTAGACTTAGAATTCTGTTTTCAGTAGAAACGTAGGTGAAAAATTTTCTAAGTCCAGCTTGGGCTAGAATCTGACTTTTTGGCGGAAATTCTAATTTTCATGTTCGTGTATATTCTGGGGTCAGTATTACTCTAGTGCGCGCAAGGGACGTAATTCTGTTCGTAAAGCATTAAACAGTGATAATTACATTTTTGCCGAATTTAGTTATTTTTCGAGAAAATCGTGTCGTAATTTTGTCAGAGTCCATTTGAGGTGAAAATCTCTGATTTTGACGAAAATTCGAATTAGTGAGTGTTGAAACCGCCCAAAGTGCCAGTATTGTTCTGCATACAACGTCAGTAGTAAATAAAAACGTATTTATATCTGGGAACGAGAAACCCAAATTTTTGTGAATTAAAGGAGTTTTGTGATATTTGGGGTGATAGAAATTTTTTCCCTCGGAGTCAGGAAAATTGGCAGAGTCCAGCAATTGAGTAAAAACGCAGTTTTTGATAAAAATTCAATTTTTGGTAAACATATATAGGTCCTGGGTGTCTATATTAATCGCTAGAGCGGTTTATTAATGTAAAACTAGTTATTTTCCTTCAGAACAAAAATTTTGATTTTTCAGCGTTTAAGCGAAAAAGCGCGGGACTTAGTTTTTTCTGCGCAGCTGGTCCCGCTCCATCAGTCATCACGAGTGCTGCGCGTTAGTTGCGTTATCATATAAATTGTTTTATATAAATTAGATTCTTTAATTTTTTTAACGTAAAGGACTTAGGTTCCAGCAATAGAACTGCGGGATATTTCACGGTCAGACACGAGTGCGGGGCAGAAACTCATTCATTGGATTCACTTCAGCGGTTCTCTCGATAAATCGGTGTATTTCCTACTTTGGGGATTTAGTAGTTGTTTCTTGGAAAAGAGTTGTGATTTTTTTTTATTATTTGTGTAAGATCACGGTTGTAGTGAGTCCGGATCGAGGGTGTACTATAGGGTAGTTTAGAAGAGACATGGCACACCAGGAATCACAGAAAATGTTTAACCCAGATAGTGACCAGTCAGTAGGGACCAGTGGGAGTGGAAGTGTAGAGGACAGCACCTCTTCCGACACCACTGGGGACCGCTCAGGTACACCTCATCCACCACTACAACAACCCCAACCCCATCCTCAATTCCCGTACCAACCCCATCCTCAATTCCCATACCAACCCCATCCTCAATTCCCATACCAACCCCATCCTCAGTTCCCATACCAACCCTTCCCCCAACCCCAGGCCACTCTATACCCATTCCAACCCCAGGCCACCCCATACCCATTCCAACCCCAGGCCACCCCATACCCATTCCAACCCCAGGCGACCTCATACCCACCCCAACCTCAATCCACACCCCAACCTGAGGTCACCCACACCATATCTCAACCCCAACCTCAATCCACACCCCAACCCGAGGCCACCCACACCATACCTCAACCCCAACCTCCATCCACACCCCAACCCCAGGCCACCCACACCATACCTCAACCCCAACCTCCATCCACACCCCAACCCCAGGCCACCCATACCATACCTCAACCCCAACCCCAGGCCGCCACAGCCTTAGACAGGCAGATGCGCACGGAGACGCCGGGCACTCAGTTGTCGCCATACGTAGAGGCGTTAAGTAAAGGCGGGGGAGCCAAGCCGAGGAACTGTGGAGCGGGTTCATCAGGCGGGAAGCAGCCCTCAGCTGCAAGTTTGAGCCACCCTGCGCGGGGTACCAACAGAGATCCGCGGAGGTGTTACTCCTGCGGGATGCGTGGGCATATACAGAGGGATTGCGAAGTCACTCCTACCAAAGCATGAAAGCAGGCTCCTAGTGATGGTAGGCCTACTTTTGAGGTGAAAGTGGAAGGTGTGAGATTGACAGCTTTTGTTGATACAGGAAGCCAGGCAACGGTAATTAAAAAGTCAGCCTTCAGCAATTTTAAGTATGCACGTCTTCAACGTTGCGCAAAGACATTAACAGCGGTCAATGGGGAAAAGATTGAGATCGTAGGTCAAGGTACAGTTAATTTTGAGATTGATGGGGAATTGCAGCCTCACACATGTACGATCGTGGAGAACCTTGATTTTCCTGGTCACATCTTAATGGGAACTGATTTTCTGTCGCGATTTGATTATTCCTTGTCTGCTCAAAAAGGGGCTAGGAACTGCAGGTTGCAGTTGAGACAGACTTCCTACCCAGTGGAGATGATCGACCATCCCCCAGTTGTAGCTTCAATTAAGAGGAAGCTGAAATATAATGCGCACTATCCAAAACTTATTTTTAAGTCTCTTCCAGACACAGTTAAGAGGTCATGCGCATTGCATGCATTGACCAAACAGAGTTGCCCACCACATTCTGTTAAATTTATTAAAGTAGCCGTGGGACGTCACATACAACCAGGTACCACCCTTCAGGTGGCTGGGAGATGTGATAGTTTATTAATTCCTCATCACTTAGTTGTAGTGCTCGATAAAGGTGCACTCATTCCAATTGTCAATCTTTCACATAAGACTTTTCGCTTCAGGGCAGGTGATAGGGTATCTCAGGGAACCATGGTGGAGGACACAGAAATCTTTCACCATGAGTCAGCTGAGACGCCAGCCGTCACTGCACAATGTAGTGCACTGAATATGTTGAACACTAAAACACCATCCAAAGGACAATACGAAACGAGAAATGTTGCACAGAATGTAGAGGAAGTGGAAAAATTAATTTCAGCACTTGATTTGCAACATGTTGCACAGGCGGATAGGAAGGCACTGAGAGGAGTTTTACGAAAATTCCCGAAATTGTTTGCGACAGAGGATGACCAGATTGGTCTCCTTGATAAGATCGAGCACACCATTCCAACTGGTGACCATTTGCCTGTGTACACAAGACAGTGGAGGTTGCCGGAACAGGCAAAGAACATTATCAGGGAGGAGTGCCAGAAAATGTTGAGACAGGGCGTGATAGAGCCTAGTACGTCACCATGGCTCTCTCCTGTTGTGCTAGTTCGGAAACCGGACGGTAGTTATCGTTTCTGTGTTGACTACCGGAAGGTAAACGAACTGACTAAGGGTGATGTGTATCCGTTGCCCCGAATACAGGAGATAATAGATCAATTTGGTGCTGCTAAGTATTTCTCAACTCTTGACGCAAAATCGGCGTATTGGGCGATTCCGGTGGCAGAACAGGATAGGGAAAAAACAGCATTCTCGGATGGTAGGCACACTTATCAATTCCGTAGGATGCCGTTTGGTTTGAAGACAGCGCCTTCGTCGTTTCAGAGGGCCATCAACTTCATTCTTAGTCCGGTACTGGGTAGGCATTCTTTAGCGTACCTGGATGATGATGTGATATATTCCAGGACGTTTGAGGAACACCTACAGGACTTGACTGAGACTTTGAAGTTGTTAGATCAGGCAGGTTTCAGGCTGAATGTTCAGAAGTGCACCCTGGCGGCTCAGAAATTCAAATTTCTGGGGTTCCAGGTGTGCCCAGACGGTATCCGACCTGACCCAGATTCTTGCCGCGCCATTGCTGACATGCCTACTCCAAGGACAGCAAAGGACGTGCGTAGGTTTTTGGGGGCGGCCGGATATTTTCGTCATCATATTGAAGGTTTCGCTGGCATTTCAGCACCCCTGACTGATCTGACAAAGAAAAATGCGAAGTTTGTGTGGAAATCTGAACATGACGAGGCCTATCGCAAACTGAAAGACCAACTAATCACGACACCGGTATTGGCTATTCCTGATTTTGAGAAAGAGTGGGAAGTGCACACTGACGCCAGCGGTATTGCTATTGGCGGGTGCTTAATTCAGCGAGACGCAGATAATTTACCCCATCCAGTAGCCTATTTCAGTAGGAAGGTCAAAGGACCTGAAGTTCGTTATTCAGCTACGGATCGGGAGGCACTGGCAGTAGTAGAATCAGTTAGGTATTTCGAGCCTTACCTATTTCAGCGGCATTTTGTAATCTACACAGACCATCGAGCATTAACACACATATTTAAAAAGCGAACGAAATGCCCACGAATGTCACGCTGGTCTCACGAACTTTCGGCCCACTCATTCCAGATCTTGTACAAGCCTGGTCCAGCACATGTTGTGCCAGACACGCTAAGTAGAAATATAGCGGCAGTTCAGATTAATGAAAATATTGAAACCATTCCATCGGATAAAATGAGAGAATACCAGATGAACGAGCCGAGATGGAAAGAGATTATTGAGTATTTAGAGGGAGGAAAATACCCGAAAAAGAAAAAGAATTTACCTATTCATGATTTTGAAATGAAACAGGGCGTCCTGTATTATGTTAATAGCCAGAATGATAGGGCAGTATTTCAGCTAGTTATTCCGGACGCGTTGCGGTCATCAGCGTTAAAGCTTGCGCATGCTTCAAAAATTGCAGGGCATCCGGGGATCTTTAAAACGCACTTAAAAGCAAAGTCTCTATTTTATTTTCCAGGATTACTTTGAGGTAATCAATTTCGTGAAGTCGTGCCCTCGTTGCCAGAGGAGGAAAGGCACCCTTAAGGTACAAGCCCCACTTCAGGAATTTCCTGAAATTCGTGAACCGTTAGATCGTGTGGGGGCCGATCTGATTGATTTACACCACAGTCATTCAGGTAACAGATATGTGTTGGTGCTAGTTGACCATCTGTCTAGATACACTACACTAGTTGCATTACCTCAGAAGGATTCTCGTACGGTTGCAGATGCGTTCTTGCGTAGGTTCGTTACTGTATTCGGACCTCCTAAAGTTTTAGTCTCTGACCGGGGTCAAGAATTGAATGGGAATATATTTAGAGAAGTTTGTAAGATTTTAGAGACAACTTCGGCTTTTACAACGGCCTACCACCCACAAGCAAACGGAATGACGGAACGGACTAATCGTTCAGTCAAGGATATGCTTGCAATCCTTGCTGAACATGATGCAAACACCTGGGATGAACACCTACCCTATGTTCAGTTCGCCTTGAATACTGCCATCCACCAATCAATTAACACCCAACCACTTCATTTGTTTACTGGTAATTCATGCAATTTCCCCTCAGGTCTGCTTAACAGACATAATGTTGCATACGGGGAGGACTATCCTTCAGACTATCCTCCTGGGTAAAATGAGAAATGCATGGAATATTGCAGCTGAAGCGTCCAAGAAGGCACGGACTCGGTATGCTCATTTTTATGACAAGAAAGTGCGCCCTCTTGAGTTGACGGAAGGAAGCCTCGTATTGAGAGTGAATGAGGCTGCGCCCGCCAATCAGAGCTGGAAACTAGCTCCGAGGTGGCGAGGACCATATAGAGTAATTAAAAGGGCAGTGCCGGTTAATCTTGTTATAAAAGGAGTGTTCGAGGACCAGGTGGAAAGGACAATTCATGTGAATAAATTGAAACATTATCATGCTAGAGAGGAATTAGAACTGCCTTCAGCGGGTCTAGTTCCTGACTCAGCAGTGCTGACTCATGGCTTCACCGACGAGTCAGAAGATGAGGATGACCCTCTGTCATCGCTCATCAGTTGTCAGGTGCAGTCTCGCCACCCTATGGTGACGAGATCTCGCGCTGTACAGTAAAGTAACTTCCTTGGTTAGTATAATTTAGTATTCATTAGATTTTCCTGTAAAGGCAATGAAATGTACTATGTCTATACTTGACTCAGGTAGCAACTTTTACCGTGCTCTTGGGTTCCACCTCCACCAAACCCAGAGTATATCTATGCTTCCGCTGTGTTGTGTCTGTCTGTTCCCAGGTCTGATTTGGTACACCGACCCAGTTGTTCCAGCCACACGTGAACCCTTGTCTGTAAAGACCGAGGGGGGAGGCACGTTACACAAAGCCCTCCCCCCACCAGACCCAGTAACTCATACATCAGTTACTTTGGGGACGAGTGACTGTCCAAGAGTCACCCGGCCGACGCCTCACGTCACTAACGAGGTTGTCAGGGCCAGCGAGCTGTCCACATTATAGCAGTCACCGGAGGTGCCATACAACGCCGGGGTAGCTGTCTCGAGATCACCACTACCCACCTGCTGCGTCATCAAGACTGCAGCCATTCCAGCAGTGTTGGAGGAGAGGTCAAGAAATGGAAAGCACGTAGCAGTACTCAAGAATTTCGCCGGAAGATTAATGATTACGTCATCTGAAGTAACAAGAAAGCAGAAGTAAGGTGGTGTTACGGCCCTCTCGGGACGCAACGGGGTTCTCACTCAGATGTTATTAGAGTAAGTAGTATCCGACCCCAAGCCAGTAGAGGCTTTCAAGGGATGTGATCCCTGACGCAAGTAACTTAAAGGGGGAAGGGAAAGAAAGCTAAGAACTTAAGATTGTAATTTCACCGTCACCCAATATATAAATAAGATATAAAAGAGTTCACAGGGGGAGGGGAATAAACACTTATTTACAGGGGAAAATACACTGAAGTCTTCTGCTGAAGACTATGGATCCTCGCTCTTGGTGCTGATTTCTCGGTGCTTCTTCGTGGCCCCACAACGAATTCTTCAGAGAGGTTGAGCCTACCCTGGCCACAGGTCAGCCAAAACACAGGTCCACTGGGGGCACCGCCGTGGAGGCCTTCAACCACACGTCCAGCTGGTGTGCTGGCAGGTTCCGGAACAGCAAGGCTGGTCAGGCCACTCCACGAACGAATTAAGGGGAACGCCCTGGACAGGAGCCTCGTGTGATATCACAAATCACTCTCCTGTCCTCAATACCCCAGTGGATAAACGTCTCCAGCAGTCGGTCCCGGGAAACGACGATCCTTTCACTGCCACTCCACTGGCAGGGTAACACACCAGTGTTCTTCCGGGGGACGACTTCACAACTGCTGCAGCAAAGCTCAAGGTTCGGAGGCGGCTGCCTCGGGTAGACTGACTCAACTCCCATCACAGCAGTCCCAGGTCGACTCTGTAAGCAGACACGTCATCAATAACAGGGACACACTAAGGCACCTCACTTACAGGCTCAGACACAAACGCCCGACATATCCACTTCATAGATGGCGTTGTAGTCTGAGCACCACCTCACCAGAGGTCAGCAGCGGCGGTGTTGTGAGCTACACAGGACTGGAAACTGGCCCTTGTGGCCAGTGTTCGCCGTCCCCACCAGGTGTCGTCCGTTTGGCAGGGGTTTCGGGAGCTGACCCACAGATGGCGCGATAGTCACTGCTCCTGGCTCGGACGCTGGATCCGGGTTCGTAACAGGCGGTCACAGGTGGAAGACACGGTTTCCCTACAGAGTACAGGGACTCGCCAATAGAAGGTCGCAAAATTGTCTCCTTTGGCCTAAAGTCGGCGGTACGAGGGTATACACAGTTGGTGTTTACGGCCTAGTAACCTGGTGACATCAAGAAACGCCGGAGATGAAGTGAGCAATGATGGAAGACGAGATTTACCTGTTCTGCAAACAAGCAACCCGCCTCTACGACCTTCTGACACCACTCCTGCTAAGAGACACTGTTGGTACATCCAGTTCTGCTCTGCTGTGGTCATCTGCGCCGTCAAGTTTAACATCAAGACTGTCGAGAGCAAGATTAATGACCGAAGTAACAGTATTCTACAGCTGTCACTTGGCACTCAGCTCTACTACACTCTGTCGTCATTCAGGAGTACCGGATGGGAGTACAAGAGGACCAGGTATTGATGTCTACACATGGGGAGAAGCAAGATCGACACCGTCATCGTCAGCGACTACATTCAGCATCCAGCAGCATCGATTTTTTTTTCTCGATTACTCAATATGAACAATTGATACAAACAACAAAGTTGGCTCTGAACATCTGTGTAAAGAACATCTGGACACTTTTGTTTAAATGTTGAAAAACAGATTTAGAATCAATACTTTATAAATGTTGAAAAACAGATTTAAAATAATTCTGGTATAATATATGAATTTTACTCTATAAATTGGTCAGTAATCATAATCGAAGCCCCTGTGTAATTGTCTCAGCCCAGAACAAACGGTTATGGAAAATTATGTTGTGCTATTTTTTGCAGAATGTTTGAACACAGGAGAGGCGGACCAATATAAACATTGACACTTCTAGTGAGTGAGAACACTTGGCTGTACAGTCAGCTGAAACCTGTGATATAGTATAGGAATTTTTTTTTTATTTTTAGATACATGTAATAAACGTTAGGTGTGTTCCTTAACATGTCAAGGTTGACATTGAGTGGGGAGTGGTTAGTACACGGATGTGAGCTTGATAGTTCCGTAGTACGCTCCCGGATGACTGAAAGTTCAGTCTGAAGTTATAACTTTAATGTTTATGTTTGAGCACGGTGTGGCCGGCTATAGAGGACACATGGACTTGGCTAGTGAAGAGCCAAGAGAGTTTAATAGCTAGTCTTTGATGGTAGAGTAGGGACATGTTATTTAGCTATGTCAGTAAGGATAGGATGTATGTTTCTTGATGTTAGAGGATTGCTGTCAGTTGACAGCTGAGAAACTTATGAAATGTGAACATATTTATTATGATGTTGGACTCTATTATTTGTCAAATTTTATTAGTTAGGTTAGCTTTTGTTTGCGGCATGAGTTGAATTGTGGGTTTGGATACTAAACCTCGTGATTTTTAACAAATTAACAAGGTTTACTAAGTGCTTGTGCGGGGGGGTTGTAACAAACTAGGCTGTTGTAAGAATTATTCCAGAAGGTTCCAGAAGTTCGAGTAGGGACCTGACCTCTCAACAACGCCCAGTCCCCTGGGAATTAGCAGGTCTGAGTCACAAATGGCGGGCATCTTTGTTCATAGTTTTGTATAATGAACCATCCTATAGTATTCAGTAATTTAGAGAAATTAGCCTTTATTCATTTTGTATTAAAATTGTATTGTATAATAGTACTGGATACAATATCAAGAGTATTCTAATTATTGAGTTTAAGTCACCATCAGTGACGTCACGAATCAGATCTAACTTGTAAGGCGGAGTGACCGGCGGTCATAGGTCATCAGGGTTGACATGTCTACTATTTCTCAAAGTTCAATTAACCATTTTGGGGATCAGGAACAGCTCTGCCGTTAGATGCTTGTGTAATTTAATTTCAGTAAAATAATTCAACCAGTCTGGATCAATTCAGTACAAACAGAGGTTAATTGTTATAACTTAAACCTTGCTAAGTAACTGGGGTAAGCGATGCGGAAGGATACAATGTTCTAGTCTGGGCTAGATCAGACGAGGACAGATCAGCGTGGACACAAGAGCAACTGGGAGAGGCCAACCATCTTACCTCTCCCCAAGACCAGCCCAACATCTTTAACTGGTTGCCCAAGGTATAGTTGCTATGGTTATTTATAGAGGTAGTCTCATTGCCATTCAGGTCAAGTAGGGAGTGTTAAAGTGACAGGGAGTGAACATATTTAGATTTTGTTTTAGTTTTTTCTTATAATAAATTAATTAGGTAATAAATTGCATTTTTATTATTTCCATGTGTTTTATGTGTATACTTGTCCTGGTCACGTGGTCCACACAAGGCAGAGTTGGATTGGGCGCCGATTCTAACATCGATTCTAACATCAAATCATTCCCGTGTAATTAATTTCACACTCTTAAGTTTCCACGGTCATCGGTTATAGTGGGGATCAAGCCCCAAGGTTGATTAATTAGCGTGATCGATCCAGACCTCGATCATTGCTCAGTGTTGCTGGTCTGGTGGTGGCAGCGTAGAGGCGACTCTAGGGTTTTGCTCAAAGCCTAGGTCACGTCATACTGGGTGTAGAATCCTAAGTCGGTCAATCGTCTTAGGACCACGTGGCGTGGAGTTGGCTTTGGTAAACGTTTTGGAGTTCCCTTGGTAGAGAATAAAAAGTAAGAATACGGGTAGAGGGCAAAGAAGGAAAGAGAAGTAGAGAGAGGAACCCTACCCTGTGTTACATTATGGAATGTGGAATAGGAGAACATAGACCCCACACAACCTATATATTATGTGAGAAATCTTTAAAGAATTCTGATAAAGAAAGAGATCTAGGGGTGGTTCTAGATAGAAAACTATCACCTGAGGACCACATAAAGAATATTGTGCGAGGAGCCTATGCCACGCTTTCTAACTTCAGAATTGCTTTTAAATACATGGATGGCGATATACTAAAGAAATTGTTCACGACCTTTGTTAGGCCAAAGCTAGAATATGCAGCAGTTGTGTGGTGCCCAATATCTTAAGAAGCACATCAACAAACTGGAAAAGGTGCAAAGACATGCTACTAAGTGGCTCCCAGAACTGAAGGGCAAGAGCTACGAGGAAAGGTTAGAGGCATTAAATATGCCAAAACTAGAAGACAGAAGAAAAAGAGGTGATATGATCACTACATACAAAATAGTAACAGGAATTGATAAAATGGATAGGGAAGATTTCTTGAGACCTGGAACGTTAAGAACAAGAGGTCATAGATATAAACTAGCTAAACACAGATGCCGAAGAAATATAAGAAAAATTCACTTTCGCAAACAGAGTGGTAGACGGTTGGAACAAGTTAGGTGGTGGAGGCCAAGACCGTCAGTAGTTTCAAAGCGTTATATGACAAAGAGTGCTGGGAAGACGGGACACCACGAGCGTAGCTCTCCTCCTGTAACTACACTTGTGAGATTTTTCTCTACGCCTACCTCCCTTAAGAGGTGGCCTACAAGTTTAAAGTCTGCTCACGGCAGTTAAGCATGAGTCCAGTAGAAAAAGGAAAAGCGGGAGCAAACCGCCAGGCCTCCACCACCAAGGGTGAAAACCTGTCCACAATAGGCCGCTGGCTCCTCCTAGTTAAACAGGACGTTAAAACTAATAAAGGGTAACCGACGGGTTCTCACAATCAAATATTTATATTTGAAGTGGCGCTATGAATTGGAATTCGAATTCCCAAGAACAGCCGCCTTATCAAGATCACATCAACATTTAATAATATGCAGAAATATGGTGGAATAATATGGTTGAAGGGTTGACATCAAAGACTGTTTTCTATAACATAACAATTTATTAATAACAAGAGACTAACTACTACATTACCGAGTTTACATTACGTTAATGTCAATCCAGTGGCACGATAACAAACAGCTAAATAGCAACCCTTGCTGTGAGGCTGCATACTGAACTAACCTGAACACAGGTGTGCCCACTGATGACGCAATATTGCAAAACAAAGAAAAATATCACAGACTAAGTTACACCACAGCGAATGGTTACGTTATTGTACATCAAGTGGCATTTGCAACACAGCTATTCAACAGCCCCTCGAGAAGTGACAGCAGGCTCCATCTTGCTGACACTTCGGGCTGACACATGAACTAACTGAACAAATGAAGGATCCACTGAAACAAAGACACAAGCAGGCAATCAATAGTGTCACGGTTTCCCTGACAGCTACTATAATCACAAACTCAGGGGTCCTCCCGCCCCCCAGGAGAGACCCACGTAACTAGGTGGAGGTCTAACAGTGACTCCCCCCTATCACAATCCCCGTGTGAACACTCTTTGCAACTCCCACTAAGAAGTTGCCCTGTTGTAACCCGATACACCGACAGGCAAGGCGGGAATTCTGGGACACAGCTCCACAGATCCCTAGTATGACTCTACTCTCGTCACCAGACGACAACCAAAAGAAATTGCCTGAAGTGATTAATTACGTTAATTGACTGATTGCAGCAGTCAGCAACAAAGTACCACGGTAATCACAACCAATTGTCTCCCACTAGACAACAACATGATGATACTCTACGTTAATCTTTAACACTTGTCTCTCTCTTGTTAACAATAACTCAACATATTACACCACACTTGACTCCTTGCAAGTATTCAGTGAGTAATTCTCAATTAAGGTCAAACGGACCACTAATTACATCCCCATTGAGTTACGTTAACTAAGCCTACCCTAACTTGGTAGCTTCTCCACAGTCTGTGTCAAAAAATTAATAGTGAGTGTTAATTACCCTAATTAGGGCACTAATTACTGCTGAGCCATTAATTACCTGTCACCAGGACCGATAATTAATCATCCATAAATACGTCTCACTCCGCACTGCCTAAGCAGGTCTCATCAAACACTGTGAATTCACGGGAAAGGAGTTAATTACCCTAATTAACAAGATGTGCCAATAATCCACTGTCCTCAGACAGGATATGATTAATACAACGATTTATGCTAGCTCCATGACCTCGCTTTACCGAGTCACCGGAGCTCTCCAATGCTAATTACTCCACCAATTAACATGAGCCACTAATTGCTTTACCCCTGAAAGGTAATTAGTCTCGAGCATATTACGTTAACACAAATACTGACAGACTCTGACAGAACCTCTCCCACTACGTGAATTCATGATGAGAAGGCTAATTACATAATTAGCTAGAGTGGTCAATTAACTGTCACATGGACAATTAATTGCTCCCGAGACGTATCTCATTATAGCTCAACACTGTTCTCACTTAACAGCCCTCACTCATTCCACAATACTAAGTGTGCACCCCTTATCCAGTTAATTACCCCTTAATTAACTCACTGAATCCTTAAGTCCTCAACATAACTTAAAGCACAAAGTAACCCCAGCGTTACATAGGTCACACTATAATGGCATGCAACATGATGTCCGCACTACCCACATATAGTTGCAGCTACTGCAACTCACTAATTACTGTGCCCACACAATAAAAACACACGGTTGTGCAATACACACAAGTATGCTAATATTACTGCCCCTCTCCCTCCTTTACTTCTTGCACCCGATTGCAAAGGAATACTGTGAACACACACATACTTCAGCCAGGCAATTAACCCATCAATTGCCTGCTCTCATTAAGCACTGAAAATTCCCCTGAATAATCCTAGAGGTCCCTTGAGCCCTCAACACAGTTCCTGGGGCAATAATATTGTATAAACTGATAACAACACTGCACAAACCTGCAACATAATGATGCCGTCAGCATACCCCACATGCTAATGACATCATTAGGCAATCAGTCAGCAATCACCTCTACTGACTTACCACACAACACAGTACACAAACATGCAAATGAACACATAGAAATGACATTCATATAATCCATGAAAATTAAACATCAAGTAATGTGCTAATGTGCAACTAATTACCCAGACTTCAGGGGTCCCCACTGACATCCCTGACTACCTCTAATGATTATAATTTTACTGTACTCTATGGCATTAATCCAGCCTGAACGATTATATAGAATCGACAGGCTGGATCACTTATATGGTAAATCTTTACACTGACTGGTCACACACTCCAGTCAGTCTACACACTTATATAAATATATATATAACTACTTGTGTGCTACCGTGTACAACATCCATCTCCAGGTACATCCCAACCAATCACCTGAGCGACAGTACAGACAGCTGTCTCTCAGCTGCTTCCTCACTGTTAACAACTTTTATTGTACTCACGGCTCCTTTCTACTGCCTTCTTTCCCTTATTTTTCCCCATTACCAAAGTTACTACCACACTAGCGGACACACTTAGCTTGCTTGCTCCTCATGCGTCGACAAGATGTGGCCCTAGGCTGTCCCGGGAAAGTGGCCAAGGCATGTGGCCACAGTGCCCCTCCCGAGCTGAGAGAGGGGGGGGGGTTGGGTGGCCTGGGCGGCTGGCCTGGGGTAGCCGGCGTGCGGGTGGTGGCTGGCCTGGGGTAGCCGGCGTGCGGGTGGTGGCTGGCCTGGGTGGGTGGCCTCCACCCGCGGGGCGTGCGCGCACATGGCGCTTGCCTCAGGCTGGCTGGCTGGCACCCACCAGCATACACACGTGGGTGGATGATCACTTACACTCCCATCAAACCAGCATGCTCGCTCGTACACTCGGGTGACAATGGCCGGCGGTGTCACCACATGGACACTGCCAGGTGGAATGCAAAGTCCAACATGGGCCTGTAATATCACATACGCTTACACTGCCCAACATCAATTGTCCATTGCCACTAGACAGGATACTCTCACACCTGTTACACCCTGAGGCTCTGCCAGCCTGCCTCATGCGTTCACACAGTCAACTGTCTCTTAGCTTTTTACTGTTTCTTCCTTAAATCCCTGGCCCCAATTCACTTAATTGGGCCTTGACACAACCCCTGATGGCAGGAGTGCCATCAATCGAGTAATTTGGACGACAGAAGCGATTAACAGGGGGTGGAGGGGGAAAATTCCCCCCACCCCCCACCCAGACACGTCTTCCTTCCCTGGCCGCCCAATTCAAACTGAAGATTTCGCGGGCTAAAGGAAACCAGATACCCATACCTCCTCCCGAAAATGCCTAGACCAATCAGCTTGGAGCCCGCACTGTTCCTCATGGTGCCTAAACCAATCACCGATAGCCTCGCCGTGCGCGTCCTGTGACGTCACAAGGAGGAGGAGGCCTAAGGAGTGGCGTGATGTCTCCCATGTGGGGGGGAAGAGGCAGCGCTCACCCCACTCTCCCCCCCACCTCTAACGGTTTTAGTCAAGTATCCTCTCACACTCACTCTCAACTCCCATCCTATTTCACAGAAACAGGAAAATCTCTGTAATTCTCTCTACAGAGCAATCACAGACTTCTAACTACTCTCAAGTGATAGTTCTTGACATAAGGTTTCATTCAACACCCAACAAGCATATGTTATTTTGAAAGCTTCAATTTCTAGAGTGTCTAGCCTAGAACTAGGAAAAACTAGCTGAGGGATCTAGATCCCTCACACTTCGGTAATTACACTTAGGTAATTACCTCTACTGTAAGATAACTAGTGGGAAAATGCAAGTAATGCAATCTAACAAGTGAACAAAACAAATTTAGAGTGCGACACGTGGTAGCAACACTGCCACTATGAAAACACCCACTACTCCATCGACCGGGATAATTTTTTAGCAAGAGGAGGAGGAGAAGAATGGCTAAAAATGACCAGACTCTACCACCAACTCGGTCAAATGCTAGAGAGGACGCAAACACAGTGGCCTCCTTACCAGAGCCTCAGATATTATCACGAAGTAAGGCATCCAGCACTTTCACTAACACGATAACATCATTTATATTTGCCAACATCCAGGGTGTAAAAACACGCAAATCCAACAAAGTTCACTTTATAGATGGTCTCCTTCATGAGGCAAATGCAGTGTTTGCAGCCCTAACAGAAACCCACACAAAGGACTACCATGATGGTGAAATATGGATCTCAGAGTACAATCTTTTCATATGTGATAGGAAACACCGGCTTCAGGGTGGGGTCAGCCTCAACATCAAAGACACACTCATCTGTACTGAGCTGCTCAACAACTCAAATGATATGGTGGAAGTGCTGATAATCAAAATAGAGATCCTAAATGTACTTATTGTCCTTGTATATAAGTCACCGGAGGCAAACCCTCAGCAGTTTAAACACCAACTAATGAAAATAGAACACGTCTTGGAAAACCTCACAAATCCAGCTCCGAACATCATCCTGCTTGGGGACTTCAACCTACGGCACCTGAAATGGAAGCACCTGGCTAATACAGTAATATCAGAAAGAATACCAGGAAGTAGCCTAAATGAACAGGCACATGCAAATGACCTGCTACGGATGTGCGACAGGTTTGCCTTAAACAAGCAAATAGTAGAACCAACTAGGAAGGAGAACACGCTGGACCTCATTTTCACTAATAATGATGAATTGATCAGAAACATAATGATTACAAATACCTGTTACTCAGATCAAAACTTAATTAAAGTTATGACAACCATGGGGAATAGACCTTCAAAACCAGTCCAGATTCCCGGTGGAGGAGATTTCAGCAAATTCAACTTCAATAATAAACAGATAAACTGGGAGCAAATAAACAAGGACTGCACAGAAATAAACTGGAAGAACAGCTAGAAAATGCATATCTGAACCAGTGCCTGGAAAAAATAAGCTCAGTAGCACTAAAAATATGTTTAAACCTCATACCCCTAAGAAAAAAGAGGAAGAGATGCAGATTGGAACGAGAACGTCGTTCCCTATACGGTATAGGCAAAGAAAGCGAATCGCGGAACAACTTGAGAGTCGCACCCTATCTCAAGAACGGCGAAGAAGGTTATGTAGAGAAATAGAAACAATTGAACTCAAGCTACAAGAATCATACAAAACCCAGGAGAGGCAAAGAGAGCAAAAGGCCATCCGTGAAATAGAGAGGAATCCGAAATATTTTTTCTCCTATGCAAAATCAAGATCAAAAACCACATCTAGTATCGGGCCCCTGCGAAAGGGAGATGGAACTTTCACCGATGACAACAAAGAAATGAGCGAGCTACTGAGGAAGCAATACGACTGTTTTCTGCGAGCCATTAAACGCACTAAAGATTTCTAACCAAAATGAGTTTTTCATGGATATGATACCAACATCAAATCATATATCAGACGTCACCCTATCCCCACTGGATTTTGAAGAAGCCATAAACAGTATGCCTATGCACTCTACACCAGGCCCGGATTCTTGGAACTCCATATTCATCAAGAACTGTAAAAAACCACTATCACAGGCCCTCCACATTATGTGGAGACAAAGCCTAGATACTGGCGTTATCCCTGATATACTAAAAACAGCAGAGATAGCACCAATTCATAAAGGAGGAAATAAGGCAGAGTCAAAAAATTAGACCGATAGCACTAACATCACATATCATAAAAATTTTTGAGAGAGTGCTAAGAAGTAAGATCACAAAATACATGGAATCACAGCATCTGCATAACCCCGGACAACATGGTTTCAGAACAGGGCGCTCTTGCCTGTCGCAGTTGCTGGACCACTATGATATGGCATTTGATGCTATGGAAGACAAACAAAATGCTGATGTAATTTACAAAGATTTGGCAAAAGCTTTTGATAAATGACCATGGTGTTATTGCACATAAAATGCGTTCAAAAGGAATTACCGGAAAAATAGGTAGATGGATCTACAATTTCCTAACAGAACACAATGTGTAATAGTCAACAAAATAAAATCCAGCCCATCAACCGTGAAGAGCTCAGTCCCCCAGGGTACTGTGTTTGCTCCAGTACTTTTTCTCATCCTCATATCGGACATAGACAAGAACACAACCTATAGCACTGTATCATCCTTTGCAGATGACACTAGGATCTTCATGAGAGTAGGCAACATAGAGGACACAGCAAACCTCCAATCATATGTAGATCAGGTCTTTCTATGGGCTACAGAAAATAATATGGTGTTTAACGAAGATTAGTTCCAGCTCATGCGCTATGGACAAAATGAAAATATAAAAACGGCAACCACGTAAAAAACTCGGGCAAATCATAACATAGAACGAAAAGGCAATGTCAAGCATCTGGGTGTACTCATGTCTGAAGACTTTACCTTTAAAGAACATAATAAAGTAGCCGTCACAACTGCAAGAAAAATGACAGGTTGGATAACAAGAACTTTTCACACTAGAGATCCTATACAGATGATGATACTTTTCAAAATGCTTGTGCTCTCTAGAGTGGAGTACTGCTGCACAATGACAGCCCCTTTTAAAGCTGGAGAAATTGCTGACCTGAAGAGCGTGCAGAGAATCTTTACTGCTAGAATCCACTCAGTAAACCATCAGTAAAAATTATTACTCAGTAAAAAAAGTAACACATCTAAACTATTGGGACCGACTAAAGAGCCTAAATCTGTACTCCCTTGAGCGCAGGCGGGAGAGATACATAATAATTTACACGTGGAAAATATTAGAGGGGCTGGTCCCAAACCTGCACACAGAAATAACATCACACGAGACCAGAAGACATGGCAGGATGTGCAGAATACCCCCATTGAAAAGCAGAAGTGCAATAGGTACTCTGAGAGAGAACTCTATCAACATCAGAGGCCTGAGACTGTTCAACACGCTTCCGCTACACATAAGGGGCATAACTGGCAAACCCCTCAGAGTGTTCAAGAGAACTGGATAAGCACCTCCAAAGGATACCTGATCAACCAGGCTGTGACTCATACATCAGGCTGCGAGCAGCCGCATCCAACAGCCTGGTTGATCAGTCCAGCAACCAGGAGGCCTGGTCGACGACCGAGCCGCGGGGACGCTAAGCCCCGGAAGCACCTCAAGGTACTTTCCCTACCATCTACATGATTTGATGCTCTGCAAATACAGCACACATCATTTCATTGCACACTTATATAATAATTATTTGAGAATATATAACAAGTACTTTATATTTAAAAAAAAAAAATTATATTTGTAGCTATACAATATTTGTATCCCTGGTTTCCATAGAGTATATTCTAAACAAAATATATATTAACAAAACACATCACAACAAATAGTTGACAGATGGTAGCCTGCCAAATAACAAAAAGAGCTTTGAATATATGATCAGATATTCTTGAGATGGGACAGGAACCAAAGACTCGCCAGGTCCAAAAAGCACACTTGAAGCCTCCCCAAAACCTCCAATCATTCATTCACAAACTTCTCCCAAGACCATCATGAATTAATGAATGAATGCATGATGGTCTTTCCCCCAAGACCAAATGATCCAAGGTATGATCCAAATATTGAAATATATTCCCCAAAGATCAAAATATTCAAGATATGATCAAAATATTCAATCAAAACTAGTGACATCAAATCAGCTTATAGAGTGGGTATCAAATCAACAGGAGGGTATAAATAACAGGAGAATTAGAGTTAAACTAGATAGCTGCTTCCGCAAGTCAGACCTTTTCAAATCTGCAGTCTCTAGTAAATCAAATGTTTATGTGAATAAATGTCTGACCAGGTTCAGACAAAATCTCTTATTTAAACTGCGGAGTTTCTGGAAAAATTTCCCTGTAATTAAACATTGTTTTGTGGGAGACAATACAATTATAGCTAGGGGGACTGACACTGGAAAAACCTATTTTATAACAACTGAAGCTCACCTCAATTCTCCTGAATGACTGTGGGATAGCTGCTGAATAACCAGAGTTCAAATTATAACCTCATTTAACTAGCAATGTGTACTTTAGCTGTGCCTTTCATTCCAAAAGGTTTTAACTTAAAAAAAAAAAAATGGGTCTTCTTTATTATTGTCTCTTTTTTTCTTTTTTTACTTCCTTGTTCCATAGTACACTGGCTTTGCTTGTGTCCTCTAGTATAAACTTTATCATCCAGTGTACCTGAGTGTATCTCAATTTAATCTACCACATTTTGTTTTAGTGTTTTAGTGTAACTTTAATATTAAACTATAGTGTACTTATTATATTATAGTAAGTAAGCTATTCATTTTATAGATTTCATAATTGCTTTTTGACTTTTATTGGTCATTCATTGTTATTAATTATTCTAGTTCATTTTTACTTTAAGTTCCAATAAGTTTTCATTACTTAAATTACCATTAAGTTTATATTACTTTAAAATTTTTAAATCTTAAAAATTTATAACTAAAACTGGACAAACTGCAGGAATGGCCCAAGAATATATACACCAGTTGATTGACAGTTGAAACACGGGACCATAGAGCCAATCCTCAACCCCTGCAAACACAACTAGGTGAGTACAAGTTTTGCTTAGAAATCGAAGAATGAGTTTTGATTACCTGTCACAGTTGTATCTTGAGAAAGTCGGTGTTTCTTCATTTTTTTCAAGGACTTATCCTCTTGCTCTACATTCTTGTCTTTCGCTTCCCTGATCTTCCTATTTTGATTTTCCTGAATGTGAACTGAAAATAAGGAAAACCTGAATAAAATATATATCCTCATTAAACAAAAATTGTGTTTCTCTACAGCTGCAGCTACAGATAACACACAGCCACTCTACTTGAATTAATGCACATGCTACACACACAAACACAATACTTCAAATCTACAAAAGTGACAGCAGAGAAGACCCACTCAATTATAGACCTGTATCATTGACAAGTGTAATAGTCAAAATATTGGAAAAAATAACAAAAACTAAATGGGTAGAACACCGGGGGAGAAATGATATAATATCAGACAGACAGTATGGTTTTTGATCTAGAAGATCCGGTGTATCGAATTTACTCAGTTTCTATGATCGAGCAACTGAGATTTTACAGGAAAGAGATGGTTGGGTTGACTGCATCTATCTGGACCTAAAAACCACTTTTGATAGAGTTCCACATAAAGAGGTTGTTCCGGAAACTGGAAAATATTGAAGGGGTGACAGGTAAGCTTCTAACATGGATGAAAACTTTTCTGACTTATAGGAAAATGAGGGCAGTAATCAGAGGCAATGTATCAGACTGGAGAAATGTTACAAGTAGAGTACCACAGGGCTCAGATCTGGCACCGAAGATGTTCATTGTCTACATAAACAATCTACCAGATGAAATACAGAATTATATGAACATGTTTGCTGATGATGCTAAGATAATAGGAAGAACAAGAAACTTAGATGATTGGCATGCCCTTCAAGATGACCTGGACAAAAAAGGTGTATGGAGCATCACTTGGCAAATGGAATTAAATGTGAATAATATATATATATATGTATATATATATATATATATATATATATATATATATATATATATATATATATATATATATATATATATATATATATATATATATATATATATATATATATATATATAACTGAAAACTCACACCCCAGAAGTGACTCGAACCCATACTCCCAGAAGCAACGCAACTGGTATGTACAAGATGCCTTAATCCACTTGACCATCACGACCGGACATAATGAGGTGATAGCCGAGGCTATTTGAACCACCCCACCGCCGGCACTCGGATAGTAAACTTGGGCATAGCATTTTACCAAATCACCTCATTCTTTGGGGCACACGTGAGGAACACAAATGCGAACAAGCCTGAATGGTCCCCAGGACAATATGCAACTGAAAACTCACACCCCAGAAGTGACTCGAACCCATACTCCCAGAAGCAACGCAACTGGTATGTACAAGATGCCTTAATCCACTTGACCATCACGACCGGACATAATGAGGTGATAGCCGAGGCTATTTGAACCACCCCACCGCCGGCACTCGGATAGTAAACTTGGGCATAGCATTTTACCAAATCACCTCATTCTTTGGGGCATTCAGGCTTGTTCGCATTTGTGTTCCTCACGTGTGCCCCAAAGAATGAGGTGATTTGGTAAAATGCTATGCCCAAGTTTACTATCCGTGTGCCGGCGGTGGGGTGGTTCAAATAGCCTTGGCTATCACCTCATTATGTCCGGTCGTGATGGTCAAGTGGATTAAGGCATCTTGTACATACCAGTTGCGTTGCTTCTGGGAGTATGGGTTCGAGTCACTTCTGGGGTGTGAGTTTTCAGTTGCATATTGTCCTGGGGACCATTCAGGCTTGTTCGCATTTGTGTTCCTCACGTGTGCCCCAAAGAATGAGGTGATTTGGTAAAATGCTATGCCCAAGTTTACTATCCGAGTGCCGGCGGTGGGGTGGTTCAAATAGCCTCGGCTATCACCTCATTATGTCCGGTCGTGATGGTCAAGTGGATTAAGGCATCTTGTACATACCAGTTGCGTTGCTTATGGGAGTATGGGTTCGAGTCACTTCTGGGGTGTGAGTTTTCAGTTGCATATTGTCCTGGGGACCATTCAGGCTTGTTCGCATTTGTGTTCCTCACGTGTGCCCCAAAGAATGAGGTGATTTGGTAAAATGCTATGCCCAAGTTTACTATCCGAGTGCCGGCGGTGGGGTGGTTCAAATAGCCTCGGCTATCACCTCATTATGTCCGGTCGTGATGGTCAAGTGGATTAAGGCATCTTGTACATACCAGTTGCGTTGCTTCTGGGAGTATGGGTTCGAGTCACTTCTGGGGTGTGAGTTTTCAGTTGCATATTGTCCTGGGGACCATTCAGGCTTGTTCGCATTTGTGTTCCTCACGTGTGCCCCAAAGAATGAGGTGATTTGGTAAAATGCTATGCCCAAGTTTACTATCCGAGTGCCGGCGGTGGGGTGGTTCAAATAGCCTCGGCTATCACCTCATTATGTCTGGTCGTGATGGTCAAGTCGATTAAGGCATCTTGTACATACCAGTTGCGTTGCTTCTGGGAGTATGGGTTCGAGTCACTTCTGGGGTGTGAGTTTTCAGTTGCATATTGTCCTGGGGACCATTCAGGCTTGTTCGCATATATATATATATATATATATATATATATATATATATATATATATATATATATATATATATATATATATATATATATATATATATATATATATATATATATATATATATATATATATATATATATATGCGAACAAGCCTGAATGGTCCCCAGGACTATATGCGAATGAAAACTCACACCCCAGAAGTGACTCGAACCCATACTCCCAGGAGCAACGCAACTGGTAACTACAGGGCGCCTTAATCCACTTGACCATCACGGCCGTCAAAAGGAAGTGATAGCCGAGGTTATTTGAGCCACTTCCCCGACGGCAACTCGGATGGTAATCTTGGGCATAGCATTTCACCAAATCACCTCATTCTTTGGGGCACACGTGAGGAACACAAATGCGAACAAGCCTGAATGGTCCCCAGGACTATATGCGAATGAAAACTCACACCCCAGAAGTGACTCGAACCCATACTCCCAGGAGCAACGCAAATGGTAACTACAGGGTGAAATCACTTGGTGAAATGCTATGCCCAAGATTACCATCCGAGTTGCCGTCGGGGAAGTGGCTCAAATAGCCTCGGCTATCACTTCCTTTTGACGGCCGTGATGGTCAAGTGGATTAAGGCGCCCTGTAGTTACCAGTTGCGTTGCTCCTGGGAGTGTGGGTTCGAGTCACTTCTGGGGTGTGAGTTTTCATTCGCATATAGTCCTGGGGACCATTCAGGCTTGTTCGCATTTGTGTTCCTCACGTGTGTCCCAAAGAATGAGGTGATTTGGTGAAATGCTATGCCCAAGATTACCATCCGAGTTGCCGTCGGGGAAGTGGCTCAAATAGCCTCGGCTATCACTTCCTTTTGACGGCCATGATGGTCAAGTGGATTAAGGCGCCCTGTAGTTACCAGTTGCGTTGCTCCTGGGAGTATGGGTTCGTGTCACTTCTGGGGTGTGAGTTTTCATTCGCATATAGTCCTGGGGACCATTCAGGCTTGTTTGCATTTGTGTTCCTCACGTGTGCCCCAAAGAATGAGGTGATTTGGTGAAATGCTGTGCCCAAGATTACCATCCGAGTTGCCGTCGGGGAAGTGGCTCAAATAGCCTCGGCTGTCACTTCTTTTTGACGGCCGTGATGGTCAAGTGGATTAAGGCGCCCTGTAGTTACCAGTTGCGTTGCTCCTGGGAGTATGGGTTCGAGTTACTTCTGGGGTGTGAGTTTTCATTCGCATATAGTCCTGGGGACCATTCAGGCTTGTTCGCATTTGTGTTCCTCACGTGTGCCTCAAAGAATGAGGTGATTTGGTGAAATGCTATGCCCAAGATTACCATCCGAGTTGCCGTCGGGGAAGTGGCTCAAATAGCCTCGGCTATCACTTCCTTTTGACGGCCGTGATGGTCAAGTGGATTAAGGCGCCCTGTAGTTACCAGTTGCGTTGCTCCTGGGAGTATGGGTTCGAGTCACTTCTGGGGTGTGAGTTTTCATTCGCATATAGTCCTGGGAACCATTCAGGCTTGTTCGCATTTGTGTTCCTCACGTGTGCCCCAAAGAATGAGGTGATTTGGTGAAATGCTATGCCCAAGATTACCATCCGAGTTGCCGTCGGGGAAGTGGCTCAAATAGCCTCGGCTATCACTTCCTTTTGACGGCCGTGATGGTCAAGTGGATTAAGGCACCCTGTAGTTACCAGTTGCGTTGCTCCTGGGAGTATGGGTTCGAGTCACTTCTGGGGTGTGAGTTTTCATTCGCATATAGTCCTGGGGACCATTCAGGCTTGTTCGCATTTGTGTTCCTCACGTGTGCCCCAAAGAATGAGGTGATTTGGTGAAATGCTATGCCCAAGATTACCATCCGAGTTGCCGTCGGGGAAGTGGCTCAAATAGCCTCGGCTATCACTTCCTTTTGACGGCCGTGATGGTCAAGTGGATTAAGGCACCCTGTAGTTACCAGTTGCGTTGCTCCTGGGAGTATGGGTTCGAGTCACTTCTGGGGTGTGAGTTTTCATTCGCATATAGTCCTGGGGACCATTCAGGCTTGTTCGCATTTGTGTTCCTCACGTGTGCCCCAAAGAATGAGGTGATTTGGTGAAATGCTATGCCCAAGATTACCATCCGAGTTGCCGTCGGGGAAGTGACTCAAATAGCCTCGGCTATCACTTCCTTTTGACGGCCGTGATGGTCAAGTGGATTAAGGCGCCCTGTAGTTACCAGTTGCGTTGCTCCTGGGAGTATGGGTTCGAGTCACTTCTGGGGTGTGAGTTTTCATTCGCATATAGTCCAGGGAACCATTCAGGCTTGTTCGCATTTGTGTTCCTCACGTGTGCCCCAAAGAATGAGGTGATTTGGTGAAATGCTATGCCCAAGATTACCATCCGAGTTGCCGTCGGGGAAGTGGCTCAAATAGCCTCGGCTATCACTTCCTTTTGATGGCCGTGATGGTCAAGTGGATTAAGGCGCCCTGTAGTTACCAGTTGCGTTGCTCCTGGGAGTATGGGTTCGAGTCACTTCTGGGGTGTGAGTTTTCATTCATATATATATATATATATATATATATATATATATATATATATATATATATATATATATATATATATATATATATATATATATATATATATAAACAAACGGACCCAGTCCATGGAACTCACTCCCTATTGAATTTAAAAGCTGTCCAACTTTTGCGTCATTCATAAACAATACAAAAAAGTACCTAATTTCATCTTCATAGTTTTTTACATTTTGCTTTAAAATTGCACTGTATCTATTGCTACCCAATCTCCAAATTTTTATGTACCCGATCCGAACATCTTTACCATTGTTATCATTGCTGTCTTCTTATATGTGCTGTCAATCTGCTGTATGGTGTCTATTAATCTTGTGTAAATTACCAATCAAGCTTTCAGTGTAATCAATCAGAGCTTTAATATACCAATGGGCTTTAATATACCTACTATTCTCTCTCATCTCATTTTTTTCTTGCAATGTCTTTGTTATTTTATTAATTCTGCTAGAATTTACCTAATTATATATATATATATATATATATATATATATATATATATATATATATATATATATATATATATATATATATATATATATATATAAATATAAAAGATTTCTTACATTCTTGAACAGACACTAGCATGCATAGCTTTTTGGGCAAGTCTTTAATCCTAATTTTAACACTCACATTCCCAGTAAGCAGCCCGTATCAGCTGTCTAACTCCCAAGTACCTATTTACTGTTAGGTGAATAGGTGCATCAGGGCAAAAGAAACTGCCCATTTGTTTCAGCATCTAATAAAAATAGAACCTTGACCCTTAGGATTACAAACGCAGAGCACTGTCCACTGAGCCGTCAGGCTCTGATGTTAATTTTAATATTACTGTGAACTGGAATACATGAAATAAACTATATCAGCAGTCAAGTATAATACAACTAACAATTGAATTAATAGTGGTCCAGAACGGACCGAAACGTCTTTGTATTTTCAACTTTTTGTGTGTGGTTAGGACAACATTCTTCAGCAACATTATTGTGACTTATCAGCTGTATAAAATACAACTACTTTATACAACAAATCAGTAATGTAATTGTGGAACCTAAAAACTTGTCTAAAATATATACAAGTTTTGCTTTGAATCTGTAAAACGAAGAATGAGTTTTGATTACCTTTAATTGTTGAATCTTCAGACAGTCTTCGTTTTTTCTTCATTTTCTTTAACTTAAGCTCTTGCTCCCCATTCTTTTCTTTTGCCTCACTGATGTTGATATCTTCTTGGGCATCTATATTATTTGTTGGTATCTTGTTGACACTTGATCCATTGTCCTGCATGTATGCTGAAAATTAAGAAACATGCGTAAATTTAATATGGTATCATCATTACAAAATATGTCCTCCAAAAAACTTTAATTGAAAGAAACACTGAAATGTGAAATTTGGCAGCAATGAGGAACTATGTCATTATGGGAATTTTGGTACCCATATGTAAAGGAAGTCTCATTATCTGATGATATAGACCTGATGCAAAGTAAAGTGTGTCAAAATTATTTGCACACCCTCCTCCACTATGTGATGGAGTGAAAAGAGATATGTGAATTCGGATAATTCTATAACAAATGTTCAAGATATGAGGAAATATTTCATTCAAAATGATCTGCTGCCAGAAATCTTGGTCAAATATCACCAGTTTGCTAACTGTATGTAGTAACTAAGTGATTGTAACCTATCCACCGCTGTCCACTGGATGGAGGCAGTGTGCAAGATAAACATATCAATTGTGACACTAGCTCTCCACACATGTCAGTTGCTTAATTTAAAATCTGTACTCATGGTCGGTCTCGAGCCCCTTGTCAATGTGGTGATGTGCATGGAATTATGTAATTAGGTCATCAAGATTGAAACTTGCTTAGCTAAAATGAATTGCTTGGTTCAGTCCCGGAGCCAATTAATTATGTGCCTCTGCAACCATTTCCACTACCGCTAACAATATGGATATGGGATGCATAATATATGAACTAAACTACTGTACTATGTAAATGTTTTTCATTATTGCCAACACAAAGGAACATGCAGGTTTTATGATTTTCATTGTTAGCTTATGCAAAATAATAATAATAATAATTACCAAGATAAAACAATTTGGTGAGATTATTAACATTTTTGCTTGACAGACCACTTCCTGGTAGCATGCCCTTTGTGGTATTTCTATTGCCGACCTTAAAATAGATGACAGCAACTTGCTAACCACCACCTTGTAGCTTAGAGACCTGCAATACAACAAAATAGTTACAAATATAACTAAAATATTTTTAGTGTTAATTTGAACACAGTGTTCAAGAGATATGGCTTCAATTATAAAAAAAAAGATTAACTTTATGATTACAGAATATAAGATGGGATAACCATAAGCTTCTGAAACAGACAGCATCCCTCCCTCATACAGCATTGGGTACATCTGCAAAAGTGCAGAAGTACCGAAGTAGCTTAAGATGTACTTTTCTTACCTAGTTTAAGAGACCTACTGATAGTTATATCATTAAAGTATAATTACATAACTAATGGAAATTAAAAAAATATAAAATAACACAAAAATACTTATATAATGCACATTAATTTATTATTAACATCAATAAGTACAGTATCCACCAAAATTGAAAATGTTAATACTAATTAATTATCAAATGGCTTAAAATCTGTTTATTTGTGGGAAAATTTAAAACCTAACAGAATGGATATTAATACAATATGATACAATTCTAATTGAAGAAATAATAGAATGCATGAAATACTTACAGATTTTTTCATGGCTTTAAATGATCTGCAAAGGTTTTGATGCTTAGCAGCTCTTCGACCCATTTCCTTATATTTCTCCTCCCGCTCTAAATCACCCTTACGCTTTTCATCTATAAAGCTGTGTCCACAGTTGCAGAAATGTCGACGAACACTAATGACATTACTGCAGATGGGACGACACCGCTGGAAAGGTTTCTTCTGGCCTGTAAATAAAGATAATCTGGGCAATCATAAAAAAGAGTAAAATGTTTAAAATGTAATACAGTGGTACAAAAAACACAGTAGCAGCATAATGAAAGACCACAAAGCAGTACAGTGCTACAGAAGACTGAGCGGAGAATTGTGATTGTATTATTGAGAACCTGTACAGTACCAGATTTTATTAATTACACAAGTAAACCAAATTTAATATGTTTAAATAAGAGAAGAATAATCTGGAATTTTCAATGTAAATCAAAATTGCAATTTGTGAACTGCAAATCATTGAATTGGGACTCAAATACTTATTTGACTAAGTTTTTTGATCTTCCAATAATATTAAATTAATATTCAACTTAACTAACATTTTGTGGTATTAATAAAGTTTGAAATAGATATGCAATTCTAACAGACAAAATTGACAAAACAAAATTAAGATTTTATACTCTATATCTAATGATAATATGAACTTACACCCAAATAAAATTAATAACATAGAAAAATAAAATTTAAAGTATATATTATAAAGAAATCACAATTATAATGTAACTTACTTGAATTACTGGAAGCCATTGCTGTAATGTTCTCTCAGATAGAATTGTTGACAATGTTGTAATGTTGCAATTGATAATGTTGTCTGATTTAAATTTTACCTAAAAAAAACAAAAATAAATTATTAACAGATATACAATAGCATCAGTTTAGATTAATTATAAAAAAACAAAAATGCATATTTTTCATATATATTTTTTCATGCATATTTTTCTACCTTGCATATAAATGCAAGGTAGAATGCATATATGCACCACTAAGATGGTGGTGCATGTATTTTATAACACATTTGAATAATGAAACTCTACAGATGATACAGAAGACACAAGTAAATTGGCACTGTAGGAGACATTGAAAAAACAGAAATAACATGATTTTAACAGTGATAAGTTACAGGTGCTGAAGTATAGTAGAAACGAGGAAATTAAATGAAACAAGGAACACAGGACACAATCAGACCTACTCTATGAAGGAAAAAACATGCAAGAGATCTGAGAATTACGACGTCTGACGACTTCACACTTTGTGAACATAACCAAGCAAATATAGTGGCGGCCAGAAAAATAATGGAATGGTTTATGAGAATGTTAAAAATCAAAGACCCCACCCACAGTAATGCTAATACTATTCAAATAACTGGGGCTGTCCCATCTTGAGTATTGCTCGGTACTGACTCCCCCTTTCTGAACAGGAGAAATCTCTGAATTAGAGGAAATAAAGAGACCATAAACAGCAAACATATAAATGATAAAACATCTAAATAATTGAGACCGTCTCAAAGCTCTCAAAATGTACTCTCTGGACAGGAGACAAGAATGGTATCAAATAATTCATATATGTAAGATACTAGAGGGCCAGGTCCCAAATTTGCACAGCATAATATAACAACATACTGGAGCTAAAGATACAGAAGGAAATTAATAATAGGTGTCATAGGTACAATCAGAGAGCAGAGTCTTAACAGTAGGGGGTTCAAAGGCTGTTTGCTAGGCTAGGCAAGGGTAGACTAGGCTTGGCTAGTGTTGGCTAGGTTATGCTAGGATGAAGTAGGCTAGGTTGATTTACTCCACCAGTAATTGGCGGTCTGTCTAATTACAAGCTACCACAAGCAACACAAGCTTCACATAGCTTCCTGGCAATATGTTAGTAATGAATAAATAAGATATATTTACTCATTATAATGTTGGTACTGAATGTACAACACGAAAAAACATAATTTTAATCTGAAAAAGTATCTTTTTTTTAAAGAAATTAGACGAAAATAAAGAAATGGTGACACCAAATCAAGTCGACGATCCAAGCGTCGGTTAGGTTAGGTTAGGTTTGGTTTGGTTAAGTTAGGTTAGGTTAGATTTGGTTAAGTTAGATTTGGTTAGGTTAGATTTGGTTAGGTTAGATTTGGTTAGGTTAGATTTGGTTAGGTTTGATTAGGTTAGGTTAGATTTGGTTAGGTTAGATTTGGTTAGGTTTGATTTGGTTAGGTTTGATTAGGTTAGGTTAGGTTTGATTAGGTTAGGTTAGGTTAGGTTAGGTCAGCCTAACATATCATATTTATTCATTACTAACGTATTGCCAGGAAGCTTTGTGAAGCTTGTGTAGCTTGTGGTAGCTTGTGGTAATTAGACAGACCCGTAATTGGGGGGAAAGGGGGGAGGGGGGAACCTCAATATAAGCCTAATTTGTAGCTTCCTGTTCTCTGACACAATGATTTATTTTACGTCAGGCTTTCAGCACAGCCGCATAAAAAACCCTGGTTATTTATTTATTTTTATACGAGAAGGTACACTGCGAGCTAAGAGAGAAAATAGGAATAATGATGATTTTACAATCTTGCCCGAAACGCTATGCGTACTAGTGGCTTTAGGTATTGTATGTACTACCTCTATCTATAAATCAAACAGAATGTTTGTACTGTAACTCTGCATCTATGTATATATTTTTCCTAAATAAATTATTATTATTATTGTAAAGCCACTAGCACGCATAGCGTTTCGGGCAAAGATCCCGTACCCAGAAGCTGGGTATCTTTTGTTGCCCTGTGACTACTCTTATGACATTCCCTAACTCTTATGACATTCCCTAACAGTATTGTTAAACTAATAACAATGAACAGTAGTTCAATATTACCGGAATAATCCAACTCATGTGGCCATGTTTTTGTTGTGAAGCCCGGTCGTTCAGTTCGTATACGAGCATACCTTCTTACGAAGGTTAGAGTCTTAAAAATGTCTTACCATTGCTAAGAAATCCTAAGATATAAATATTTACAATAATACAATGGTTGTTTTTGTTGATTTAGGGGCGATGACATGAGTAAACTGGTTATGTTGTGTTGATTTAGGGGCAACGAACTGTGGTTATTAGACTCTGTTTTGTACATAAGCAAAAAACAAGGTGTAATTCTTTTAATTATAACAATAATAACGACAAAAAGTTAATAATTAATGTAATTGTTAAGCAAAATTCGCAATATCTTAGTTTTCTTTAGGAAAAAAAAATAAAAGACATCTGGAAAAAGATCTGCAGAATATGTCTTACATTTTATTCCGTTATTTACACTAAAAAAACAATTAAACGTACACTATCGCCCGTGCCTGGTGCACGAGCACCAGGCACGGGCACCGGGAGCATCCCAGACACTGCCTTAATCGACTGAGATTAAGGCAGTGTCATTTTCATTCCTTTAGAACAAGGAAATCTCATTCTTAAACTGTATAATATGAGCTGTACAATAATTTTTTGCTGATCTTCAATAAAGAAATTCTGGAGGGCTTGTGCAAGGATTAGGATGAGTTAGACTAGTTTTTATATCCGTTTCTGGTTACTCAAGAGTGACACTGGCGGGCAACACGAGAATAAATATTTGTATAAATTCCAATTTCGATCAGATCTACTTGGGGATAGTTTACAAATGTTCGCCATGAAATTTACGTTTTCTCTAATAGCCGAAGAGCTTATTTGAGAAAACAGTATGGCATTGAATCAGCGTGGTAAAACAATTGGGGCGAGAGTCGCGCTATCTCTCGCCCGAGCGAGAGTCGAAACTTATTTTAGAATTGACATATCTTTGTCCTCTAACAAGATATATTTCCTTTGGTGCACTCACAATAACGAGCATATCTCTGTCTTTCTGAAGGCATATAATATTTTAGGCTTTATAAGCGTATCTTTGTTAATTACACACTATATTGGCAAGTATTCACTCTCGAACGCTCATCCGCTCCTGACGACCCTGCTCCCCCTCCAACTTTATCAGCTGCTCCTTGAGCCCACAACATCCCTAACATGATGTAACAACCCCAGAAGGCAGCTAAGTACCCAGTGACCTAAATGTGACCGAAATATTCGACAAAACCTAACCTACTACCTCATCTCGACCTCATTAGTGTTGCTCCCTGGAGGAAGCTAACCTGACGTTTGCTGCTGCCATATCAACAAGTCTACCCCGTCTGCTGCATACATCTCTGCTGCTACCATGCTAAACAATTCTAAGCTCGGCAAGGCCGTAAAGAATGATAGCACACCTATCAGGATGAACCCAACCAGCCAAGCTAGCAACAGGAATAATGCGGCTGTCTCCCCCTTAGGGGCTACCGGGGGGAGTACCGACCCTCCCTGCGTCAACAATAACAAACCTTCCCAGCTGATTGAAGCGTCGTCACTGACTCGAGCCTTACAACAGTTATGTAACCATATGGAGCAACTTAAACGAGCTGCCTCCCCATGTACTGACTTTAAGCGTCCCGCTGATAATCCATGGCTCAGATTATTGACTCAAATACATGATGACCAAAAGTCTATAATCCGAGAGCAGTCGGACCTGATAATGAAGCTTCAAAGTGATGCTTTGGCAATGCACAAGGCTAACCAAGATCTGTCTGCCAGAGTCGGCCACCTCGAACATGAATTAAACTCTCTTCAGATCTCGGTTACTAACTTTAAACCAGCAGAAACCTCTAAGAAGCAAGAAGAGATGTTACAAAAGTTAGAGAACCACTTTAACTCCCTACAACAGCAACACACTGCAACCCAAGACGAATCAGACCAACTTAAGCTCCTTGATTCTGTCATCATCTCATCACAGGATTTTCCCCATGAAACTGACAGAGAAGACTGTACTGCCATCGTGATCCAGGAATTGCGTACTAAGTTGAATTATTCAATCGAAGCAAGAGACATTAAGTCAGCTTATAGAGTGGGTACCAAATCATCTGGTGCAAACAACAGAAGGATACGCTTGAAGTTAGATAGCTGCTCCCGCAAGTCAGACCTTATCACTGCTGCAGTCGCTAGGAAATCCAAGGTTTATGTGAACGAATGTCTTACCAGATTCAGACAAAATCTCTTATTTAAACTACGTGGAATTCGCAATAGATCCACTGCTATTAAACATTGTTTTGTGCGCGATGGTAAAATAATAGCTAGGAAGACTGACTCTGGAAAAACTTATGTCATAACCACTGAAGCACACCTCACTTCTTTCCTGGATGACTGTGGGATATCAGCTGATTAACCAGAACATAATTTGTAGTCTCACATACAACCAAAGTGTACTTAACCTCTGCCTTTCCTTTCCAAAGGTGTTTATTTTTATTTTTATTTTAATTTTTACTTTATTTTTTGTTTGTCATCTTTGCCTGTTTTATACTCTTAATTATTTGTTCTTAGTTAATCCCCTTGTCACTAAACCTAGGGCTTTTTATTACCCTGTTAATTAACCATTACTAAGCTAATTATCTTCAAGATCATTTTTTTTATGATTATTATTTTTCTTATTATTTTTTATTTTACATTTATATTGTCAGTCTCTACTGATTTTTTGTGTTTTATTTTATGTAACTTCTGTGTCCTCCCTGGCTATCTATTGGATCTTTATTTTACTTCTAAATTGTTACTATTTTATTGTATCTGCTCTTATTCTTGTGTTTTGCTTTATCGTGTATCTTGTATCGTGATCCCTCTGCATCTCTATGCACACTGATATTGATCCTGATCAAAATCTTCTGTCTCATATCTATACCAACCAGCACATTGATCATCATTATTGCAAGTATTTCACAGCACACCAGGCTAAAAACAAACTCCAAAATAGCACCTATCTATCAGTTTATAACCAAAATGTTAGATCACTTGGTAAACATTTTGACGATTTAAATGCACTACTCACAGCACTAGGTACTAAGCTATCGTTCATTATTTTAACAGAAACTTGGCTAAATAAAGACTATACCCAACTCTACAACTTAGCTGGTTATAAAGCCATTCATAACTGTAGGCCTAATAAAAAAGGTGGTGGCACAGCTATATATTACCGAGATACATTTATCCGCAACAGTGTTATTAGTGACAGAGATGACTACTGTGAATATACTTTTGCTCAGTTTACAATTAAATCCCTTAAATCCTCTTTGACTATTGGAGCCATCTATAGATTTCCTAATACTAACATAGCTTCTTTCTCAGACAACCTAAGGAATCTTATTATAAACAACAATCTCAACAAAAACCACATCATTCTGGGAGGAGACTTTAATATTGACCTGGGTCAACAAAATTGCTCTCAAGTTGACTATTTCCTTAACAGCATGAACTCCTGTATGCTAATCCCCACTATCACCAAACCTACCCGAGTCACTCAAACATCAGCCACTACCTTGGACCACATATGGACAAACATAACAGCTCCCCTTGTATCTGGTATAATCTACGACAGAACAACTGACCACTATCCTACCTTTCTCATAGCGAACATGGACATAACACCACCAAAAAGCAAGAAACTTTCATTTAGGCTACACAGTGAATCAGCTTTAGACAATCTTACAGAGGCACTTCACAATATTAACTGGGATTCTGAATTCAATAATACCCATGATATAAATTCATTAGCTAACCTCTTCCTCTCCAAAACTCTAAGCCTCTACAACCTTCATTGTCCCCTTCTTACAAAGCAAGTAACTGACAAAAGATTAAACAATCCATGGCTCACAAGTGGCATTCTCAACTCAATCAACAAGAAACATGAATATGAAAAGAAAGTTAGGATTGGCCTAGTTTCAAAGGAAGTAGCTAAAAGGTACTCATCAATGCTTACCAGTATCATAAGAAAGGCAAAACTTGCATATTATGTGAATAGATTCAATGAAGCAAAAGGCAACGTGAAAAACACTTGGAAAACTATCTCTAGTATCCTCGGAACTAAACAACACTCACATAACCAAATAAAACTCTACAAGGATGGGGATATACCGTCAACTGATTTAGAAATGGCAAATGAATTTAATAGTTTCTTTTCATCGGTTGGTGCTAATCTTGCCAGTAAAATCCCACAGACTCAGACACATATTAACACATATCTCTCAGGCAGCTATCCAAACTCTCTTCTCCTTTCACCAATCAGCCCGGCAGATGTTGTGTCCATCATACACTCTCTAAAAACCAAGGCAGGGAACACCAGTGAAATTCCGTCCATTGTGTACAAGAGAGCCTCCCATGCCCTTGCCCCACCCATAGCACTACTGTTCAACAAATCTATAGAGTGTCACACCTTCCCTGATATCCTCAAAAAAGCAAGAGTAACGCCTGTCCATAAAGGAGGCAATCCGGCGGACATAAACAATTATAGACCAATATCAAATCTACCCATTCTATCAAAAATATTTGAAAAAATTATTTACAAACAGCTCTATTCCTACCTCGTAAAATTCGACATACTCAGCCCCTGCCAGTTTGGCTTCCGGTCCCAAAAGAGTACCAATGATGCAATCATTAGTCTCCTTGACATTATCTACTCAGCCCTTGACAAAAATGAGTTTCCGATTGGACTCTTCATTGACCTAAGAAAAGCCTTTGATACTGTTAATCACAACTACCTCTTACTTAAACTCCAGCATTATGGAATCCGAGGCCTTGCCCTTGACTACATCCGATCCTATCTTAGTGACAGACACCAATATGTAACCATCAATGATACAACTTCTTCCACTCTACCAATTACCGTTGGAGTGCCACAGGGCAGCATCTTAGGACCTCTTCTATTTCTTATATATATAAACGATCTGCCTAATGTCTCTAATATTCTCAAACCTATATTGTTTGCTGACGATACTACCCTTATCTACTCAAACCTCAACCCACATACACTAAATAATGTTGTGAATAATGAATTAAAAAAAGTCCACTTATGGATGTCAACGAACAAACTAACATTAAACATCGAAAAGACTTACTACATCTTATTTGGAAGCAAATCATCAAATGCAATTCAGCAACAGATAGACAACATTAACATCAGTAATAAAAATGATGGCAAGTTTCTTGGCCTATTCCTAGACAAGAGACTCAACTTCAGCACCCACATTCAACACATAACTAAGAAAGTCTCTAAGACAGTTGGTATACTCTCCAAAATCAGATATTATGTTCCTAACTCTGCTCTCCTCTCACTATATTATGCACTAATCTACCCCTATCTTAATTATGGTATCTGTGCATGGGGGTCTACCACTGCAAACCACCTTAAGCCCATCATCACACAGCAAAAATCTGCTATCAGAATAATAACTAACTCTGCTTTCAGACAACACTCAGCTCCCTTGTTTAAATCTCTAAACTTGCTAAATATTAACTCCCTCCACACATTCTCTTGTGTCAACTACATTTACAAAACCCTGTTCTTAAATGCAAACCATGCTCTGAAACTCTCCCTGGACAGATGTAATAGGACCCATTATCACCACACCAGAAATAAATATCTCTTTGATATCCCCAGGGTCAAACTTAATCTGTGTAAACACTCTATGCAAATTAAGGGACCTAGTCTATGGAACTCACTCCCTAGTGAATTGAAAAACTGTAAAACTTTTGCCTTATTTAAAAGCAAAACCAAAAAGTACCTAACTTCATCTATTTAGTTTCCTACACTGAGCTTTAAATTTGCTCTGTACCTAGTGTTACCCAATCTCCTAATTTTTATGTAATATCAAACAACCTTATCATTGTGTTCATTGCTGTCTTCTTTTATGTGCTAGCCATATGCTGTATTGTGACTACCAATTTTTTGTCAACTACCATTCAAGCTGTCATTGCAATCAATCTTATATTGTTTCTGCTGTATTGTGCCTACCAATTTGTTGTCAACTACCATTTTAAGCTGTCATTGCAATCAATCATAGCTACCTATGTGCTTTAATATACTGTACCTATAATTTTCTCTCATCTTTTTTTTCATTCCATGTAATCTGTTATCATTTTTTGTCTATAAATTTTGCAAGTATTTACCTCCTTAAAATTTTCTTAGATTAAGGACCTGCCCGAAACGCTGCGCGTGCTAGTGGCTTTACAAGACTGTAATTACCATATTTGTATCCTTACATTCCTTATGTACATTCTTGTATATGCATAAATAAATAAAAATAAATAAATAAATTGTATTATTGACACGACGAGTATAATCGACGTAGTTTTTATATATGTTGGCGGTTGAACACATCCTTATGTGACGTTTTATACTTATGTTCTTCTAGAACATTCTATTGCGAACACATTGGTACAAAAATGAAATACGTACATCGAAAACTAATGTCAGAACAGTGACAAGAGTATACACTTTTAAATATGGCCGCTCGATCGCCGATACACTAATTTCATTTGGGGAAATTTATTTTTTCATACGCCGTTTCGCGACAATTATTTATATCTGATATAAATGTTGCAAAAGAAGTTTTGGATTAAGTAACATATTACACATTAAAAAAAATGAATACATTAATACCTAAACAGTTTGTAAATACAGTGATAAATTGTGCCAAACATTACACAATATTATTTACTAAGAAGCGTATGACAACTCAAAACGGCATGATTTCAACAGGAATTTTTATAGTTGTCAAAAAACTCTGATTTTAATTATCAAGTATTTGTCACAATGTATTTTATATAATTATGAGGCAGTGGAACGACCAAATTGTTCTGTATTATAAATGCATAATGCTAAATTTCTATATACATAACAGTAAAATAATGACCACCTACATTTAATGATAACTAGGAAATAGTAACTGGAAACTTTATTTGAACGAAAATTCAATACCAAATTTCTTAGATGTTTTTCTTATTATAAAGATCAACAGTAACGAATCTTATTCATTATGGACAAATTAACAAAAAAAAACATAATTTTCATTGAGGACCATGTATTAGAGCATACTTAGTTACTTATATATTGAAAGTATTGTGTTTTTTTGAAACATTGGGGTTGTAAACAAACAGAACGGCCTACCCGAAAAGTCGTACCATAAGAAGTTGTACATGTTTGCTAATTTATTATTTGATAAATGATTATTACTAATTTACGACGACTATAAAGGTTTCCCATTAGTTAAATTACTGTAGTGTGACTAAATGCTACTACAAAACATATATAAATCCTGGGAAAGTCACAATGACCAGCGACATTAAAGCATAAAAGACTAAATAGTAACAGGAAACTGTCGGCGAACGAAAAATTCATTTCCAAATTTATTAGACGTTTTCCTAAATATAAAGATCGATGGGCTTGAATTTTCTGGATTATGGCCTAATTAAGGCAAAAATATATGTATTTTTACTTGAAGAACATATATCAGAGCATAGTCAGTGAGTTATAGAATAATAAGAGTGTGGTATTTCATTGTATAACAAGAGATAGTCCATGGAAGCGAAAATAGACGTAGTTTAAGACAAAATAACGTCCAAAAACAGCCGTAGAGTCAAACGGCAACTGTTGACGTTCTTTTTAAGAGGACAGGTTGTGCAGCCCACCATCGTTAATGGAGACCCCGCGCCACTGGGAAGCAAGAAAGAAGCCAAATTCATTGAGCGGAGGAGTGTCAAACTTGGAAAATTGGTTGGCGACGATGCTGGGTGGCGCCGCTCGACGCTGAGGGCCTGGAAAGGTGTGGCGGGCAGGCTTAGCTGTGATCGGCTCACATTCACTGAGGGTTTTGGAGGGACGACACCGTTCCTAGAACAAGGAGCAACGCCTTGAGGAAGGGACGAGTGTGTGCATATAGTGATTAGCTCAGTGCCCACTGGTGAACCAGGATTGGGATAGCTGAATCTCTGGGATTGGATCGGCGATGACGCGAAGGCTGCACGACACCTGAGGACTTGTGGAACGTTCCTGGATCGTCAAGGATCGACTCAGGATCGTGGGAACCTCACACTATCGAGGGACAGGCGTCGTGAGCCAGGAATGTAAGGTAGATCAAATTTCCCTCCCATTACCCCTTGTTTGAGTAGGCTAGATAGGCCACGATATTTGCATTTGTATGTTGCAGGATAGCATTAATACTTTAGTAGTAGGAAAGGCTGCTGGGCAGCATGTGTCCAGGACTGTTGGAGAGGACAGTGTGCGTGGACGGCAGGACAATGGAAGAAGAGGTGGCGAAGAGGCCCTTCTGTGAGAGAGTGTGTGACTCCTGTCTAATCTGCCCAGTTGAAGGAGTGGTTGGAGGTCGTGAAAGAAGAGTTGCGGACGATCTCCAGATTTATTATCCTTATGTTCATTTTCCTGTATTGCTTAGAAGTGTATGTGTGATCATGTAATTTGTGTCAGTAAATTCACACATTTTATCATTGTGTTTAAGTGTGCCTCCATTATTATTATATTTCTCTATGAGCATACACGAGGGTTATCATAGTACCACCTAGGGAACGTCATGTTCTCTATAAAAGTTCTTATCGCCTGGAGAGTGGTAAAGCAGCACAGACTTATATAAAAGTGTACCCTAAGCCATCCGACCAGTATCAGAGCCTGAATGGTGGCAACAAGCAACGTAGTGGCTGGAGATAGGTAAAGCCACACAGATTTTTATGGGAGAGTACCCTGGGCTGACAGTCCAGTGGCAGATCGAGGGAGTAGCAACGCTCTGGCAACAAATAGCATAGAATACACACACTGAACTGCATCGCTGGGGTGCAGATATACTAACCCAGCTGGCGACCTTATTAAGAAGAAGATAGGGAAGGCAGACGGGAAAGGAGTTCCTGCAACCTTTTTGTCTGGCAGGCAAGACTCAGGGAAGTTATTGTTATAAGGTAAGCCTGAGTCTTCCTTCACTTCTATCCGGGTTAGGCCGGAACTGTTAACAGCAGTTTCCCGGTGGTTGACTTAAGGGCTCCCAGGGTGAATCAGTGGCACCCCCCCCCCCCTCTTTAGTGTTGGGAGCAAAGACCTGTGGTATTGGGCATTGCTGATACTCCCCTGTGGGACCAAGGAGACTCCGGTGAATCCTGGGAGTCAGAGGGGCTGAATATTCTGCCTTCTGAGCCCCTAGCAGCCGATTGCTAGCGGAGCCCCAGCCCACCCCCGTGACAATAACTGGCGGCCTTGCCAGGATTCGAACCACGGTAGCCAAGAACTAGCAACTTCGCCGAGATGCATGGATCAGGCTACAGTGTTGCCATGGTATGGTAATCAAGCTACAGTGTTGCCATGGTATGGTAATCAAGCTACAGTGTTGCCCAAATTTCAAGACAGTGTCGCCAGGGTACTAATACAGTGGCCAGTGAATTCAGTGGTACTGTTATCCAACCAGCTAAGGGACTGAAACAGTGAAATTAGTACCTACTAACTTGTCTGTGCTGTCGTGTATGCTCGATAACATAGAGATGGAGGAGGGTAAAGTAAAGAAATTTATTGAGACAAGGGATGAGAGAATTTTGGAAGAGTGTACCAAGGCCCAGCTCCAACAAGTGGCAAACCACTTTGGGATCAGGTTGAGGACGACTAAGGTAGTGGAGCGAAGGATAAAGATCATGGCACAGCTCACGGCTCGAGAGGAGGCGACGGGAGGAGCCATCTCAAGAAAGGCCATCTCAAGGAGAGCCATCCCAAGAAGAGCCGTCCCAATAAGAGCCATCCCAAGTTGAACCATCCCGACTAGAGCCACCCCAAGCGCCTACCAGAATGGGGAGAACTCGCAGTGAACGTGAGAGCAGTGGAAGGTCCAGCTGTAGTAAGAGGAGCCTGCAACTGGAAATAATGAAGGTGCAACTGGTAGCCCAGCTGCGACGAGAGGAGAGAAGCGCAAATGCAGCGAGAGGAACGTGAAGCTCGGCTGCATCGAGAGGAGCGTGAATCTCTGCTGCGGCGAAAAGAAGGAGAGAGACAACTGTGACTGGAGGAGATAAAGGCGAAGAAAGAGGTCGAATTGCGTCGCATTGAGTGTGGGCTGCCTCCACTACCTGCACGGCGGGATGACCTCAAGGTAAGGGAACGTGACTTACCTACGTTCGAACCACAAGAAGCTGAGGCGTTCTTCGAACACTTCGAACGGATAGCAACTCTGAAGGAGTGGCCGGAAGATGAATGGGCTGCTCTGGTCCAGGGCAGGTTGACCGGTGAGGCCCGGGAAGCCTACAACATGCTGGACCTAGAGGAGTTTTTTTTTATTATTATTATTTTCTACCACAGACGTGGCCACACATTTTCAATGCTAACCAGCTTATACATTTTCTTCTGTCCTCCATGGACAGGGTTAGAGAAGTGTTAAACATATAGTTCAAGGGTTTATTGAACACTCAACCACAGAAAGTGATTCGGTGCTTTTAAAATGCTAAGCTAACCTACATACGTAAATACATAGATTCACAGATTTACGTATGCCCTACATGAAGTGTTTGATGTGTCTTTTACATAGTGTCATTAATGTACATTCACAAAGGTGAAATGTAATTCTGATCAGCTTCCATATATACTTTATTCCCAAACATATACATACACACACACATATACATACATATATACACACACATGCATTCACATACATTTGTCTCATTTACTCTGACAGGGTGAGATAGCGGATAAAGAAACTAGTGTGCAATTAAGCACGTAATCACTGAAGGTGATGAAGGTGCTTTTACAAGCTCAGGTTATATAGTTACATCATATATATACCTTGCATAATTGATATATTACATGGTCAATCTCGTATACAAGTCCAATGCTAGTTACGACGCGATTAAGAATGCGGTGCTCCACTCATTCCGGCTGACTCCGGAGATGTACCGGAAGCGGTTCAGAGAGTGTACAAGAGCGTCGGGAAAGTCTTACGCCAAGACCGCCAGAAGATATGGAACGGAAATTCCTACGATGGTTGAAGGCGGAGAAAGTGGAGTCGGCGGATGAGATCAAACGACTGATAGTGATGGAGAAGTTTATGACATTCCGAGTTGCGAGTAAGGGTGAGAGAAGCAGGTATTAAGGACCTGAAGGCTGCAGCGGACCGAGCCAACATGCTGGAGGAGGCACTACATCTCAGGAGGGAGGGGCCGCCCAGACACTTACCTTACCCCAGGTCGGGAGGGAACTTTAGGAGTTCAGGAAGAGCGAGGACGGGTGGGGACTCTCCTAGAGTAGTGTGCCCGATGAAGTAACCCGGTTCAAGAGCTCAAGGGACGTGGGGAGGAAGCCCCAAGCTGTGAGCAGTGGACCTAGCTCGGGAGCGAGTGCTGCTGCCCGGGAACCGACGACGGAGAGTCCTAGGAGGAGTCAGGGAACCTCTACCGTTGGTGCTACCAGGATGACTGGTAGAGGGTCACCCAGGAGAGGCGGTCGGTGTTACAACTGTGGGGGACGAGGACACTTTGCAAGGGAGTGCGGTCGCCCCAGGCACGGTGGGAACGTGACTTTCGCGAGGATAGGAAGTGAAGAAGCCAACGATAATTCAGGTGATATGCCAGTGATGCTAGACTCGCCTTACTTCAGTGGCACATGTGCGTTGGCAGTAGTTGATACCTTGCCTATAGCTGGGATTGACGTGATACTAGCCAACGATTTGGTGACAGATTGGAGCAACAATCATCCCAAGATTGTGGAAGGGTCAGCCGAAACAGCAAGAGGGTCTGAGGTAACAGCAGGCATTGGTAATATCCAGGTACAGATAGACATGGAATTAGATAACATGTTTAATCCTCCCTCTCACCAACAGATTAACAGCATTCCAACAGAGTCTCCTGATTCTTCTCCCGACAAGAAGCACGAGGTTATGGTGGCAGAAGCGACAGAGCAAGAAGAGAGGCCTCGTGTACAAGCACCCACGGATACCCAAGAGTCTGGAGTGAAGGCACCCGAGAACTTGCGGTATGGCAAGGTACAACGTTCATTGAATCGGCCAGAGATTCCCCAGACGTCAAAGGTATGTGCGAAGGTTCTAGTGCCCTCTTCGGTCCAAACCAGGCTAAGTGATATGGCCGGCTATGGACATTACAGGCTCATGAAACTTATCCCTAAGTTAACCAAATGTTTCTTAGCGGTATTTTTTGTTCTCGTGTGTGTTCTCAGTTAGGACCAGTGGACGACCCGACAGATGATGGCTCCCATGAACATCATGAAGAAACCCCAGGGATTGGAGACTTACACTGTGAGTGTAGCAGTCGAAGAAGGGACCTGGAAGGTGATGATGGATACAGGAGGTATGAGATGTGATATTATGAGTGACTGTTTCCGACAGGTTGACACCCCCCCCCCCCCGTGTGATTGCTGAGCATGGATTCAGCGTTATACGGAACGTTGGTCGACCTGACGGTGGCAGAGCAGATACCATCTTCGACGTACAAGCAGCCCTGTTGGGACTAGGCGTGGGCCTAGTAGACGGTTATGCTATAAGTACCGATTTAACAACAATCACTGTTACTCTAGATTATCAGATCCCTGTATTCCAGGTTCCCGTCTCCCTGAAGGACTACCGGACCGGTACCAGAAATGCCGTCTGTGACCAGCCATCAACGGTGCCACGACACAGGGAAGTGTCGATTCACCCCAGATCGCGTCTATACCCATCCTTACTCGAGGCACGTGAGATTATGCCCCTGCTTGACATCTCAGTGAAGGTGTGGGAAGTCACATCAGGCAGGTCATTGCCTTCCATCTTCAAGTTTTCTTTATGTCAGAGTCTCTCATTAGGACAGTTTTTCAGACCAGACATCCTCACTCCAGTTCATAGTTTATGTGAGTCCATTTGGAGTTGTACCCACGTACTAATTTGGTTTGTTTTTTTATTTTATAGGAACCCAAAGCAAATTCTTTTTGGTAGGGAGGTGTTACGGACCCGAGTCCAGCGTCGTAGCACGGAGCAGTGATGACAACGCCATCTGTGAGTCCGCTCCCAAAACCCCCTCCAAATGGACGACGCCATCTAGTGAGGAGGGGATATACCGGCCACAGGTGCTGGATTCCCGTCTTAATCAGCTCGTAACATGGCCGCTGCTGACCTCTAGTGAGGTGGCGCTTAGACAGCAACGCCATCTATGGAGTGGATAGGTGGACGTTTGTGTCTAAGCCTGTAAGTGAGGTTCCCTACTCCCAGTACTACCGACGTGTCTGATTACAGAGTCGACCTGGGACTGCTGTATTGGACGATGGATCAGTCTACCCAAGGCAGCCAAGGTCTCTCCACGAGTTTGCTCTGAAGAAGCTGTGAGTCACCCCTGGACGAACTCTGCTGAGAGTATTAGCCTGCCTGTGACATGGCAGTATCAGAAATCGTTGTATCCGGGGCTGGCTGGTGGAAGAGACTAGCCACTGTGGTGCTTAGTGAGTAGAGTGATCAACGGGATCACACGAGGCTCCTACCTAGGGCTCGCAACCCTAGTATCGGTCGTGGAGTGGCCTACACAGCGGAGCTGATCGGAACCTGCCAGCTAGAGGCTGGATTGTGGTTGAAGGCCTCCACGACGGAGCACCCAGTGGAACTGTGATTTGGCTGGCCTGTGGCCAGGGTAGATTTGCCAAGAGAATCATAGAGGATTCATCGTGGGCCAAAGAAGGTAACCCTTCTATATACATATATATATATATATATATATATATATATATATATATATATATATATATATATATATATGTCGTACCTAGTAGCCAGAACGCACTTCTCAGCCTACTATGCAAGGCCCAATTTGCCTAATAAGCCAAGTTTTCATGAATTATTTGTTTTTCGGCTAACTAACCTACCTAACCTAACCTATTCTAACTTTTTCTGCTACCTAACCTAACCTAACTTATAAAGATAGGTTAGGTTAGGTTAGGTAGGGTTGGTTAGGTTCGGTCATATATCTACGTTAATTTTAACTCCAATAAAAAAAAATTGACCTCATACATAATGAAATGGGTAGCTTTATCATTTCATAAGAAAAAAATTAGAGAAAATATATTAATTCATGAAAACTTGGCTTATTAGGCAAATCGGGCCTTGCATAGTAGGCCAAAAAGTGAGTTCTGGCTACTAGGTACGACATATATATATATATATATATATATATATATAT